>NC_046286.1:19632180-19935980 GCF_004115265.2 Rhinolophus ferrumequinum | reverse complement strand
GGGTTTTATTTGTCACCATGAAAAGTCTGTGAATTTTAAACAGATTCTTGGACTGGGGGCTCACGTCCATCAGGTTGTTCAACTTTAGCATGTGCCTCATCCCCAGTAGCTTTTCTAGAACTGCTACCTTCACCATGAAGCTCCATGAGTTTTCCCAGTTCAAACTTGGGCTTCTTCAGCATTTTGACTTTTCTAATAAAGACATCATAGAGCGGAGTAGGTAAATAGATCAGCAAGCCTTTTCTATGTCTTTTCCAGTGCTATCTGGAATCAAATTATTGACCACTTCTTGCAAGTCATTTATCTGCACCTCATGAGTGCACCATCATCTTCTTCCAGATTTGGTGGACCTGTTGACGCTGAGCATAAGAGGTCTTCTGAATCTGATTGTTGAATTTTTTTTTTTTTTTTTTTTTAGTGAAGCCAACACAGAATACATAAAACAAATAATAATCATCAATAGTTTTGACATCAGCATGAGCTTCAGTCATGGTCTGCCATTTTTTGACCATAGAGCACATTTTGTCATGGGTAAGATCCATGCCATGGAAATCAGTCAGGCACTTTTTGCCCAGAACAGCCTCAGTAATAAGCTTGACTTTTCTAAATGCAGCTTCATCACTCTGCAGATCAGCTAGCCTCACTTTAAACACACAACCCTTGAGACCATCAGATGCAATTTCGCATCCTTGAGTTCTTGTGACTGGTTATTTCCCAGTATTCTTATATTGAACATAGCTGGTGCTTTCACATTATATCAGTCTTTCTTAGAAAAATGGGTCAACCACTTTCTTTGTGGCTCCATTTTTGCTGCCTTTTATAAGGCACTTGTTCTTGCCAACTGCCATGGTGCTGCTCAGAGAATTAAAAGGCAAGAAGTATAATCTTTAAACTCTTGTTCTTTTAAATATCACTTTTCCTAACTAATTTACTTTTACTGTCCTTAGTTCTTCTTAATGATATATATATACATGTATACATATGTGTATATGTGTACACAATATATATCCACACATATACACATGAATATACAAATATTTACATACATACACATACATATATGCATACATATACCTATGTATAAATGTATATCATTATGAGTTGTTTGGAATATAAAATCCATTGGAAAGTTATTTTTCTGTTTCTAAAAGGCATTTAAACTGATGAAGGATGTTGACTCTCAAGTATGTAGTTGATAAGGCCTAGCTCTAAACCTCTAGTTTTCTCCTGGTCTATAATACAAGGACTGACAATTAGGTTCGCGAACTTGTTGTAATGATGTTGCTAACTGTTTTTGATATCAGAGGGATTATTCATTATGAATTTGTACCAACTGGGTGAACAGTTAACCAAGTTTACTGTTTGGAAGTGCCAAAAAGGATGCGTGATAAAGTTAGACAACCTGAACTTTTCGCCAACAATTCATGGCTCCTGCATCACGACAATGCACCAGCTCACACAGCACTGTTTGTGAGGGAGTTTTGAGCCAGTAAACAAATAACTGTCTTGGAACACCCTCCCTACTCACCTGATCTGGCCTTCAATGACTTCTTTCTTTACCTGAAGATAAAGGAAATATTGAAAGGAAGACATTTTGATAACTAACATTCAGGACGTCAAGGGTAATCCGATAACAGCTCTGATGGCCATTCCAGAAAAAGAGTTCCAAAATTGCTTTGAAAGATGGACAAATGGTGCATAGTTTCCCAAGGGGAGTACTTCGAAGGTGACCATAGTGATATTCAGCAATGAGGTATGTAGCACTTTTTCTAGGAGGATGAGTTTGCGAACTTAATTGTCTGACCTTGTATGGGTGAAAGTACTTAGGTAATAAAAAGCTATTCAAATATAAGACTAGATCAGAATCTTCCTTATTGTCAACAGCAAGTCATTCTATAAATGTCTGTTACACTGTTAATCTTTTTCATACTCATTCATGATATCAGAAAAATAACGGAGTAGAATTTTCTTCATTTTTCTGATAGCTTCTACAGGCTGAGATAAAGCATGAAAAATTTCAAGCCAAAAAACAATTTCTTCAAAAGATTTTAACAAAATATGAAGTGTTATAGTGCAAGTACTTTCAGTCATTTCCATCATATTACAAAGAATGCGTTTTAAACGAAGTATGTACACACTTTGAAAAGATTAGTGCTTAATAAAAGTGAAACTAGATCACCTGAGAACTACATTTAAAACTACTTTATGGAAATATTACATCCTCTATATTATTTTTCCATTCACGGAAGCCATCATCCTAATATATAGAGGACCAGTTCCCTACATCAGGAAAACCAACACTTCTACATGTGGCCTCCAAGAGTCTTAAAGTCTCCCTGCTGTACTTATATTTCCACCTATAAAACAGAATTGACATTTTTTCTTACAAGTACAACTTATATAATAGGAAGGAGGATTATACATTTCTTTGAGGCAATTGGGAAATGGCATCAGAGACAAAGTTTTCCCCATTATTTATGATGGTGCACGTACTGATTCCTGAACTTTATTGAAAAATGGCAGAGTATTTTGGGACCACAAGAAGAGCTTCAACTCTATTTATTATTATTTAGCTTTACTTAGCAAAATATCAAAAGCTTTTATTTACTTAACATTTTTGCTTCTTCTCTCCATTTCTCCCTCCCTCTGTTTGAAAAAAAAAAAAGTTGTTGTTTTAGGTGGTACGGTTAAACACAAAAGAGAATTAACCCAATCAATTAATACTAATGAGCTGGGATGGAAATCGGCATATTGCCTTGATTTAGTTAATTATATTTTTCGTTCTTTTATGTTAAGATGCCCAACGGCCATAGGCATCACTGAATTAAAATTTATTATTTTATTCCAAGTAATTATGATGAGCCATAATAACAAAGAAGGAACGTTACCCTCATGTCAGAGACATTATGCATCCTGAGCTTGTGGCTGTAGTTGGGGAAGCAGCCATATTTTCTGAATGAAGCAATGAGTCGCTCTCTATTCTGGTGGCCAAGCAGCTTGACAGGAAGTGGCCTAGAGATAATGATTACAAAAGGATCAATTAGGGAAAAATGAGCTCTAGAAACCCCTCGTCCTTTGGTGTTGGGTTTTCAAAAGGCAGCCATTTTGTAGTTTCTTGCTACTGACAATGCCTTCACTTTAAAATGCTGGAACAGAAACTTGTTTCCAGTCTCGATCGCTCCTTTATAGTGCACTCGTTTCCTGTAATGTGATTTTTTTATTTCTTGGTCTCCTGGAGTATGCCAAAGCAGTTAAATGCTTGGTGGGCTTTTGAGTCAGAAAGAACTGGGTTTGAATCTGAGTTCTGTTTGGTAACACCCTGTGACCTTGGGCAAGTTGCACAGCCTCCATGGGTCTCAGGTTTCTCCTCATTAGGATCGTGCCTGTTATAATGACAGCAACTGGAACCGTGATGGCTAACATTCATTATTTGCTATTGTGTGGCAAGACTACAACGTATCTGCCAACTCATATGGATGATTTGAGTATTAAAGGAGGGGATATTTATAAAGCCCTTAGCGTATGACCTGGTCCGGAGTAAGTACTCAGTTAATATTAGTCTTTGTTTTTGGACTGATGGGGAGAACAGAAGAGATGGCTGAATATCAGGCCTAAGTTGCAATTTTATTTGCAGGTGGAGGCTGCTTCTATATACAAAGCTAACTGGGTTACTGAAAGAATTAGCTGGGTAATAAAGACCTTGGATTGCTTTTATCTTCAGAAAGCATATTGAAGTGTTTTTTCTTTCCGTGGCAAGAGAGGGAAGGATTACAGGTGGAAGTAGCAGAGTCTATCCACTTGCTTGCCTCCGTTCTCCTTGTTATTTTGACTTCGTGGAAATGTGTTTTAGAGATCTGGTACTGTTGGAATATGGTCTCATTTTCTCCATTTTTTTAGTCTACAGTCTTGAGGACATTCAGATTTTAGTCTATTATATTTGGGATTTCAGTGGCATACAAATGCATATTCTTGGTTTACTGAGGTGAGTTACCTTCTCTTGATCCACTCTCAAGTTCATTGTAGATTCTTCATCTTTGGCAAGGGTTTCAGGATTCCAGAGTGAGGTATTAAGTACTGTACACAGCACAACTTTTTTTTCTAGTCACATGGCTTATACACTAGATCCCTTCTAGTTAGCACTGAAACAGCCTCACTTTCAGTAGGCGAATGTTTCGTCTTGCAACGATCTGTTTACTGCAGTGACGTGGCAAGACTAAGAGGCAGGACTTTCCTGGGACATTACTTGTGGTTTCTCTGCATCAGGTCTATGTGAGTCACTGGGCAGATTACCCTATGCCTACAGTCTCAAGGCTTCACAGATACCAATGTGGATTTCAAGGAAATCCATGGAAAGTCAGGCTGGAGTTTTGATAAAAACGAAGTAGTCTGCACTAATATTTCTTTCATGCATAACTATATAATGTCTTGGTCGACATGAAAGCATTTTGTGGACTCGTAAAATTTGTTGCAAATTGGTAAGTTTAAAACAATTTGTTGACTAAAGTGCTTCTTTTCTTTGTTGAAACATAGCTACCCTTCCAGGCAGGAGATGGGATGTGTACATACAGACAGTGCAGCAAGGTTGACTCATTGCAGTTTGGTCAGCCAACAGGGGCCTGAGTTCAAATTTCAGGCTGCCACAAACTCTCCTTTGGCTCTGGGTAAGGCTCTGGTCCTCAAATCAATGCACAAAATGGAAATGATGGTGACGCCGTTCCCTTTGTAGGAGGAGAGCGGCTTGTACGAGTACAATCCTCCACCGGATGTTAATATTCTTCGTATGTGCAACCCTGTGGAGGAAGTGCAGTACAGGGGTAAAGTTACTTCTCATTTCGGTAAGCCTGCAATTAGAAGGGGCTGGGCTGTGCAGTAATCTATAGGGGAAGCCTGATTAAAAAGTCAGCATCAGAAAGAATTAACCTGAGTTTTTTTTGAAATATACCCTTAACTCCCTTTACCTTGTGTGTCTCTATGTGTCAGTCTTTTCTGGGTGACAAGTTCGAGTTATTTATTTTATAAGAGGGGATTTTACCTATATCCAAAGCTAAGTGGGTCGTTGATGGAATTTTTAATCAGCTAAGAACTTGAATTTCTTTTATATCAATTCTTTACAAATTTAATATTAGGGTATGTTTTTTTCTTCCCTCTCCCTTTTGGGAAGGTGCAATCTAAGCTACAAGCTGAAGAAAGCTGGAACCAGGTCTGTTTTTGCTTACCTTTCTGTTGCCAGGACCATTATATCTCCAGGTACAAGGCAGGTATTCAAATAATTGGGATAAACGAATGAATGAATTTCTGACCTGAAGAGGCAGATTAACATTAGTTGTGAATTTCTCTATGATCAGGGTCCTTCCTGGCATCCTCAGATGTTAGTGGATTTGTCCAGACAGTGACCAATTTCATTTACTATTTGTGTATCAGGAGATCAGAGACTAAGGCTTTTTAATGTGGGGACACTTGGCTCTGAAACCCCTTATTTTTCCCAGTCAGACAATGACTTACATTATTTACCTCCAGAGAACAGTCCCAGACACACTTGATTAGCCTTAAATGAAAGATAAGCCATTGCTGTGAGAAAGGACATGCTTTCAATAGATGGGCAGACAGACAGATAGATAGATATTAAACAATTTACAGTTTTATGTCTTGACAACTTGGATATTATAACATGAAAAATGCTACTGAAAGGGGCCAGTCCCTTCCAAGCACAGAAGCTATAATATTTTCAGTAACGAAAGATAAATGTTTCAAACTTCCTTATTTAAAACCCTTCGCTGGCTTTCCATTAGCCTTTAAGATCAAGTCTAAGCTCCTTAATATGGCTTACAAGGTCCTTCAGAACTTGGTCTTTTCTCACCTCTCTACCTCATTGGTTGATTAATGATTCCCACATCCTGTTTATCCAGATTGGAGTGGAACTAGAACTCTGGGATGCTTATGTATCTGGGATTCTTGTGCAGGTTAAAATACACTGGAGAGTGAGTATTTCATTACTATTATTTCTCATATACTATAATATTCCAGGGAACCATTAAGGTAGAGGCATTCTCATTTTTAAAAAAAATAAATAAATACCATGAGGAAACAGCTTTACCTTTCATTTCTAAAACTACTATGCTATTAGCAAAATCATATTTACAATATTCAGAGAACAATTATATTTGTAACCTTTTGGATAAACAGATTGCTCAGAGAAGTGTATCAAATTGCAGGCTGGTCAAAAATGTGATTGGGTCAATGCTAATTGAACTTTGATGAAGAGATGGAAGGAGATTATTTAAATGAATGAGAAACTTGGTAGCTAGGGAGATTTCTTACCGGCCTGATGCAGAGTTTGGGGAAAAGATGGAATTTTGTTGTTGTTATATTTTGTTGTCTTTTCTGTTTCTCCTTACAAATACTAGCTTGCTTTCTGAAGTCTTAAATGACTTTCTAGACATCCATAGAACAGCTGAGGGCCGTGAGCACTTAAACGCCAGAAGCTTTGTTGGTAAAAGGAAGTAATGGTTTTCTGGAGGTAGAAAAGGAAATCAAGGTTTAGTTAAGTAATAATTGATAACAGTAGTTGTAAAGGCAAAGGCATTTATTTATATCTCAGTATTTGAATATCTTTAAGGATTTCTATATAGTTTCTCTTTCATAAATATGTTTACACTTTGTAGTTAATATAGAATTAATTCATTTATAAGGTTAACTTACTGAGTTAACTTTATGTGTCATAGAAAAAGTAAAAGGATGAGTCATATCCTTATCTTCTTTCTCAGTTATGTGTAAAGTTGACCAGTTCATGAAAACCAGGGCATTTCTATTCGCCTGAAGCAATTAAACTTCCTAGTCAGTGACCTTCTAGAGGTGAAGACTGCATTTTTTGTTTGTTTGTTTGTTTGTTTTTATCTTGGCACCTAGCAGAAGGACTGGAAAACAACAGTAAATGTTCATAACGTGATAAAGGGAGTTAATCTGTAATCTCAGCCTTTTATTTCTCAGCCTGTTAGATGGTACCAAACTTCACAGGAGTATGGGTGCCTAGAACAATCACTTACCTTACCTAGAGCAGTGGTTCTCAAAGTGTGGTCACCATCAACGGCATCAGCACCACCTGGGAACTTGCTAGAAATGCAAATTTTGGATCCTCACAGCAGAGCTCTCTGGGGGTGAGGATCCCCCCAAGCTGTGTTTTAAGACCTTTACGTGATTTAGATATATGCTCAAGTCTGAGAACTGCTAACCTAAAACAATAAAGGGAACCGTATAGAATTGTCAGGACTGGAAGCCACTTAACCTGGTCCAGCTACTCTTTTTCCAAAGGCTATGCGACCCTTTGCAAAGAACAGTTGAAACTTGGCTGGGCCTGTCCTTAGCATGGCAGTTTTAGTTAGCTGCAGTTCCCTCTCCTGCCAGGGAAATCTGAGCCCGTGAAAACATTTCTCCCAACTGCTATTGTTTGTGGCTCTGAGTCAGTGATTTTATTTCAGATATGTTTTTCCTTCTACATTGCCCATTTGACTACAGTACCAGGCTAATTAAGGAATTAGTATGTGGCATCCATTCTGGGGAGGTGTGTGATTCTTTTCCTGCATTCTGAGAACATTTTTGCAAACACTTTCTAGTTCATATTTTCTTTTTTTAATCAGGCAGCGACGTTACAATTAAAATACCGTTAAAGTGATTCTGGCAAGTATTGCAATAAGCATGTTTTTTAATTAAAGGAAGAACAGGGGGATGCATAAGCAGCATCAGCTAAAGGGGAAAATTTCACTCGATATCTATTTTAATTGAAAAGGAAAAAAAAAAAGAAAGCATCAGGAGAAGCAGCAACAGCAGACTGTGCCTGTGTGTGCGTGGCTCGCTCCCAGGTTGTTAGGTTTAGGTGTTCTGCGGCTGATTAATTAGTAGCCAGCCAGAGAGTCCATTCCCTTTGCCTCCAATCCTTAAAGCCTGATTTATGCCTCACATCCCCCATGAATATGTGAGGGCTCGGGCATCTATTTCCTCAGCTGCTAGTGGATAGGATTATGGAGCGTGCACTAAGCTCTGGGGGGCTCTCGTTTGCCAGCCAAATTGATTTTCCGCCTCTCTGGCCGGGGACAGGCCCACCTCGAAGGCTTCCAGGCTCTGCTCCAGTGGATCAGGCACAAGTCTAATCCGGATCTTGCCAACAAAGGAAGCTGTGTGCATCCCGGTCACAATGCGGGCTTCAGGCTGTGGCTGCCTACCCTAAATGCTACTCCTCTCCCCTGTTGCTCACCTCCTCCTGATGCTCACCTCCACAGAAGCACAGTGCCGTAGAGTACAGCAGCATACCCCACCTGTGCCTGGATCGCTCAGCCAGCCCTTCTTATCTAGGCAGTGGAGGGTCCGTCCATCCGGAATGGATGGTCATCTATAATTCTCCAGGGAGAGGGAATTCCACAGGCTCCCCTATCAATCTGACTATTTAATGACTGGAAAGTGAACCAGATACAAGCTGTTAAACTTTTTAAGGCATTATTCAGGGTTGACACAAAAAAAGACGAATGGAAGTTAATCAATACCGATAAGTACATTGGACAATTTCCATCTAAAAATTTAGGTAATTCAAGCGTTAAGCAAATGAGTGGTCTGGTTTGGGATATAGATTGATCTAATTAATTGGGGTCCTCAGGTCCCTCCTTGGCTCTTGATTTCGTTCCCCTCTGGCTTTCCCTTTACTTAAAATTGGAGTCACTCTCTCTGGGTTCATTTTATTACGTGGCGTTTGTGTCCTAATGAAGCACAGTCCTCTTTGGCACTCTTTCTCCCCTGAGCCTCCAAGAAATGACATTAAGGGTTTGCCATTTTCATCTGCCACCTTCCCAGTTCTTAAAGTTCTCCCTGCAGCCTATGTCTGTACAACCTTTGGATTCCTCTCCTAAGCCACCTAACTCTTTGACCCATGCTCAAACTTGTTACTTCCTTTCCTGATTTTCGTCTTTAAATATTAATATTTGATA
This sequence comes from Rhinolophus ferrumequinum, assembly GCF_004115265.2. NCBI lineage: Eukaryota > Metazoa > Chordata > Mammalia > Chiroptera > Rhinolophidae > Rhinolophus > Rhinolophus ferrumequinum. The sequence goes on along the minus strand of NC_046286.1, from coordinate 19,927,008 downwards.
GTCTGTTCCTCTTATCTCTCTTCTGTTCTCACTCTACATGTTCTCCTAGGGAGACCTCATTCAACTCCTATTATTTAGCAAGGATTTAGTGAGCATTTACCAATTTCCCCATATTCCATGCACTGTTCTAGGCAAAGGGTTTATGACTTTGAATGAAATAGACCCAAATCCTTGCTCTCATGAGGTTTATTTCTATATTGAGTCAAGTAAGCAAATGTTATATGTATAGACTTGCTGAGCAGCATGGAGGAAAATGCAGCAGGAAAGGTGGAAAGGGAGTTTGGTGGTGGTTGGGGATTTGCACAAAGTGAGGGCAAAGACTATGAGGCAGGGGGAGTAAGAAGGTTAAGGTCAGTACAGCAGCAGAGAAGAGTAGAGGAAGAGTGAGCCAGAGTGGACCAGCCCTGAGGGGTTGGGTAGGCTTTGACTCTGAGTGTGGTGGGAGCCATTGGAGACTCTGAGCAGAGAGGTGACATAAGGTTGACACAAAGTAAAAATCACACTGGGTGAGACCACACCCTGGGGTGGGGGGCAAGGGCAGAAGCAGGGAACTGAGTTAGGAGGCAGTTGTCGTAATCCAGGGATGAGGTGGGATTTACTCAGACCCCAGAGACAGAGGTGGAAGTACTGAGAAGTGGTTGGAGCAGGGGGCTACTTTGAAGGAGGAATGCACAAAATTTCCTGCAAGATTGGTTGTGCTGTAAGAGGGAGGGAAAGTTGACTTTAGAGTTTTCAGGCTGAGCAATTGGGAGGATGAAATTACTATTTACGGAGATGGTAAGGACTGTGAACGGACCTGTGGGAGAAGACGCCGAGTTCATTTTTTCGTTATGCTAAGAAGCTGATGAGACATCTAAGTAGAGATGTTGAGTAGGCGGTTGGGTATATGAGTCTTGAACTGAGGGTGTAGGTGGGCTTTGGAGATACAAATTTGGGAGTCAGCAGCAATTACCATATGATAATATTGAAAACCTAAGACAAGGTGAGACAACCAAAGGCAGTGTTCAGCGAATGGTAAGAAAAATGGTTGAGGCACTGAGTCAAGGAATACTCTACGTGTCAGTGGTGGGGACAACTGGAAGGAATTGGGTAGAGAAGGCTGTAGGGGAAGCTTGGGAGGAGAAGGAATACCAGGAGGGCACAGTGCTGGGCAAGTGAGGGGAAGGAGTTTTAAGAAAGAAACTACTCCTCTCCCCTGTTGCTCACCTCCTCCTGATGCTCACCTCCACAGAAGCACAGTGCCGTAGAGTACAGCAGCATACCCCACCTGTGCCTGGATCACTCAGCCAGCCCTTCTTATCCAGGCAGTGGAGGGTCCGTCCATCCGGAATGGAGAGTCATCTATAATTCTCCAGGGAGAGGGAATTCCACAGGCTCCCCTATCAAACTGACTATTTAATGACTGGAAAGCGAACACATCAGATGTGTTCAACGATGCTGGCCACTCAGGAAAAGTGAGCACTGAGCATTGAGCTTTGGATTCAGCAATGTGGTTGTCTTTTGTGACTGTGACAGGACCAGTCTGATGGAGTGCTCAGGTAAGGCCAAAACTGGGGAGGTGTCAAGAGAGGGGAGGGAAGAATCGAAGACAGAAACTGTAGCCATCTCTTTGGAAGAGTCTTATTGTATGGCAACATATTTATATTTTAAGTTTTTCTGTGAGGGAGAAAATAGCTAAAACTGTGTATTTGTTTGTCTTAAAAATAAACACAACAAATCCTTTTGTGGTTATTACGGAGGATGGCTAATTGTAGGTTTAGCCAAAAATGAGTTTTGATGTACTTTGCAAACATTAGCTAGCTGCTAAAAGTCTCTTTTACTTCCCTTTAAAAGAAATGAAAGAGATCTTTAATGGAGAGAAGTGATTACATGTAAAAAGTTGTGTTAATTTATTTATTTTTGAAGGGAAGTAACAATAATGATGGTTGATTGATTTTTATAAAATTACCAAGGTCACTTGTGGGACATAGTCAGCTTTCATGAACAATCATAACAAGCAATTTAAGGGTCACAGCCAAAGGCTGATTTCAGCCCTGCTCTTTATTTCAGCTTTCAGAAATGGGGTCGAGCTCTATAAATTGGAGAAATAAAGTCCTCCCACTGCCCTCCCATGCTCAAGTACCTATCCTTTAAAGCAGCCTACTGTATATTTGTTTTAAGCTAATAAGGTACGAGGATGAAACACTTGGGGCCTTGGCACAGAGCTTGATTAAATATAATCTTTATATTCTTTCACTCAAGAAGCTTTCCTGTTGGTTATCACTTATAATTATTTTAATCAAAAGTAGCTGAATTCCTTATCAAAGTCTTTCCTTAATTTACCTCGATTTTCTTATATTTGCCACTGGTAAAGTGAGGAGGAATGCTTTTTAGCAGAGAATAATGAATATCATGTTAACTAATTAGTCCTGTTTATGTACTGTTGCCAACACAAATCATTCATTTTCTTTGGGCTGAGCTTTTCTCCCTTCATTAATGTCGTAATTAGTTCCTGTCAGTAAATGACGTTTAAAAATTTCTATCAATTTGTTTCAGTGTATTTAATATTTTGCTTGATGGTACATGGGGCAAAGCCCAGGTCTATATATTTACCCAATAATCCTTGTAATCTGTCTCAAATTCATTTTGGAATTAGGCGAAGTATATCAACATTAACAAAACTCAAATAAATCATGTGTAAACAAGCCATAGGCAAATTTACTCAGGTTAACACATGTTTGTTCCTTAAGTGTAACTATAATAACAAACCTAATTGATAAAAACCTGGGAAGCTTTGTGGAAGTGAATGGGATATGAGTTTTTCTGTCAGGTGGTATTGGGTTCTGAAGCTTCTTCTGCCTATTCTGGACTGAAAGAAGAATTAGCCCAGTCTCTGCTTTATGAAATATGGAGAGTGATATCAACCTCATAGTCTTGTTTTGAGGGTCCTTTCAGACAACATCTAAATATTTTGGTGCACCATAGGTAATTAATAAATGTTAGCCCCCTTGTTTTTCCTGTAGTCGTATTTGAATTTCTGACTGTGCATGCACGAGTAGTATCTTTTTCAAGCAAAATTCAAAGAATTTCAAAATTTCGAAAAAATTCAGGAAAAATTTCACTGCAGCATAGCTGGTCAGGAAAACATGTGTCCCGTGTCTCTATCAGTGTTAAACGCACACCTGACTGTGTTCTTAAAGATGTAGATGTTCCAGAGCTATCAGGAGCTTTGGTGAACACAAGGTTCTACCTCCACTGAGTAGGACAGATTTGGGAAATGGGTAATCTGTGGCCCAGCAATGTTATGGGACTTACTGAGGGTTAGTCCCAGGCCAATAGCAGAGTCAGGACAGGAACCTTGATTCCAGCCTGTTATTCATCAAGGTCAGTGCAGGTTTCCTGACTATTTATAATGGAGGAATGGTGCCATGGAAATCCATGGTCATGGATTGACCATGGATTTGACGAGAATTAGTTGGGACATTAATCACATGTGGCTGTGAGTGAAAAAAGTTTTAGTAAATGTAAGAATGTGACCTATACCACAGGTCACATTTTTTTCCCCTTGTTCACCGCAGGATTCATCCAGCAATAATTATCATCATTACCTTTCTAAAGATTATCATTGTCTTTGCAATGACAATGGAAGGGAAAATTAAAGTAAAAATTCCTAGTAGATCCTTTAGAAGTCCGCTAAGCAGTGTGGTACCACTCTAGCATCAAGCCTGTAAGTCACCAAAGGATAGTTTCTTGTTTTTTGGATAGTTTTCCTTAGGGAAGGCTCTATATGCCATATTTCAAAAGAAGAGTCAGAACTGCCAATGTTGGAAGGATGTTTTCTAGTAGTGCTAAAGTGATGAAACAACTAGAAATAGAAGAGTCATAACAATAATGGGGGAAATAAAGAGGAGTGTGACGATGGAGCAGACACCATTGCATTAAGTGTCTAGTATGTCAGAACCGAGACCAGGGACCTACAAACATAATTTCAAGAAATCTCAACATAGTTCTCTGAAGGACAAACTTTTACCATGCACATTTTACAGACAGAGAAACTGGATACCTACATGTGGTGTGTTCTAAATTGTGGCGGAAAGGAGGTCAAATCCAATTAAATACTCTGAGCCAGTTACTGATGGTGCTGGCTTGGGCTTTCGGATTGAAGGCTAGAAGGTCTCGGTGAAGAGGGCCAAGGAAGCTGAAGAGCAATGTAGACAGACAGGGAAGAAGGGGCCTCCCTATTTGACTATTGGGTCAAATATTTATTGATCACTATCTTTGCACTAATGGCGGTAAACAAAAATGATTGAAGGCATCTTAGCCTTATTCATCTCTCCCTCTCTTTCCTCCAGGATATGTTTAAGTACTTCCAGTTGTGATTTCTGGAAAACAGCAACAATCCAACTCAATAATTTGGCATTTTATCTAAGACTAAATTTAGTAGATCTAAAAGAGTAGAGTCTGTTTTTCATGGCCCGTCACCAAGACCTTCCTTATTATAGTTGAATCTGCCTTTGGAGACATTTCTGACACCTGGCCCTCTCCTTTGCCTACTTTTAGCTCATTGTCACAATGTATGGACCAATAAATTGAATGCAATAATATCCTTTTTGAGAAAATGGGTGTGAGAGAGGGAGACTGTGTGTGTCCATACGGAAATAAATTGAGGTACTTAAATCAGATTTTCTAGGACGGTTGTAATAATTTACTCAACAATTAAGTGATCTGTCAGTCACTCTATTAGACATTGAGAATCAAGACTATCTTGTAAGTCCATCCATGTTGACGCAAATAGCAAGATTTCATTCCTTTTTATGGCTGAGTAATATTCCACCGAATATATGTACTACCTCTTCTTTTTATGAATAATTTTATTAAAATATAGCTAACACATTATTATATTAGTTTCAGGAGTACATCATAGTTATTCAACATGTATATACCTAAAGAAGTGATTAACATGATAAATCCAGCAAGCACCTGACACTGTACAATTCTATCATGATATTATTGACTACATTTCCTATGTATATTATATCTCCAAGACTTATTTGTTTTATGCCTGGAAATTTGAAACTCTTATTCCCCTTCAACTTTTAAAATTTTTCAATTAGAGTTGACATTCAATATTATTTTATATTAATTTCAGGTGTATAATATATTGGTCAGACATTTATATAATCTAAGAAGTAATCCCCCTGACTAGTCTGCATTCACTTTGTACTATACCTACCGTGTTTCCCTGAAAATAAGACCTAGCCAGACAATCAGCTCTACTGAGTCTTTTGGAGCAAAAATTAATATACGACCTGGTCTTATTTTAATATAAGACTGGGTCTATATAATATAATGTAATATAATATAATGTAATATAATATAATATAATATAATATAATATAATATAATATAATACTGGATCTTATATTAATTTTTGCTCCAAAAGGCGCATTAGAGCTGATTGTCCAGCTAGGTGTTATTTTCGGAGAAACACAGTAGTTATTACCATATTATTGACTATATTCCCTATGCTTTACATCCCCATGACTATTTTATAACTACCAATTTATATTTCTTAATCTCTTCACCTTCTTCACACTGCCCCCAAGCCCCTCCTACCTATCACCCTGATAAATCTAGTACACATCTGATACCATACATAGTTATTACAATATTATTGACTATATTCCTTATGCTGTACCCTACATCCCCATGACTACTGTGTAACAACCCATTTGTAATTCTTAATCCCTTCCCTTTTTTCACCCATCCCCAATCCCCCTCCCATTTGGCAACCATCAGAATGTTCTCTGTATCTATGAGTTTGTTTCTGTTTCATTTGTTTATATGTTTTTTCTTTAGATTCCACTTATAAGTGAAATCATATGTCATTTGAGTTTCTCTGACTTACCACACTCAGCACAATATCCTCTAGGTCCATCCATGTTGTTGTAAATGGCAAGATTTCCTTCTTTTTTATGTCTGACTAATACTCTATTGTATATATATATGTACCACCTCTTCTTTATCCATTCATCTATTAGGGGACACTCAGGTTGCCTTCATATCTTGGCTATTGTAAATAATACTACCATGAACATATGGATGCACACGTCCCCTCAAAGTAGCATTTTGGGTTTCTTCAGATAAATACCCTGAAGTAGAAGTATGGCGTCCTTCTTTGTCTCTTGTTATAGCCTTTGTTTTAAAGTTCATTTTGTCTGGTATAAATATTACTACCCAAGCTTTTTGTTGTTGTTTCCATTTTCTTGAAACATCTCTCTCCATCCCCTTACTTTCAGTCTGTGCATTTTTTGATCTGAAGTGATTCTCTTGTAGGCAGCATATATATGGGTCTTGTTTCTTATCCATTCAGCCACCCTATGACTTTCGATTGGAGCATTTAATCCATTTACATTGAAAGTAATTGTTGATAGATACATAGTTATTGCATTTTATTATTCATAATTTTTATCTTTTTTGTTGTTGTTATTTTGATTGGTCTTAAGTCCCTCTAAGATTCCTTGTAATACTGGTTGGTGGTGATGAACTCCTTTAGCTTTTTCTTGTCTGGGAAGCTCTTTATCTGTCCTTTATTCTAAATGATAACTTTGCTGAGCAGAGTAATCTTTGTCGTAGGTCCTTGCTTCTCATCACTTTCAACAGTTTGTGCCAATCCCTTCTGACCTGCCAAATTTCTGTTGAGAAATCAATAGACAGCTTTATGGGAGCTCCCTTATAGATAACTAACTGCTTTTCTCTTGCTGCTTTTAAGATTCTGTCTTTGTCTTTAGCCTTTGGCATTTTAATTATGACATGTCTTCGTGTAGACCTCTTTGGGTTCATCTTGTTTGGGATTCTCTGTGCTTCCTGGGCTTGGATATCCACTTTCTTCACCAGGTTAGGGAAGTTTTCTGTCATTATTTCTTCAAATATGTTTTCAATTTCTTGTTCTGTTTCTTCTGCTGGTAACCCCTATGATATGAATATTGGCATGATTGATTTGATTTCCCAGAGGTCCCCTCAACTGTCCTCATTTTTGGGGATTCTTTTTTTTTTTTTGCTATTCTGATTGGTGTTTTCTGTTACTTTATCTTCTAAATTGCTAATTCGATCTTCTGCTGCATCTTATCTGTTGATTCCCTCTAATGTATTCTTCCTTTCAGTTATTGTATTCTTTATTTCTAACTAGTTCTTTTTTATGTTTTCTAACCTCATTTTTATGTTTCTTAACTCATTGTTGAAGTTCTCCCTGAGATCATTGGGCATCCTTAGAACCAGTGTTTGAAACTCTGCATCTGGTAGGTTGCCTGTCTCCATTTTCTTAAGTTCTTTTTCTGGAGTGTTGTTTTGTTCTTTTATTTGGGACATGTTTCTTTTTCTCCCCATTTTGGCTGTCTCCCTATGTTTGTTTCTATGTGTTAGGAATGTCTGCTGTGTCTTCTGGTCTTAGTAGAGTGGCCTTATGTAGTAGGTGTCCTGTGGGGCCCAGGGGTGCAGTCTACCTGATCACTGGAGCCAGGTACTCCGGATGTGTCCCTTTGTGTGTTGTGTGTCCCCTCCTGTTGTAGATGAGCCTTAGTTGCTGTTTGCATGACAGTGGGAAGGATTGACCCTTGGGCTGATTGGTCGTGAGGACTGGCTGTAACTACAGTGGAGGAACTGTGGTGCAGGGGTTGACCTTACAAATTGGAATTCACTTTAGCAGGGATCTGGTGCCTGTCCAGTTTGCCCTTTGGGTATTTTCATTCTTAGAGGTGGCTGGGTCATTCTCTGGCTTGGTCTAAAGCTGACCACTGGGCATGCCAGCCTTGGGGCCCCCTGGGAAGGGACTCACTGCAGGAAAGTTTCAGCTGCAGCCTGTGCACTACCTGGGGCTATCTGGAATGAGCTATAAAGCAATCTGGGGATGGCTATCACCTGCACTGTGCTTGGAGGTGCCTCAGGAGGCCAAGCCATGAACCAAGACTGGCTGTCGCTAGTGCTGGCTGTCGGGCTGCTCAACCAGAGGTACAATACACACAGAAGCCAGATGCTGCTTGTTTGGATTTTGTGAATCTTTGAGAGATTTTGGGAAAGTGCAGCATGAGCCAAGGCAGTCCATTTATACAGAAAAGCCACTGGAAGAAGCTTGGGTGTGCCCGAAAAATGGCGTGAGGTCTCAGAATCACCAGGGTAGGGTGAGCAAATGGTGTTAGCCAGGGTGATGGAAACTCAGAATGGTTACTGCCTGTGTCTGCACACCAGGAAGAAGCAGGGCTCTAAAAAGAAACCATGGTTTCCATAGCTCCTCAGTCCTGGAGAAAGCTGCCTTTCCAGACCTCAGTCTGAAGCCAGAGAACTTAGTTACTCTTCATATATCCCTGGAACCTTTCTAGCTGCTGCCACAGCACTGGAGCTTAGAGCAAGTGAGTCCACCAATGAGTAAATCTGTGCATGGGCCCTTTAAGTGGAGTGCCTGGAACTGCAGCTACCCTCTATCTCATTCAGCCACAATCTCCACTGGTTTTCACAACCTGAAGTTATGGGCACTTCTCCCCCTGGCACTTGAACCCTGGGCTGGGGATCCTGGTATGGGTCTGGGACCCCTTATTCCTCCTGGTGTGGGGGGGACCTTCACAGTGGAGATATCCTTCCTGATTTTTAACTGACACATGCAGGTATGGGGGCAGCCCTATCTGTGTCTCTGTCCCTCCTACCAGTCGCACTGTGGCTTCTTCTGTATGTCCTTAGTTGTAGGCCTTTGGTTCAGCTAGACTTCAGGTGATTCTCCATGATGGTTGTTTTGTAGTTTAGTTGTAATTTTGATGTGGTCGTGAGAGGATGCAAGCACAGTGTTTACCTATACTGTGATCTTGACTGGAAATCCTCTGACCCCTTTATTATAGGATAGAAGAGTCTAGTCCAGTGCTTTTGCACATCACTTAAAGGAGGTAGATAGATTTCATAGCTCATTCAGGTTAAAGTGATTATTTATATGGGATGCTTTAATTATTTTGGTAATATTGAGAAGATTATGAATAAAACACAAATCTTCTAATCCCTTTAAAGAAAAGCATTAAAATAATGAAAATATATTTTTAACATTTTAAATATTTATTCTCACAATATAAAATGAATTTATTATAAAATAATTCTATGCTACAGAAAATTTGAATATTAGAGCAAAATATTATTAGTATCTCTGTCAAAGTTATTTGATTGCAAATAAAAGAAACCAACTTTCTTTTAAAAAAGAGAAATACCTATGATTTCACTTATATGTGGAATTTAAATACAAAACAAAACAAATGAACAAACAAAATGTAACAAACTCATGGATACAGCAAACTGATGGTTGCCAGAGGGGAGGGGATAGGGATTTGCACAGAAAAGTAGAAGGGGATTAAGAAGCACAGCAAACAACACAAAAAAACAAATAAAGGATATATATTGGTAAGGTATTGGGTAGCTTTCAGAATCGATGGAAAGTGTGGAAAATTAGATGTAGAAATGATAACAATCAGGGCATTTTGGAGGGCCTTGCCAGGAAGGAAGGGTGTCTCAGAAACAGGAACTCTTTTTAGGCTCATTACGGTACCAGCACAAGAATTACTGAGATCTAAACATTTCCAGTTTTCTCTTCCCTTTTGCTCCAGATTTCCTTTTGAAGTCTGGGTAAATGACTCAGGCTTTGGTAGGATAGAACACCATGACCGACAGTCCCACTCAACTCTATTCAATGGAGCAGAGCAATTCCTTACGGAAATTAGAGTCCAGTATCAAAAGAAAAGTATAATGGATGTTGGTCAGCTAAAATGCTACAAATGTCATGATGGTAACTGTAATTACACTTCCTTTAACCATAATTCTTATACTCATAATTTTGGCACATTTTTTTCTATTTCTATTTCCTGTTCATTTGTTCCTCAATTTTTTTTAAAACTTAATTTTTATATGCTGCTTTTATTTGCTGCTAAACAATAGAAATGGTGAACTCATGACTTATTTAACCAGTCCTAAATTGCTGGACATTTAGGTTATTGTTATTAAAAATATAAATAAAGCAGCAGTGAATAGTAATAACTAACCTAAGATGGCTTGATAATATAGTGCTTCTGCTCCTGGGTGTTTGATCTACTCTGTTGTACTTCTAGAAGAGAGGGTAAGATAAAATAGCCCAAAATTCCAGGAGAAGTATATAAATGAAGAGGATTTCATCAGATACTGGAACTGTCAGAAGGAGGTGAAACTTATTTTCCCAAGGACTGATAATCTTCTTTTTGGCCATTAGGAGGCAAGCTGATTTTCATGGATCCAGGACCCATCAAGCTCAGGGCACACTCCATCCTTGTTTCTGATGGTGGAGAGCTCTGGATTGGATCTGAGGACAAGCCCTTCCAAGGCAAAGCTGAGATCACACTCTATGGGAGTTCCTACTCTACCCCATTTTTTCCTTATGGTGTCAAGTTCCTGGCTGTGAGGAATGGAACTCTATCCGTGCATGGTGAGTGGGGCAACTGACCAGAGGAGATGAGATAGGGCTATGTCAAGCCCATGGGCAGGCAGTGAGGAAAATGATAAAACTACTTAAAAATCTCTGGCTGTTAGTTGCTGAGGCAACAATGTTAAGTCGAGTGTGGGCACTATTTCCTTAAATAAGGAGTATTAATTGTTATGATTTCTGTGACTGTGTACACTATAGTTCTCAATTATTTGCTCCCCTTCCTGTAAGAGGATTATACACCTCTGCCCACTTTCAGGTGGCTTTTAGTGCCTGGCTGTGGGTGGACCACACTTCCCTTTCCCTCTGAGAGTGGGCTTAGTCATGAACTTGCATTCGTCAGTGGAATGTGAGTGGAAATGATATACTGCATAGCCAGTAGAAGTTTTAAGAGCCATTGCAATGCTTTGGCCTTTTTCTCTCTGTTTGACAATAGCTTGTCCCAGATAGGGGCTGCTCCCTCAGCTTGGGAAACCAAATAATGACAACTGGGGCACAGCTGCAGTTGACCTACTACTCTTCTGTGTGTGAGTGAGGAATAAACACCGGTTGTCTTAAGCCACTGAGATTTGTGTTTGTCATTGCAGCATAATGTAGTAAAAACCTACTGATACAATTACTTAGCATATACTGATGGCTGTATACACGGATGGCATCATAAACCAAATAGAGACGTCTTCATTTTGTTGTTGTTGGGGCTGTAGTCCCCTCCTGTGAACAGGGTTCAGTTGGAGTTCCTCTTAGATTCCTGGTTCAGATGGGTCAGGTGTTTATGGATTTCTGGGTGAAAACAGGGATTAGGCTACAATGTGTTTCTGCTCCAATTTTATTTGTCTTCTGATTATCTAATCCCACTTTGAAAACCGGATATTTTTATTTTCCTTGACATTCAGGAAATTACTAACTGTGTCAGCAACATCCTTAACATCACCTGGAAAAGGTAATTATAAAATGATGAGCTTTAAGTTTATTTCAGTGGATACTTATATACTTTGGGTTACATAGCATGAGTCAAAGCAAATCAAAGATACTGTTTCAGGTAGTGGCCCGATCTCCAGAAAACATGATCTTCTCTACATTGGCATTTCTATATTGGCATAACAAAATAAAATCCCACTACCTGTCAAAGAATAATAATTCTAGACACGGGCATGTAGCAATGCTGAGCAGTCTGCCATTTTGTTCCATCAAGTCTCTATTACAAACTCTGGGCCTCAATCATTGTTTTCTAAAAGGCACTCTACCTTTTTTTTGGCTTCCTTTGAGAGGAAGTGAGATCTTTTTGTTAAGTATTAAGTGTTGACTGTGGACCAGCCAGAGTGCTAGGACTGCAGGTAAATTTTATAAGGTTTAGAAAACCCATAATTATCCGGACAAAAATTCAAAATGCCTGCGATATTTTTACATTTCACTTCTAAGGAGGACTGTTTCTTCTCTTATCTTCATCAGCAAGCATTTACATTAATCTTATAGCCCATGAGCCATGGGGATCGTCTATCTAGTCACACATCAGCCACAGTCTTCAAATGTTTGCTTTAGTCCGACAGCGACTTAGGCTACCAACCCAACGTTTTTTTGTTTATCCCTGAAAAATATAGCTGGAGCACAAGAAGGCACAGATCAATGTTTCCGCCAGCCCATGGACCATCTGAAGGACCCTGAATCTTTAATAGGGATCCTCAGGTTTGGGAGTCACTGTCCTATATGTTTCAGATGGCAAAACTCTTGCTAGAAATGGAAATTCAAATGAAGAAGAATGAAAACTCTCCTACTTCTTTTACTCCAATCCCTTCTCATTCTCACATTCTAATCAAGAAGGATTGGTGAAAAAGTTCATAAATAAACCTTTTTGTGCCTGTATTTTAAATACACCCTGTGTTCCTAAGACTTTGTGTTTGTGTTAACAGAGATCAAGTTAAGAAAATCCCACATATAATTGTTTACAATCATTATGGGGCAATTGAAGCAAAGGGCATGCTTTTAATATGTTTTGAGAGTTCTGAAATAATAATAATAAAAAAATGTTGCTACTTCTGCCCTGTGATGTTACCAGATATTGTGAGGCAGATACCTCTGCTCCCCGTGGTTCCATCTTCTCCCCCACTTCCTCTTCCTCCTCTCCCAAATCCCCTCTCCTCCTTCTCTTTTTCCTTCTCCCTCCTCCTCCTCCTCCTCCTCCTCTCTTTCCCTGTATTCCCAAGGTTAGGTTGTCATCAACAACTGTTTTCACCATTACTCCAAATCCCTGCCGATATAGGAGTGACAAGGATCTCTCCTCAACCATAGAGCTTGCACATTGAACGCAGGCCAAATCAAGCAATTTTCCTCCCTGACATGGTGCTGCTCCATCTCACTCATTTGAAGGTAATGTTATATGGAAAAGAGCTTAGCCCCTGGGGGAGAGGGACTCCCTTCCTGCAGTCTCTATCAGAGAATCCAGTCACAGCCTGCGGCTCGTCAGTCGTCCCTCTTCACCTCACTCCCTCACCACCTGAGGTCTCAAACTGATTTTCCCTCCAGCATGGTGGTGTAGCATGGCTAAAATCATTACATAATTTTGCGGGCCTTCTCCCAGGGCCAGAGGTGGTCGTGTGGTGACATTGGGGCTTTTGGGAAAAACTCATTTTCTTTTACTGTCAAGTATGCAAAACAGGGAGCAACTTGATTCACTGCTTTGCACCCGGCACGTCCCTAATGAGCCAGTGTTCACTCAGCTTCCAGGATGCTGTAATGAGGAGGTCCACCAACTTTAGTGCAGAGGAGACTCTTCTAAAGGAGACTTAACAATGCAGATTTCTGGGCCTCACCCCCAGAGTCTGACTCGGTGGGCCTGACGTAAACCCAAGAATATGCATTTCAGTGGGATCCTCATGTGATTTGATGCAGGTAGCCACGGACTACACTTGGAGAAATGCTGTTTTTAGTGGTTAACAGTTTAGGAATCACAAATCAGTACAGTTCTGCAGCTTATCAGCTATGACTTTGGGCAAATGAATCTCTATAAAACCAGGAAAACACCGTCTCCACCACACAGACTTACTGCTTGTGAACTGCTCCAAAGTAGCTGGTACATGGTAACACTCAAGCAGTGTTAGTTATGGCTATTTTGATTATATCCTGTTTTCCTCCCAAAGCACTGAGTACCCAATGCCAATGTTCTCATTTTCTTTTAGGAGGAGGGGTTTCTATTTCAAAATTTGGCACGGGACCAGCTCTGCCTAGAGGTTTTTCTCCTTATTAATTTTCTTGTCTACTTCTTTTTGTCATTGCAAGAGAGAGATTTTAGCTTTGCAGATCATGAGGTAGCAACATTCCCAGATATCTTCTGTTCTGTTCCCGTAACTCAGTGAACACCCTTTGATTTTAATCTCTTGTGGTGCAGCTTCTTTCCAGCAGTGACTAACCTCCATTCCTAGGCATGGTTATAATAAAGCCTTCTTGGAAATCATTTTCATGCACCCCAGGTTAGCCAGAAGCAGAGCACTGCCCAGCAAATGAAGCCTTTTGTAGCCATTTTATTTCTAATATACAACAGTAAGAGGACTGACTGACGGATGCTGATTTAACTCCAGCTCAGGTCATAGAGAGTCACACAAATGGGTCTGCACGTCCGTAATATAGCTTTCCCCGCTTTCTCCCTCCCTTCTCATTCTTCATCGCTGCCCCTTGTAACCCTTCTGTTATGGCTGATTTTTATCATAGATTAAAATTGCTAAGCAAACAGGCTTTGCTGTTCAGCTGTCATGACGAAAGATGGAGTTGAAAGCACATTTCATGTTTTTCTTTTAATGTAGGAAAACTAATGCATGCACACCCACCCACCCACAGTCCTGTACCCTCCCCTGTGTGAACACACACCCACATGTCTCTGGGTTTGGGAGTGGATTAGGGCAGGGCTTGTTCTGAATCTCTGGTGGAGTTCAGATGGTAAGTTCTGTCAGCTGCTCACTTTGATTGTTAATAGGACTAAAGGGCCACAGGACCCCTCCAGAGGGGCAGCCTGGGGTTTGGGTGCTTGTAGTCAATAAGGAAATTTCACTCTTGCCTTTTGCTTCCCCGACTCTGTCTGCCAATCCAGGTTCACCACCCCAAATCGAGTGCCAATCATATGTCACTTTTCAAGGGGGTCGCTGTCAGCCTGGGCAAGTTGAATTTTTGACAATGTAATTACGGCCCTTGCTTCCACAGTGGGAGTCTGAACAGGACGGTGGAGCTTTTATTGATTGTTCAGCAGGGAAATTTATCAATGTCTCTCACTTCATTTCTAGTTCCTCCCTGAGAAATTTGGCTGACAGTTTCTTAGGAGAAAAAGCTGTCTCATGGCCTTGAATGGACTTCTGTCTTTGTCCTTTTCAAGAAATTACAAGATACGGGCATGACATATAAATGAAAGTTTCTGAGGAAAGCTAGTATGTGCGGGCATGTTTCAGGAAAACACTAGTGTAATTGTTATGAGCAGAATAATTTGGTAGGAGTAAATGAAAAAAGGAGTCTAAAGAAGCACGTTTAAATATGCCTTATTAGATAGCCTTCAGATTTGAACTGCATCATTGGCTTTTCCTTGGGTTTTCAGTCTGCTGGACTGTCCTGCAAATTTTATACTTGTACCCCCACAATTGTGTGAGCCACTTCTTCAATTAAATCTTTGTCTCTCTCTGTCTCTCTCTGTCATAGCTATCTATCTATCTATCTATCTATCTATCTATCTATCTATCTATATGTACATATACACATATATGTACATATGTATATTTGTACGTATCTCCTGTTTCTCTGTTTCTCTGGGGAAACTCTGACTAATACACCTGTACACCCATAAAACCTCACATAACACACACTAAAGACAGTGAGATGTCAAGGAGAGTGGGGAAGGTAGAGGCTCCACAGCTACCAATAATTACCATTGTCAATGAAAATGTATGGGTTTTAGTTAATAAAGCTGAAATTCTTAGAAATAATCTGGATCTGTAGTACTCAAACTTCTGTTTTCCAAACATAATCTTATGCAGAATTATACTGTACCAAAATGGGGTAAACAAATCCACTTATTTCAACTGCCTCATTCCCCTTCTCACACCTCTTCCCAAGGTGCCCCTGGAGGCATGTCTCCTGAACTTGAATGTTTTGGCTCACTGTTTATAAACAGGAGTAATGTATATGCTCCCCAGTAACGTATTCTTGCGTGCCCCCAGTTTTATTTTTATTGTAGTGCTACTCAATACACAAGTGTGTACTCATTATCGATATAAATTCCTTATTCTCATAACTCTTGAACAACTATAATAAAATAGTTACAAATTCAATAAAAACATAAGAAAATGCCTTGTCATCCTTCTAAAAGTACTAAGTATCTATTCAAGTTTCCATTTAGAAGTACTGTATATGGGCACCATTATTGTAGTTGCTGACAAGTACCAGGCTGTCTTGAAGCATGGTGTCATTTACATGGAGTAGTCATGCATGTCGGGGGGCTGTTCTTGGTCAGTGGTTTCCACACTGTGCTCCACGAAATCCAAGTGTTTCCAGGAGCTTCAGCGGTTCCACAAACAATGAAGCATTTGGGGGTCAAACAACAAAAGTTTAAATTGCTCAAGTAACTGATTTATTGCTTTTATCACTATTCTATATTTGTGTTCAATGTAATATTTCATTAGAAGAAAGAGTTCCATTGCTAAAATTATGATTAAAAACAACTCTACTAGCTCATCCTTTTAACTGCAGTAGGTACGATGCAGTGAAGAATTCAGGGCCTCTCTTTGTAGGATTCCTTATTTCCCTGAGAGAGAGCTTGGGGACATTTTCTATCGTCTCTCTGATGTGGGATGAAAATTTTCAGAGCCCATTTTCATCTCATAACAGGTCCTCTCTATCTGACAATATGTTTTCAGATTTCTGCTCTTTTGTCACCTGATCAATCATTTCAGCCCAGTTTCCTTTACATCAATAACATCTCTAGCCTCTGCTCATTCTCTGTATCTTCTAGACCATGAGTCTTCCTTTCCTTCTGTCTCTCATTTTTTTGGATTGAAGTATAAACCATAGCTGTGGCATAGCATTTTTATATGTGGCTTTATTAACCTTAAATCATTTGATTTTTAAGGGACAGAAACCCAGTGCAAACAAACTTAGACAAAACAAAAGATTTGTGAGCTCTTGCTCAAACTGCAGGATGGGCAAGAAGGCAACTGGCTTCGGGCATGACTGCCTCCAGGAGTCCAAATGCCATCAGGACATAGTCTCTTACCTCTGGGTCTCTCTGCATGTGTTGGCTACACTGGTTCTTACTCGTTAATGGCTTCTTCCATATGGCCACTGCATTTTCTGGTTTCACGTGGACTTTGATTCTCTACCACCAAAAAACAGAGCTCTGTGTTCTATCGTTAATTCCAAAAATAACCAAGGAAGACCTCACAAAGTCCAGCTTGATTTACCTACCAGGCTTAGGACTATACTTGGTGCCCAGGGAGAGAGGGCACTGTGATTGTGCCAGTTCAAGTCACTTTGCCAACCCTCAAGGCCAGGGAGAGAAGGCCAGGAAGTGAGAAGGTACAGCTTTACCTTGACCATGGAGGTCTGGGTGGAGGTGTGATGGGCTTGTATATGTTTGTGTGTTTGCATGGGTGTTTGTTTGGGGGAGCTCTTTACCAAAAGAAAGGATGGTAGCCATTCCAATAAAGGGGTGTAGATGGGCAGACAAAACTATAGGTGTCCTCTAAGCTAGTTAAACTAAAATCTTAGACTTTTGAGTTCTAGTTTAATCTCTGAGATCCCAAGGTGACTGAAATTTATAGGCAGAAATATTCAAATATATTAGTACAATTTTAGTGTTGTATAGACTCAACGTGTAAAGTTGAAATCACTTGTTATTTAGGCTGCATGTAGGTTGAATAAAACAGGTCTGTGAAATCGGGCAAACAAAAATGCCTATTAAATTTCTGGCACAGAACTCAGAATGTAGAAAGGTCCCATCAAGTAACAGAAGAGGGAAAAAAAAAAACAAAACATTTGAAAGCTTTTACTCTGATTGGACATCCCCTCCTAATATTACCCAAAACTTACAAACTCTATTTATCCCAGGGTCTTATGGAATCTAATTTCTCTAGTATGTGCTATGGTTTTTCTTTTTCCTTTCCAGGGATCTTGGATTTCCTCAGTATTGAAGAGGTTCTTTGCCTTCCCCTCAAACTTTTTGCCTAAAATATTTCCTGGAATATCATGGGAAACTTGAGCTGGTGTGGTGTGTGAAACAGTCACAGGGCTATGCAAATGGAAGAGGTACATTTTTAGGGATGTTTGAAAGACTCAAACTTTCTAGTTAGATATCTGACTTAGAACAGACTTTATTTTTCTCTAATCACTGTCTTGATCCATATTCAGATCTTTTTGCCCTGTCCTTTAATAATACGTTGGGCACCATAGCTTCCTAGTGGATGTTAGATATTAAAAAGGCCAGTCCTAATTCATCTAGTTTAAAATTTCAGTCTTCTACTCATTTAACGTTTCCTTCCTTGCTCCCCATTAGGCTCCAGCCTGAGGCACTTGGAGTGGCAGGGTCGTGGTCTGCTCCTTCACTCTTCCTCCCATCCTTTTATTTTACATTCTCTCAGTGTTGGGACAGGTAAAAGAGGTGAGGCAAGAAGGTTAACAAGCTTTTTTTGAACTGTGCATTTGTATACTCTGTTGTGTGTCACTTCCTCTTAGGATAATACTGGCTGACTGTTGATTCTCTCTCTGAAGAGTGCCGCGTGACATCATTGGAGCCCTGTAGGGGACCTTCCCACTGTTCCCCAGTGTGGAAGCTCCACCTGGGTTAGTAATCCTCTTAGCTTCCACCTTGGGGTCCATATTGGGTGGAGTACCAGGAAGCCAACCTGCCTTCCCCAGAATTCACTTGATCCAGAGGAAACTTACAAATCTTTCCACGCCAAAGATATTCTACTCACCAGCCCTTTCTCTGGCTTGCTTTCTCTTTGTTTTCTTTGTTTTTAATTAAAGTGTATTGGGGTGACAATGGTTAGTAAAATTACATAGGCTTTAAGTATACAATTCAGTAATACATTGTCTATATGTCCCATTGTGTGTTCACCACCGAGTCAGTTCTCCTATCACCATATATTTGACCCCGTTTACCCTCATCTACCACCTTTCCCCTCCTTATATAGGCATGGGAAGCCTGGCAAATAGTTTGCACATGCAGATATGCAACATGGGAGAAAGAAGCCAATCTCCCCTTCTTGCAAGTGACTCTGTGATTGGTACTTTTGAAGCCCTTTTTCTTTGCGGAATAGGAAAGAAGTACACTCAGACCTCCCTCTAGGGGAAGGGAGAAGAAAAGGCCATGGCTAGGTCACCTAGGCTGATGACTCACCCCCGTCTCAGAATCCCTGTGAATCTCCTCTCTGTTCCTCATATAGCCTGAGGTGGGATCTGTCTTGGGATGACTCAGATGGCAGAGTTGATTAGGCTTCTTTTAATAAGCCCCAAGGAAATGTCTCCTTCCCACCTGTTCATGGCTCACTTACAATGTGGGGTGCTTATCATCTCTTTGTCACCTGCCTGGGTCCTATTGGTTGGTTTCAGGGAAGAAGTCCTGCTTTACAATTTGCCACAGGGTGCTCCAAACAGACATTGGGTTGAAAGGAAGAGCAGCTTTTGATTTTGCGTTTGTTCTGTTTGTGTGTATTTTGCTGTGCTTATTTGATTTTATATTGATTTAGGGATGGGAAGGAAGTAAGATCAAATTGAGGGGAGGAATGGAAGAAGAAGGATAGGGAAAAGTCAAAACCAATTCATTGCATCCTGTAATCTCAATACAATGTTGGTTTCTGGTCAGCTGGTACATTGTGGCAATTCATAATTGAGCAAGCAAGTTAACACTAGTGAGCGTGGTTCTCGCGTACTTGGACCCCCCAACAGGGTAAGATGGCCAGAAACTGGAAGAATGGTTCTCAGTTCCGAGCAGATGAGAATCAGTCCTTAACTACATGTCCCCAAAATATAACCAACACTACCAACAAAAAGTAAGGTGGAAATTCTCTCTGTTCTGTCTAATAATACTTCAAAAAAAGTCTACAATACCTCTATTCTATGAACAATGAAAGAAACATATCTGGTAAAATCTCATTGATATTTAACTGATATATAATAACTTAGAATTTGTAGTGGCTTAATCTGGACAAGAGTGATTTTGGAACAATCTATAAGAAAGGGTTCCTTAAATTAAGAGTATAAACCACCCTTTAAGGAACTTGTTTAAACACGTTAAAGTGAACATGCTGTTTTTAAGGTCTTTAAGATTTGGGGTGTTTATATGTAAATGTGTGCTGCTAATTAGAAATAAGTTCTAGCTATTCAATAATCCAAGTACAGCAGGAACCACACTTAGAAACACATTGTAAGATACTTTAAGCTTCTATATATACTTGAAAGTGTTGGTATTCATCAGGTCTTTTTGGGTTGCAAGTGACAGAAAACCCAATTCAAACAAAAAATAAGGTCATTTATTGCCTCCTATAACTGAAGAAACTTTAGGTACAGCTGAGTGCAGGTTCTCCGAGGAAGTCATTAGGATTTTGTTTCTCTGCAACTCCTAGTTCTACTTTCCCCTCACTTGGCTTCTTTTCTTTTCTTTTCTTTTTTTTTCTTTTCTTTTCTTTTCTTTTCTTTTCTTTTCTTTTCTTTTCTTTTCTTTTCTTTTCTTTTCTTGTCTTGTCTTGTCTTGTCTTGTCTTGTCTTGTCTTGTCTTGTCTTTAATTTTATTAAATTTATTGGGGTGACATTAGTTTAAAAAATCGTATACGTTTCAAGTATACAATTCTATAATACATCATCGGTATGTTGCATTGTGTGTTCACCACTCAAATCAAGTCTATTTCTGGCACCATAGATTTGACCCCCTTTACCCTCTTCTACCTCCCATTTAACTCCCTTACCCTTTGGTAACCACGAAACTATTGTTCGTGTCAATGAGTTTTTGTTTGTCTTGTTTGTTCTTTTGTTGCTTTCAGTAAGAAGTCACAAAGAAATGGCTTCATTTTCAATTAAGCTCTTGTCTTATGGAGGCAGAAATGGGTCCCTGAGGCTCCAGATGAAAGAGTGACTCTTTTCCAATGACTATTTGATCCCTGAGCAAATTTCAACATTCCCTCCATTAACATTTTATATCCCATCTTTGTTTTATCCCCCTTAACCTTTAACACTAACATATTATATACAGCTTATTTATCATATTTATTGTACATATTCTAGTGTCTCCTCCAGTAGAATGTATACCTCATGAGGGTGGGGATTTTCCTGTTTTTTCCATTTACAACATCCTCGTTTCCTTCAACCATGCCTGGACTCATAGCAGACTTCTAAGAAATATTTGTTGTGTGGTCAGGCATCTACATCATCCCTGAGGTGGTCTCCCTAATGAGACAAGTGTCCATCGGATACCCTACAAAATCTTTCCAACATTATTGATTACATTCCCCAAATTAACTTTCATAACCCTGTGGCAATCTTGTGGTTACTGACTGCTTTCTAATCCCCTCTCCTTCCACCTTATCCCCCATCTAGCAATCCTCAGTTTTTCCTCTATGTCTCCGAAACTGTTTCTGATTAGTTCATTCATTTATTCTCTTCTTTAGATTTCATATAAGTGAGATCATATGGTATTTGTCTTTCTCTGTCTAAGTTATTTAACTTAACATAATGTTCTCTAGGTTCATCCATGTTGTTGCAAATGGTAAGATTTCTTTCTTCTTTATGGCTGTGTAATAATACTCTATTGTATAAGTGTACCGCAGTTTCTTAATCCAGTCATCTACCGATGGGCATTTCGGTTGTTTCCATGTCTTGGCTATTGTGTATAGTGCTGCAATAAACATAGGTGAGACCGTAAAATGGTACAACTACTTTGGAAAACAGTTGAGCAGTTAAAAAGTTAATAACATACGTGCCACATTACCCAGTCATTGCTTTCCTAAGTATTTAACCAAGAGAAATGAAAGCACATGTTCATACAGAGACATGTACATGAATGTTCATAGAAGCTTTATTAATAATGACCAAAAACTGAAAACAATTTTTTGAGAGTTTTTATCATAATTTACGTTGAAGTTTGTCAAATGTTTTTTCTGCATCTATTGAGATATAATTTTTGTCCTTTATTTTATTAATGTGGTTCATCACATTGATTGATTTGCAGATGTTGAATCATTCTTGCATCTTTTGAATAAATCCCACGTGATCATGGAAAAAAAAAGAAATATTTGTTGTGTGAATAACTAAATGAAAAGCTTGACCAAAAGCCTCAGGATTAACTTTGGCCCTGTTTGAGTAATAAAGCTCATCACTGAGCCTGCTGCTATTACCAGGGAGGTGGTTCAGGCAGGCGTTCCCGCATACTCAGGTTTTTGTACTTTTCAGGTCTTCAGTGGATTGCATGAGGGCTACCTACCCTAGGAAGAGCAATCTTCTTTACTCACTGTATGGATTCAAATGTTAATCTCATCCAGAAACACCCTCACAGATATACCCAGAATAATGTTTGGCCAATGTCTGGGTACCCCGTAACCCAGTGAAGTTGACACATAAAAATGAACCATCCCAGCCACTAAAATGAATCCTATTTTCTGTAACTGATGCTGTATCATATCTTGGATACATAACCCATTAAGATAGCAAGTCTCTTGTCTTGACACAAAGCTTCCCAAGGGGGAATAACTGGCTCCAAGATTCATCTCTTCCTCTCGGGATTTCTATAGTTTACTTTCTCCTGCTAGAACAGGAGGCTCTTGGCTCACATTCTGTGTCTTCTCAGATGAGTTTGCCCTTGTTCAGTCATGGAGCACTCACTCATCTTCCTCTGGTTGAGCATTAGAGGAAGTTGGCTGCTTAGGTCCAAATACCATTTCTACTGCTTACCAGCTGATGGACCTTGAAAAACTCAACTCCTCAGTGTTTCAGTTTCCACGTCTATAAAATGGAGCTGATTCCAAAACATTTCTTATGGAGTTGTTATGTGGTTTAAATAACATAAAGCTGTAAAGCATTTAACACACAATGACAGGCGTGGAGCAACTACTTAATAAATGTTAGTTATTGCTGTTATTATTATATGCCTATAATTTTGATTTGATGAAGCTGCCTCATTATTATTCTAAGGATGAGATGGTGTATATTTTTTTCCAGTAAATCTGTCAGCCAGAAACCTGATTGTCCTTTTTGATATTCCCTTCTCTATTGTTCCCTGAAATGTGTCCATCACCAAGTCTTGATTTGAATTCTTGGATAACACATGAGCCCATTAACTTCTCTCCACCTCCATTATTATTACTTTGGTTCATGATACCATCAACTTGTGCTTGGACTATTGTTTAAGTTTTCTTTTTATCTTTTGGTTGCCACTTTGGTTCCTCCCCAATTCATTCTTTACCCTGGAGCCAAGGTAATCTTTTAGAAACACAGATTTGTCCATCTTATTCTGCTCAAAACTCTTCAGTGGCTTCCCATTGGATAAAGTCCAAGATTGCTAACATGATTATAACGCCCTGTCTAAAGTAGATCCCTACCTATACCTCCTGCCTTGTTTTCTACTCCCTTCCAGACGATGCTCCAGATCTCAATAACCTCCTTTCAGTTTATAAAATGGTTAATATACTCTAGGTTTTACATTTTTTATATGTTGAGTACTGAAAAAAAAATCAACTTTGTTAAATAAATGGAATGCTACATAGGCAGGAGTTTGTGATTTTTCCTTCAAAGAGAATTCTTCCACATATATCATCAAAGCAATACTATTAATAGTATTGCTTTCAGCCTGGTCATAGAGAAAGTGTATCATTGAATTGGGTATTATAGTCAGTATTTGTTAAAATTGGATTTTACTTAGATCTTGGCACTTTATAATTTTCAAAGCTGCTTCCCATTCTTTCCTCTCATTTAATTCACAACAACTCTGTGAAGTAGGAAAGACTGGGATTATGACTTTCATCTTATAGATGATGAGAATGGGGCCCAGAAGGGGAAATAACTAATATTCATTTCATTGTCTTCGTAGGTTTAATACTCACGTGGGCTTCTGTTTTGTGTACATGCAGCTAGTGTTCACTTGTGGCAGGAAGACAAAGAGAAGATACTCTTTTCAGGTTCTGGAACAGTCTTCTCAATTTTAATTTTTTTTAGGTTATTTTGGGATCCCAAGTGGGACTTTATTCTTTATGGCTCCTTTTGTAACATTCTTGATGGGGTACAAAGAGCCTGTTACTTTCCCAGTTTTCTATTTACTGTCCATATTTTTATGACATTTTCTGATCTCTATGATGGAAAATACACAAATAGTTTTCTTTATGGTTTCTGCCTTTGATTTTACATTTAGAAAACTTTTTCCTATACAAAAACTATATAAAAATTTACCTATTTGTTTCCTGGTACTTTTATTATTTCTCTTTCTCTTTTTTCAATTTCACATTTATGTTTTTAATCCAGGGTCAGCAAACTATGGCCCATGGGTCAAATCTAGCCCATTGCCCATTTTTGTAAACAAAACTATTGAAGCATAGTCATGATCATTTGCTTAGGTATTATGTATTGCATTATCTATGGCTGCTTTATATGGACTTGGCAGAGTTAAATAGTTGCAACAGAAACCACCTGGCTTGTAAACCCAAAAGTATTTTCTATTTACAGAAAAAGTTTGCCAAGCCCTACTTGAATCCATCCATAATTAATTTTGATATAGTGTATCTTTTCCTGTCATTTAACTAATTTTTTCTCATTTACTTATTTATTTATTTGTTTATCCAAATGGCTAGTCAATTTTCTCAACACTATGATAGGCTCAAAAATGGCCTCCAATATGTTCATGTCCCAATTCTTGGGACCCATGAAGATTACTTAATTTGGCAAAAGGGACTTTAGAGTTGTGATTCAAGACCTTGAAATGGGGAGATTATCCTGGATTATCTAGTTAGACCCACTGTATTCACATTGGTCCTTACCAGAGGAGATACAGGGGAAGTCAGTCAGAGGATGATGTGTTGAAGGAAGGAGAGGTAGGAGTGATGCACTTTGAAGATGGAGGCAGCCCATAGGCCACAGCCTAGGAATACAGGGGTCACTGGAAGATGAAAAAGGCAAGGAAATATATTTTCCTCTTAGAGCCTACAGAAGGAAGCAGCCCTGCTGATACCTTGATTTTAGCTCAGTGAAACCAATTTAGGAATTCTAACCTCCAGAGCTATGAGATAATGTGTGTGTTGTTTTAAGACACTATTTTTTTTTTTTTGGTAATTTATTACAGTGGCAATGAAAAACTAATACAGTAACATTACCCTGAGAATTTTAAATGTTACTGTTATCATACACTAAATTCTTATTTGATACAGATATAGATTAATGTTTTTTATAAGTAAAGAACTTTTTTAGAACAAATTAAAAATCTGGCAAAGAATGTGCATAGACATATCAGAATAATTAATGCAAATGGCCAGTCGATATGAATGTATGTGGAGAGGGCTTGAGTTTATTCTGTGTCATAGTGAGAGATTGCTTTTTGTTCTTATGAGGTTTCTCCTACTTTTTCCTCATTAGAAATCAATGAAATGCAAATTAAAACAGAAGTGATTTTTTTTTTCCTTAACAATCAAATTGGCCACGACTAAAAATAAAGTAGTAGAAAGGCTGAGGAACTGGCACTAACATGTGCTGCTCGTAAATGTAGAATTATATGCAGTCATTCTGTAAGAAAATTGGGTAATTATATCAAAAGGCTTAACACTAGGTATATGCCTTGATATAGCAATGCCACCTTTAGAAATTTATTCTAAGGAGATAATCATGAATATGTATACGTGCACAAATTATGCTCAAGTGTGTTCACATCTGCATTCTTTATGAAAGCAAAATATTTGGGGAAAAACTGAACACGAATAAATAAGGAATTAGTATATAAAATACACATTTCAAATGGGATATTGTGATACTGTCATGATGTTAAATAATATATAATGTAGCTTAAAGATGTTCCTACTAGAGTAAGTAAAGGGAATTTAGCTATGTACAGAATTACACCATTTTTGTTTACATATGAAATTTTGCCAACGTATGAACATCAGAAAAGGACAGGAAAGACATACATTGTGTTGCATTAAGATTGTGAGTGCTTTTGTTGATGCCTTTTTGCTTCTCTATATTTTTATGTTAAGCGTTATACATTTCCTGCTGTTCTAAAAGGAAGTTATGTTATTAAATATTAGCCCTTTCTTCCCCCACAAGTCACCTCTGCTCCAAAGCATAAATCATACTGATGATTATCAAAATGATTATCTGGTCAGAAATATATCTAATTTTTATGGAATTTTGGGGAAGTGAACAGAAGTGGGTGTTAAGGGCATTCTATAGAAGCCGTTAGCTCTGACCAAGTGGGTTTTGCACCTCTGAGTAAAGGTCTTCCCTCTGCAGTTCTGCAGGGCCTAAGAAGGGCATTTGTTGAATTGGCCTGAAATCCTCACGGGAGCTGGGAACCATGTTCCAGACGTTTCACTTATCTTACAATGTACTATTTCCTGGGTATTTTGAGCTTTATCTTTTGATTCTTCTCAGTCATTTACTTTTAATCACAGTAGGAACAGTAAAGCTCTGACTGAGTATAAACAAAAGTTAGCCTTCCTTTTATACCTCTGGAAAAGGCCTTCAATCAAAGTATGGCTCATTACACCCTTCCCAAATAATCTCGGTTAACCTTAGTCTAAACCTTTATGCCAAAAGAATGGTAAATTTTTCTCAGCATTGGAAACAGATTTTGTGCCCAATTCCTTCTCAACACGGTGTGAAAATGTTTGCTGATCAACGGTGATGTGCACATTGACAGGATTGCTCTGGTGCACCCTCTGCCTCCTGCAGGCACATGCTCCCTGCTCAGTCCGCACCAGCAGACATTAACCAGTAACGGGGCAGAAGGCTCATAGCCACGCTCATGCCCGACTCCCCCGCCAGGTTTTCTTTCCGTCCAAGGGAGCGTTCACAGCAAGTGATTCTCGATGGGAGAGAGAAATGGTATGTGAAAATGCCCTGTTCCCTCTCTTTGGTCTGTCAGATGGTCTTATATTAATGCTAATGTCGCAGTCTTCCCTTCTGAAGTATAGTAAATTGGGTCGCCTCCAATTCACAAATAGTTTTGGTTCAAAGAGTTGCCTTGTAAATTGGTTGTTTGGCATTTGGAATACATTTTTTTTTTCTTCTCAAAGAAAGGCTGATAAACCTTGTGGCTAGTGACCTAAGTGAGCCCTGTTTCACCTAAATCTCCTCACTGTATAATGCTAGTGGGTCAGAGCAGCTGACCACTGAGTATTAGACTAACGGCTGGGGAAGTAGGTCCATTCCCAACATGGGACGGCAGGGACACATTTCTCTCCATTTGGTTTCTACTACCTCAGTTGATTTTTTTATTGACTACTAGCAGCAGAGGATGTTCTCAGTACCTCCATCTGTAGGTGGCTTTG
This sequence comes from Rhinolophus ferrumequinum, assembly GCF_004115265.2. Classification (NCBI taxonomy): domain Eukaryota; kingdom Metazoa; phylum Chordata; class Mammalia; order Chiroptera; family Rhinolophidae; genus Rhinolophus; species Rhinolophus ferrumequinum. Next base: position 19,900,062 of record NC_046286.1, on the reverse strand, counting down.
GTGGCCTAGAGATAGGCTCTGGCACAGTGTGAGCTCTGGGAACTGAGAGAGTCCGCTTAGATGTAAGGTGCAGTAATCAGCAGTGGTAAACCTTCTCTAATTCCTCTGGTTACTTGTCACCTCCTACGGTTAGAGATAGCACAGGATCTGGGCTAGGTGCTGGCAGAAGAAAGAGGGACATGAGTAATAGTGGAAGGGCATGATTTTCCCTCCCTCTCCTTTCTCTCAAAGCTCATATTCTGCTACTGTGTATCTTACCTTCTATCTGCAAAGGGATGAAAGGAACGGTGAGGAACAGGGCTCAAGTACAAGAGAGGCTGGGCAGGGTGCCCAGACCCTAGTGATAACAGCAAAGAATAAAGGGATGGGGCAGGATGAGTCCCCAAGCAGTTGCACAGATTGTCGCTCTACTGCATTCTTTTGTTTAAGTATGGGTAGGTGTATATCTTCATCTTTTGGTGTTCTTCCTTCTTCTGCTTCTCTTAGGTTTCTCCTCATCCACCCAGTCTTCAAAGGACCATGTTCCCATGGGTGTGGTCTCAGGTACTCATCATATATAAGTGCATACTTTCTCCTAAGTAACCCCACCCATTCCCATGAAGTAACTTCTGCTTATTTCTTTATATATCGAGACTTGGACCTCTCTTCTGAGCTCCAGACTCATCTTTTCACTTGGATATTCTCTTTAATATCTAAAATGTAACCTGTTTCAAATTGTCATCTTAAGCTTACTATGTCTAAAGCTGAATGCCACTGCAAGAGAAACAGCAGGTAGGTAGTGTTTTTTTGTTTGTTTGTTTGTTTTTACTGTTTTGCTCACTCTTGTAGTCCCGTACTTAGAACAGCTCATGGCACATGGCACATAATAGGTGCTCAATAAATATTTATTGAATGTATTCATTATCTTCCTCCCAGAATATTTCTGTTTATCTACCACCTTTTTTCAGCTATGGACCTGTGAGTCATCATGGGCATTTTCTGCTTTATCCAAAGATCCAATCACTCAGTCCTCTTGATTCTCCAAAAGAAATCTCAAATTTTTACACTTCTCCCCAGATCCAATGCTTAACTCTTATTCAAACGTCCAAAATTTCTTGTCTGAACTATTGCATTAACCCTTTACCCTCCAGTAGCCTTTTACATAAACGTTTTATTTTCATTCACTTTCTTGCAATCTGTTCTCCACACAACATCCAGGGTGACCTTTACAACATACATTGATCATGTAACTGCTTTGAATAAGATTTAAGTCTGTTTAAAACAGGCCGACAAGGTCCTGCATTATTTTGCCTAGTCACACCATGCCATCTCATTTGTCTTGCTCTAGACACTGATCTCTAGTTGGTAGGACACATTAAGCCTCCACTTCCCTCACTAGCTGTTTCTTGCTCATGTTAAGGTTTGACTCGGATTTTTTCTCATTCTCCCTGATCTACAGTAGATATGTTTCTCACGAAGGATTATCTCCTCTCAGCTTGATATATGTACTCATGGGCTTAAAATATCACTAGTCTCACAACAGTAGAATTCCATAGTTATCATCTCACATATTCCTTTGGTAGTTTCCTAGTCATATTTAGGATAAACTCTTTGGGCGAGCCTGGGAAGCCCTTGCTGGGTGGGTCCTGCTCACTTTTCCAGATGTATCCTCACTGACTCTCATCAGGCCCCTATCTCTTCCACATACTTGCAATTGGGCCATGCCACATATGTAGCAATTATTGAATGTGTCGTTGTCCCACACCATTGTATATGCATTTGCTGCCTTTGCCTAGAGCGCTCTGCTGATTTGGTCACCTGGCCCACCATGAATTATTCTTCAAGACGCAGCTCCATTAACCACTCCTTCTGGGCAGCAGTCCCGGGAACAACTCCTCCTTTTGTGTGACTGAAATGCTCCATGTCTGTGTAACAGTGGAACCTGTGTGTCCCTCTGTCTTAACACTAAACTTGGTACATTTGTGAACTTTGTCTATTTCCTCTACTGGCCCTAGGCCTGGAGGACAACGACACTGTTCCCTTTATTTCTGTCTTCCCAGGGCTTGGCAGATATCCATCTCCACAGAAGAAAAGATAACTTCATTGGTTTGCTTTGGATAGTGGTGAAGCTGCATACAGAAGTAAGGGAGAAATAACTTACATATATTTGAGAAGCATATTTCTAGTTTTTTGTGAGTTCCTTTATACTCCTGTTCTTATATAAACATTATTTTAATGAGATGCTGCTCTCTCTGTCCCCGCTCCCTCCAAATGATTTGGCAGTTCATCACTTGGAATGATGATTGAGGTCCTACAAAATAAACATGGGACAATTAGTTTATTTTAAAGTGTGTTAACCCACAAAGATTATTTTCTTGCTATGCCCATTTGGTAAGATGGTTCTCTGGGATTGTGTAATTATGGATGAATGGCATTGGAATACTTGAACAATAATTTGTAGGAAATACAATTATGAGTAGAAGTTATTAGTGGGAGTAAATGAATCATTTGTTGGTTAACAGGTCAATGTTGAAAGCCCAAAGTGGTTAAACATTAAATTACAAGTTAAGAGCATAACCCTTTTTCATTTAAGTAAATTCATAAATTATTGAGCCTTTTAAACTGTATTTTTATGTTTGTTTTTTTTTGAATTGTGGTAGGGAAAGAAAGGCAGCTGCTCAATCTGGGTTTCTTAAGAGTTCTGTGAAGTAAAATGACTCACGTTTGAAATGTGTGCAATGCTTTCTTCATCAGAGAAGTCCTATGACATTTAAATCACATAAAGTAAGGGATATAATTTTTTGAGCATCAAAAATAATTTGGTACAGTTAATTTACAGTTAAACTTCCAGAGGTCAGCAATTCCATTCTGTGTACAATTCTTTGGTTCTGGATTCAGTAGAGCCATTTTCAGAATTCGGTGCTGACATCTCATTGCTGTGTAATCTTGTCCCTGAAGCATCTTAACTTCCTAATCTGTACAATCTATTAAAAGATAAACAACAAAAACAGTTCTTACTGCAGAGTAAAACTGCTTAGCATAGGTTGGGTTTATTCTAAGTTCTTAATAAATGTTTGTGTTGTTGTTGTTTCTTGGTGCTTTTTACATATTAGATATTATATACCAATTTCAATATATATCTGATGGGGGTTTGCAAGTGAATGTCCAGAAGGCAATATTCAAAATAGTTAACTTAAATCCCTGTGAGTTGACTGCTAATCATGAGCCCAGGACTACACTAGGAATTGTGGCATATATAAACAGAAACATGAGGCAGTGGCCCTGCATTCAAAGTGCTGACTGCAGAGGTGGGGAATAAGACGTATGCATTGTAATAATTATAGCATAATTTAGAACTGAGATAGGTTATATAATTCGAATCTCCCCAGGCCTTTCTGAGCCTGCTCAGCCTGTGGATATTTCAGTAATGATAAAGAAAAAAATGTACTGCCTGCCTCCCCCAACTCTCCCAGAACCTCCAGGCCCCCTGCAACATTCCTGCCTGCTTGTTATACACTTATGTGGTCTCACGACAAATTTTGTGTGAGTTCATCAACTAGTGTGTCTGCCACAGTTACCATGAGGTATTTTTCCTGCATGTTTCCTCCTGTTTTGTCTTTCTTGGTCATTGTACTTCATTTAGGAAAGTGCTGGGGACTTTTCACCCCAGTCCATACTGCTGATACCTGCTATGAGAATACTGAATACATGGGTGTCAAGGGTACAGGCCTTCATTGCATTCCAGGCGGTCAAACCCCGAGGCGTGGGAGTGTGCTGTGTTCTGTGATGAAATGCGATAGCCTCCTCTCGCTGACACTCAGGGTCCTATCTGGTCACCTGGACACCAACAGTTTGGGGTGCTTATTTCTCCATGACTCAGTTGTGATGTTCCTCATGTAATACATATTTATTGAACACCTATTATATGCCAGACACTTTGATAGGCATTAGTGCTATTGTGGTGAGCTAATATAGGTATAACTCCTTCTGTTACGTTTAATAGGGGAGACAAACAGAGAATTACAGTAATGGAGGTCAAATTGCAGTGTGTTAAGTGCTGGAAAGGAACATGTGATGTGACATGGTGATGTGACAGATTATATAATATAGGGTTTGACTCAGTTAGGAGGTTTTTCTGAGGAATCAAGTTAAACATCATTGTGAAGAATGAGGCAGAGTGAGTTGATGAAAGAATCCCAGCAGAGGAACATCAGGTGCAAAAGCCACCTGGAGAGTTCCTTCGGGTTCTTTCCTCAGGTTCAGTGGTCCATGAGGTCAGGGGAGAAGGCCCATATGTGAGACAGATCCCATGATGTCTCTGTTATCTCCTTTTTCCCCCAATTGCTCCATTGTGTAAGCTTTTCCCATATGTGTGGAAAGCAATTCACACAAATTGTCCATAACCTGGTCAGACATGCCTAAAACTCAGATGTACACATACATTTTGCTCAAATAGGACCCCGCAGCACTATAATGTCTATAAGAGGAGGTGGACATCGGTATGGGCTGAAGTGCTCCCTGAAATCTGGAAGAGGTGTGGCCTGAGATGTGTTTGTAAGAATAGGGGAGGGGAAGAAAGCTGGACCCTCAGGTCAAGCCACAGGTTGGGCGAAGTGATAGTGGTAGGACTTAGTCTGTTAAATGAGAAGAGGTAAGGAGCCTGGGCTTCCTGGAATGGAGACGTTATTAAAGGAATCCAAGACCATAAAGTAGAGTCATGTTATAGAGAGTCTTAAAAGTCAAGCGAGTTTGGGGCTTTGTTACTGAGTACTGTAGGTGGATATTGTAGATTAAGGGACAAAGAAGGGATGTAATTAAAATAACTTAGCAAAGTTTAATACAAAGAACAATGCAGAATGACCAGGAGAATAAAAGTTGTTTGGAGAGATTCTAGCTCAGGTGGTTATCATAATTATTTCAACATTCTTGAATTTGAGATGATGGTAAGTCATCCAAATGCCAATATCTACTACATAGCTAGAAACATAAGGCTCGCACTCATGAAACATCCAGGTTTGATGTTTTAATCCTACACATAGAGGTAATATTATTGCAATGAGAGTGAATAAATTATGAGATAATTTTACTGCTTTATAGAGGCTCTGTCAACATTTGAAAGGACATCAGTTTATATTAATAATTTAAAATGCACTTCAAAGACTCTGAGTTTTTTTCTTTCATTCTGACTTGACTGTTATTTATAAGAATGATTAGTTGAGAAATATTTTTGTTGTCCCTACTCTTGGTTCTGCCATGAGTAGCTTGCATGTTGGTAGGTGCATAGTAGGTGTTCGTTACATATTGACTGAGTAGTGTGAATAATTGATCACAGTGTTTAATAGAATTTTGTCTTTGGTAAACATTTTCTATGCTCAATAGAGGTTTTTCTGTGCAGACATTTAAGAACCAATAATAGAAATTCATTCATATATATATATATATATATATATATATATATATATATAAAGAAACTTTATTTCATTTTATTGTTCCCAAAGGTTAAAACATACAAACAAGAAATAAAATTAAACTTATTTTCGTTTGCGATGATTTATGTCTTAATTTTTACCTGCCCTATAATTAGAAATGTTGAACTCTGTAAATGTTTTTAAGATAAAATTATTGCCCAAGTAAACCTCAGAAATTACATCATTAACCCAGAGACCTTTCTAAGCCTAGAACAACATTATTGGTACAAGTGCCCACACATACAGACAAATAAAGAGGAAAGTTTAGAATAATTTGAAAATGATTTATTGCCAGCCACCTCTGTAGTTAGAGATTCAAGTATTATTACTTTCCTTTAGTGCAACAAGGCAGGACAGTAAGTTGCTGTGGGCTAAAGGTAAATTATCATCTATTGCAAAGGAAGAAGGAAATGTACTGAGGAAAGAAGAAGGAGTTGGGAGTAAGCCTTGTGTTTTCTGAAGTATTGCTTCAGATAATGCCTTGAAAAAGATCTTTGCTTTGACCATTGCTGGAAAAGGCCAGATTGTAAACGGCAAGACAGACTACCTTCTTGAAAATTTGATAGTGAAGGAGTAGCATCCTGTATGGCAGGATCAGATAGAAGCTCTGGAGCCTAATACAAACGAAGACATCTTGAGACACAAGTTACTCTGCAATTTTGCGTAGCATTTCTATGTTGGATACACCCAGTTGTAGATTTTAAAAGGCTTGTTTAATACACCACAATTCAGGACACCCTCTCTGAGGTAATTTTGATTTTGTACTCTACTAATACTGTTTGTAAAGTGAGTTGAAGTCTTCAGATTAGCAATTCATTATGGACTTCTGTGTCAGAGATTCTAATAGCTATTTGTTTTTTATTTGGAATAAGAAAGAGGTGGTAAAATTATGTACTCAAAACACAAAATGATGTAGAGGAGTAAGCAGAAGGACAAAAATATTGAGGGTCTGTTATGTGACAAGGTCCAAACTACATGTTTTGTAGATATTATTTGGTTTAATCCTCTTAAAACCCTATGGGGGAAGGCCTTGCTACTTCTGCTTTGTAACTAAGGAAACCGAAGCCTACTTCTGAGTATAATACCCAAAAAAAACAGTGTTAGAATATGGCAATACTGTAATTCAATTGTAAATTTAGTCTGACTTCAATTCCTGTGTTTTTGTACCATGCCACTCTCAATCCTGGATTATTTTTATTGCTACCATGTGACAGACAAAAAAAAAACCAAAAACCAATACCCAAAAATGTGAAGGCATTGGTGCTCATCGAGCCTGGAACTTGCTTTCCTAGGTTCTTCTTTCACAGGATTCATTGGCTGAATAATACCACATTTGTATTAACTGTTAGAGTGTCTAAAGATAAATTTTCCTCTGACTGCTTTAGGTTCACTACCAGAAGTAATTGTCACCCATCTTCAAGCAGCTGCCTATGCCCATGACACAGTATTGGCTCTGGAAGACGCTGTGGCCTGGCACTCTGGGGATGAAGTTGTCATTGTCAGTGGAATAGGTGTTGAAGGTGCCAAACCCATGGAAGAGATTGCCATTGTGGAAACTGTGCACAATGCACACCTCCATCTGAGAGCACCCTTGAGGTAACTGGGTGACAGCGTGGCTCCATTTAGATGGAAGAAGATTAGGTCTTAACTGTGTTGGTGTCTGGACATTGGTTTGTCTTTCAATGACACATTTTTAATTAAGACTAGATGTTTTGACAAAATTATAAAGCAAGAAATGTTTTGAAGTTCCTTTTGTAAGACCTTAGAACTTCCATCTTATAGTAGGTGGGCCGTATAATAGTCAGTATATTTTCTAATTTTCCGAGAGTTGTGCCCATAGTTCACTCTTCCGTACTTGAGTTTCTAAAGAAATAGACCCCCACATAGAGAATTATACGAATCTAGTGGCTTTCGATTCCTAATAATATTCAGAGTGGTATCTACAGATGTCTTTTTTCTTTTTCTGTTTTTCAGGTATTCTCACAACTTCACAGAACATTGGGTGGCTGGAGAGCATCATATTTTAAAAGCCACAGTGGCCCTGCTCAGCAGGAATATTATTATACGAGGAAATCTCACTAATGAGAGGACAGAGTTCCTTGCTTCATGCCAGGGGGCTAATGCTTCAGAAGGTAGAGAAATATTTTGTGGGAAAGTCCAATGAATGAAAAAGAATGTTCTTACTGTCAAATGATCTGTGGCATTGTTGACTTCTTTTAAAATAGGATAAACCCTTAATCTTTGCATATCCATAATATTCTGTAGTTTTCAGAATGCTCTTGATAAATTGTCATTTCATCTTCTGCCCTCAACCACCTTGTGAAAGCGATAAACAAAAGTATCCACTTGAGAAATTAATTATTTCTTTGGGGGGAAAAGTTCCTGTTAAATAATTAAATCTGGAGAGTTGAATTAAATTTCCAGGTTAGAGGTTATATAATGAAGTCTTAACTCTGATTCCAGTCCCCTTCTAAAATTCTCAGGAAAACTGTTTCATGCCAGAGCCACGAACACAGGCAGCAGCTCATTCTTACTGGTTAGACTCGTAGACCTCTTCCTTCCCCGCCCCCATTCCCACTTTGGAGTTTGTTTTCTGAGTGAACTACCACATACTTTAAGTAAGTGGTTGAAAAAGTCAATTTATCTTCTAGAAGAATAACAGGCACTGAATCACACTGATGTGCCTATTAAACATCTATTTCAGGGATGGTTAGTTTAGTAGGTTATGTTTTGGTTTCTCAGGCTGTAGATTATGAGGCTTTCACATGGTGTGAAGACATCATTTGTCAACTTTGGTCCAGGGTGGTGTGGATGTCACAGATGACTCCCAGGCATGAGCTCTGGATGGATGATGAGGCTGTGTATTGAGACGGGAAGAGGAACAGATTTTGGAGTGGGAGGGTGGAGATCATTAGTTTAATTTTGTACATGTTGAGACTGAGATGCCAGGACAGCACCTGAGTAGAAATGTCTGGTAGTGTCCTGAGCCTGGAAGAAATGTCAAGGGTGAATTTAAAGACTTGAGTAATCTCTACATATAGACACATACGGGTATAATGTTGGGATGTGGTTGGGAGAGAGGGCTCTTGACCCCACCCCCCTACCACCTCCGTCGTCTTGCTCACAAATACGTCATTCTGAAAAATGTTTGGCTACAGTGGGTTATAATCCAGTGACTGCTTAACGATTCTGCTGAGTTGAGATCTGAATTCTATTCAGACACTTCTGGGATTTCTCATATAGGTATTCTCAGATCAAGTTGTGTAAAACTTTGCATTTGATCATGCTGCAAGTGAGACCACACCTCTGAATTGGGGCCATCATAAAGCTGTTAGCTCCCAATGGAAGAAGAAACCCTGATTGCAGCACAACTCTTAAATGTTACTACAAAGTTCTCAAAATAAAACAGAATTCATACCTTCACTAAAAACATATGTCACTCCCCTCTTTGTGTGGGATGGAAATATGGGAACGAGTTACCTAAATACAATAATACAAGGCCTGGCCACTTGAAAATATTATGGATCACTGACATAAATGATCACAATTGTGATAACGCATAAGCAGATAAAAGACCTCTTTAATTTGCCTCTTATACACTCCTTTTCTGGATGTGAGCAAATGACTGAACTCTAATTTACTATGGACTATTAACTGGGGAACGGTACATCATTTTGTATTAGTGGCACTTCTTTTTTGATTTGTTTTCTTGGATAATACAGAATCAATTCAGGAAGTGATTTCTTAGTTAGTTCACACCACTACATGCCACGTGTGAACAGAAAGTGTCTTGCATCCTGAAGCACTCCAGCTATAGCAGCTGTGTATACGATGTACATGCAGTTTGCTGTCCTCTTTAGGGGCACGACTGAGAAGGAGGGGTTGGTGCATAATGCGCTGTTACTTCACTGGAGCTCTTTGCCATTCCTGCAGTGGTAATTTTCTTAAGGCCCCAAACTATAAAGCAGCAAGGGAAAGGGGAAGCCCATTGGACAGCTGAAGACTAAAAAGAGCTGTGATTCTATTTAGCACTCACATCTCTTGCCTACAATTATCAACCATGAGAAGGTCATTTTATTGCACACTACCTTCAGGGGATTTTTGGATTGAAATAAGCATCTATTCTGGTTGGGTTTGTGGGATATAGTCAGCCTTTTTGTGACAATAATTAAGGTGATTGATTTGGGAGGCTTCTGAAAATAATAAAGGCAACATCATGTCTTAGTTATCAGATATTTTAATTCATAACCTACAAAGGAGAATCAAAGTAAAAGGGAAGTAAGATCATTAAATGAAATAAATAATAGTGCTTTGTCTTTTGTGCAGTCAGTGCATTTCAACAGGGGAGCGGGGGGATTTGTCTAAAAGCCTCATGCTTCAGATCCACTGACTTCATTCTGTATTTCAGGTAATTTGCAGCACTGTTTGTATTCTAAGAGTGAGAAGATGCTGGGATCCAGGGATCTGGGTGCCAGAGTCATTATTCAGTCCTTCCCAGAGGAACCCAGCCAGGTCTACTTGAAGGGAGTGCAGTTCCGGGATTTGGGGCAAGCCCTCCAGAAGCATCTGAGCTCGCTGACTCTAGTGGGTGCTATGAGAGGTAAGGAGGTCCAGGCCTATGACTTCTCGTGTTTCTTTCTCACATGTTAAAGGCACAACATGTGGGGTTGTGATAAGTGATATATGGGGTATGGGGGTTTCAGAGATAGACAATTATAATCTAGGTTCTATGGTTCTCAAACTTTAGTATGACTAAAGTAATCATTTTGGGAGCTTATTAAAATTCAGGACTATGGACACTGCCAAGACAAAGTCTGGTCTAAGGTGGGCTCAGGGATCTGAATTTTTAACAACCAAGCCGTATTATTCTAGAACAAGTGATCCAAGGAGTATACTTTGAGAGACATTACTCTAGGTACAACAGACGTGGGTTGTGTGAATCCATGTTGTAAACCCTGCCTCTATCATTTACTAGCTTGTGACTATTGGCAAATTGACATTGAATAGTATAAATAATCAATGCAATGGGAGTCCAGCACAGCAGAGAGCAATTCTATGGAAGTTGTCCTAAGTCACAGGAATCTTCACCTTGGAAAACTGGGAGAGAGTGAGCTGAGAACCAGGCACTTTTCCTGGGAACATAGACCAAGCAGGGTGCAGAACTTGGCCAGAGCTGAGATAGAGAGGGAAGAGGAAATGTCAAATGCAGGTGGGAACAACTAGGTAAAAAACAAGATTAGAATCAGAAAAGAAGAATATGACAACATGTACTGATAAAGGTTCTGAAACAAGTTGGAGAGTCATAGGAGCATCTAGGGTGAAAATCCAATGCCAGAAGTTCACATGCAGAGAGTCAGAGAATTGGGGTAGAGATTCTAAGTAATGAAGACAGAAGTGCCATTTCTGAGTTATCCTCCCCATCTCTCAGCACCTCCAACACCCACACATTCAAGCTTTTCCTTCCTGGAGGTGGTGCCTGACAAAGGACATCAAGGCATACATACTTCGTGGTTCAGGTGGGCCTTGACAAATGCTAGGATTTCTACAGGTAATGACAGAGTAATCTTTGAAGTCATTGAAAGCTAGCCAACTGCAACATTTTTTTTCTCATTTCAAATTCATCTGCATGCCAAGAATGTCTGTTTATGCAATTTCCAGATCTCTTTCACCTTATTTATTTTTATTTATTTATTTATTTATTCATTCATTTTTGACATTCATTTAGGGGGATGGTTCCTAATATGGAAACGATAGTACATTAGGACAATCAGTATCTTTGTACCCTTCTTCTCTCTCTCTCTCTCTCTCTCTCTCTCTCTTTTTTGGTCTCCTGGTGCTTATAATGCTACAGAATATTTAGCATGGGGACCAGCTCCAGTGTAAATGAGAACAGCAGTCTCATATGTGTTAGCAATTGAACACAATCAAAACTCTCTTGTGCTCAAAAACTTCCTTAATTTGCCTTCTGCTTATTAATAACCTCTGCTTCAGAATAGCTACATTTTTACCTATTTTTATATACTAGGTTTTATTTGAGAATGAGTTCAGTGCTTGCTTAAAAAAAGTTTGAAATCTACTAAGTTAATACATTATCCCCTGTAAGTCTATTAAAATGCAAATGTGTTTCCTAGGAGGGGGCAAAATATTAACCCAGCAGTTAGAAACTTCTTGCATGCTTGGCAAAGATCTTTTGTTTCATGCTCTGAAGGCCCTCGTGACCCATGTGGCGAATTGCCCCCAGACACTAGAGTTAAGGGTAGTTAGAATCTTCACTTGCACCCCACTTTTAAAAGTTTACCGGTTCCTGACCTTAACCCATAAAGGCTCTATAAATACATTAGTACTTATTGGGTTGATCAGATGGGCAGGCGTATCCTGATGGAGTGATTCTATGGTGGAGATCTGGAGTTGGGAAAAGTTTACAGCAGGCAGTGTTTTCTACATAAGTGGGTACGGATGTGTTAACTTATTGGTGAGTGATGTGAGAGCATCTGGTACTACGGGGGCTGAGATCGAGTTTGAATGTGGAGGCCCTGCATTTATGGAGACACTATAATTGAGAATTTTCTGGGTAGACCCAATTTAAAATTCAAATTATTCTATAAACCAAAGTAATATTTTCTAAATATTCCAAATATTTGACATCAGTATAATATTGCTCACTACTTGGAAATAATACAAGACTCATTTTTCAGGATTTATTATTTAGTTATCTAAATAGTACATTTTTATTATTTTAATTTGTTTCTTCCATCAGACTGAAGAAACACAAATACAGAATTTACTAAATTTTATTCATCTTTATATCTCTAGCACCATGCACAGTTTCTGAAATATATAGTTGATACTCAGTAAGTATTTATTCATTGTTGAGCCAGTCCACATAAATTGATTAGGGGGTCATAAAATATGCCCATGGAACCAGTGTGATGGTTTTCCTAAATGTCAGTTCCTTTTACCATAGTATGGAGTATATCCCCTTCAGCTTCCTAAACCCACCATATGCAAATATGAGAGTTGTGATCCTCAGGTCAACCTCTGGCTTTGCTCATATTGAATTATAGTCTTGTACGTGTGAAAATGATACAGTGTTATTTGCCAATGTTACCCAAATAAATTTAATTAAGAAAAGGAGAGAATCTCTGGCCAACAAGTTAAATATTGTTGCCCAGAAAGTTAAAAATATTGCTTCATAGCTCAGGAAATAGTGATTACATCTCCTCATGCCAGATGCAGTTTTCAAAGATCAGGATTGGTTCATAAGCAATACTCTTCACATTGTCCTTAACTTCTCTCTGGCAGCTGTCCGCCATTTTGTGACGAGAGTCAGTTGGAAATCTTGACGGCCATGCGGTCTTTAGTGGTTTGGCCATACTGTCTCTTTCTCAGATGTTTTCCTTTTTTAACACTTAACTCTTGGATTCTGCTCAGCTTATCTTTGGTATCTTTGAGATGCATTGGCCTGAGTTGCTCATTTTTTAAAATTTGACTTCTGCTCATTTCCTTAGTTTCATCATAGTATGGAAGAATGTTCTTATTATAGCTTGCTTTGGAGATGATTAATGGAATCTGAGGAGCCTTCAAGATTCCCTTCTGACTTTTGCCTTACTTTTTCCAATTCAGGTTCCTACATACAGGGCTGCACAGTGTGGGGCTCCTTCAGCAGAGGCCTCAGCATGTCCAGGACCCTGGGCCTGAAGGTGGATAGCAATGTGTTCTACGATATTTTAGGCCATGCAGTGCTGGTGGGTAAGTGAAATGAGCTTGTCTAATCTGTATATGCTTGGGTAAGACACAGTTATTTCAAAAAGCATTGTCCCCAAATTTGAATTTCCAATTTATAAAAACTTTAAACTTTGCTCATTAGAAATAAGTCATAGTTAAAATTTCTAAATTTAAATTTAGTTATCAGTGATTGGCTAACTAAGCTTTACAATAGGAAATGGATCTTTTAAAGGTGACATTTCAGTTCAAGTTCATAAATACACAATGGGAGATTTTAAAATTTACTTCAGCAATTTTCATAGTACTTCAAAGTCATGTAAAATATCTTCGTACTGTCTAATGGAGTGTCAAATCTGAATACTGGACAACGAGTTAAAAATCTTGAATTCTATTCTTAGCTGCTCCTGTGGCTTGCTGAAGAAGCGTGTTTCAGAATCTTCTAACTGGTCACCTGTATCCACTTTTTTTTCTCCTTAAGTTCATTCCCCTTGCACAACCCAGAGTTATTCTTTAAAAATCTTAAATTGCATCATATCACTTCTCTCCTTAAAACCCTTTAAGAGAATTATAGTGGATTGTATTAGAATACAATCCAAAATCCTTAATCTAGCTTAAAGGATTCCTTCAGTGATTTTACCTCTATTAACCTCTGTAAACTTGTCTTGTTCTTTTTCTCTCCCTCTCTGCTCTAGGTGCACTGACCTATTTTATTTTAATTCTTTCAAAAGACTGTACTTTTTTCTGCCTCAGAGCCTTTGCACAAGCTCTTTTCCTCTGTTCATGCTACTTGCCCTCTTTCTGCACGATACTCTGTATAAGTTCTTTTAGCACCAATCATTTGTTGATTAAAAATTATATATCATGTTTCTGATCATCTGATTGATGTCTGTTTTTACCATCAGATTTCATGTGAATATTGTTTCTTTAACATTTAGCACATTTACTAGTGCATTATAGCTATATTTGTTGAAAGAAATGAATGAATTAATGAACAAAGGGTCTTTGGTTATATCAGAATAAAAAAGCAAATCAGAGGTTTTCACTGAAAGTAAGATTATAACGGTATTTGTTAAATAGTGTTATATATTTAAATTAATTCTTAAATTAGTTAATATGATATCATTAGTGGGAATATGTTTCATTTAAGAACAATCTGTTAAGATAAAAGCTATAAAGGTTCTATTCCTGAGAGGGAAACTGTTTAGTGAGAAAATATGGATCATATAAACTTGCTTTAAAACAAATTCCAGCTCTAAAGGGCAAAGAGCTATGAACAATAAAAGTGATCAGGTGCAGGAAAATCTTTTGATTGGAAAAGGACAGCTACAGGGCAGTCAGACTAACAGATGGAGGATTACCTTTGTTTATTCTTACTTTTACCTGAATAAGGGGAAACTTTGCTGAAACCTGGAACAGAAATTCAGGAAGATACACTAAGACTATTGTAGGAGAAAACAATTATACAGACTAGACATTAACTAGACAAGGAAGAAAATCTGCAGGAGGAATTTAACCTTTAATACTTGGATATTGTGAATTGGTAGCTTTTAATATCTACTGTAGTGCAGGTGAGCGAATTTGAATATTTGTTTATTAGGGCATTATAAAGTACTCAATTCATGTAAAACGAGTATGCAAATCCAGACTCATGAAATGACATGGGAAACCCAGATACCTAATGACCTAGAAAGAGGGCTTCTGTGGGGCTGCTTTCTATTGATGCCAGGTATGTGGCTAATCTCTCTCTGTAGCATGGCCCATCCTCTTTTATTCTCTTCTATTCCAAACCTCAGTGGCTTGGGTATGAGGGTCCTAGTTACTGTCCAGCCTGTAACTCCAGGACATTCCAGGTCTTCCAGGGAAAGAGAGGGGCATGCAGATAGCTGATGGCCAGTCAGAATAGGTAGGGTCAGATCTGGAGCTGACACGAGGGTATGTGGCATTTAACTATGGAGATAGTCACTTAGTCTCTTCCTAAGAAAAAAATAGTAGGTCCATTTCTTTATTCTTTTTTTTAAAAAAAATGAACTTCTGATCCATGATACTCCAGAACTAAAAAGTCCATGTATTATGTATTTCTTTGCTTCATAGATAAAAACACAAAAGTAAAATCAAAGCAAGCCACACCTCAAAGAAGACATAGTATAGCAGTGTCCCTCGTTTTCCTGGGTGGCATGAAATATGCTGAAGTAATGTGATCTTTTGTTCTCAGGTACATACACGGAGACAAGATATATTCCGTGGGAGGCTATTCCTGAAAGAACAAATGGTAAATATGTAATTTGGTTTTAAATCTATTATAGTCTGTTTAAATTGCCATATATGATATAGACAGGCCTGATGTTAGATATCTTAAATTTGTTGAACATACTAAATGTTATATATATATGTGTATCTATACACATGCATATGCATTATGTGAGCTATAATGTGTATTAGTAGAAATAACAGTGTTGAGTTTTATAAATTTTAATTATGTTCGTGAATTCTTTGGGTTTTTGATTTGTTTTTTCTTAAATTGGACTGGTCAGAACAGGGAAACATAATAAGAAACAATGTGATCATCCGTGTTTCTGGCGCCGAGGGACTATCCAGTACTGAACTGTTGACACCATCTGGTGTCTATACCCGCAACCCCACCAATGTTATCGAGGTAAGGTCTTCACCAGGAGGGTCAGAGCTAAGAAGGCATACAGTTCACTCCAAAAATTGGTTGGAGGGCAGCATCAGTGGATAGAATAAAATGTTTACTTGCTGCACACTGGTATTGAGAAAGTACTTTTTGATGTTGTGTTGAACAAGTGCTGTAGGATAAATGTAATCCTTTCAGAATTCCCGTGAATGCTCTTTGACGTAATATCTACGTGGAACAAAACAATGTAGACATTTCTTTTCTGGTCACTTTAATTAATGCAATCTAAAATATCTTCCCAAGCTATCGCTGTGGTGCTGATTTTTGTCATGATTCCAACATTAATTACCTATTAAATCTTCACTGTCTTACTGTATTCTTGTGGTCATATGTTCAAAACTGAGGGTCTGTAAAGTCATGAGGCATATGAGTCATGTCAGATTCCCGGATGAGTGAAGTACATGCTGATGGCCTTGATTTTTTTCATCCCGTTATTTAGTAAACTTAACATTCTTTTTTCTTGGTTAATTGTTCTCCAAACACTTTAAGAAATACATTTTTCTGGTAGTTTAACCATGGATGTGTGAGTGAAGAATTGCATCAGAGTACTGGGAAGGCCACTTAGTTCCCCCTTTTTCAATGATTTTGTACCAGGGATATCCTACTCTTCCAGGACACTCCTCTGAGCATCTACTGCAGGGGTGTCCCAACTTCTTTCAACGTTTTTCACCCAGGGCCATATGTGGTAAAATACACAAACAGCCGGGCCACTCACTCAAGGTGAAGTACGTATTGCCTCACCTGGTTTATTTAAGTAAACTAAATATACTTTTGGAATTTGCTGCGGGCCAATTAAAAATGGATTGCGGGCTGCAATTGGCCTGTGGGCTGCAGTTTAGACACCCCTGATCTACTGTATCATGACAATTTCGCCAAGTTTCTGAGGCACTGGGAGAATGAACATCTCTGTCTCTCTCCGATCATCTGTTTTTAATTACTTTCAGCTGAATAACACCTAATAAAAGTCATGGTTATCTCCTCAACTTTCCTCCAGACGCTTAATTACGTTTTTTCCAAGTGCAGCACTTACACACCATTTTAGGTGCCTAATGGGGACAGCTAATATGCCAGTGAGAAAAGAGGCAGAACTGCATGGATTGAAGGAAACCAAATTCTAGACCCAGAACAACAAGAGTGGGCATTTAACTGGTTGGTGATAAGGCTTGTTGAGCAGCTATGCCAGCAAGCTTTGGGGCCTAAAGAACTATGTTTCTGCATACTTTCTCAGCTAATATAATCTTGATTACACTGAAATACCTAGAGGAAAGTAGACCCTAAGGTGTCCCACCACATCTTCCTTCATGAGACTGGAATATATCTGAATCCAGTATTGAATGCCAGGGTTGCCGTCTGTTTGTCTTTGCTTCATTGGATAACACATGGGCAAGTGTCTTGGCCACTAGTCAACCAGAAGAATTGAGCTGGCTATAGGTCTGTAGGTGCAGAGAGCCAGAGGGTCATTTGAAAAGCTGATAAATCACCTGAACCTTTGCAGACTGACCTGTGAAAAATGCTCAGTCAGCAATCAAAAAACTGAGTCCAAAACAAGCTCTTCCCTGTTAGAGGCCTTCCATTTTTTATTTGTTTACTTTCTTCCTCTTATATCTATGTTACAAAATTATTTTAAAAGTACAGTGAACATGTTTTGAGAGTGAAGTTTCAGTTTAAGTCGGTAGTGTAGATTCAATAAGTATATTCATTAGATGTATTCCTGAGATTTTCTTTGATGACCTTAAAATTCTGTAGTTCTCTTTTCGTTAGCTTATTAGCTGTTAGACCCCACATGACGTTTGAAACATAATAGTTTATCAACACAAATTCATTGAATATCATGAATGAATGAATGTGAGCATATTTACATAATCAAAGAATGAGGAGAAGAAAGAGAAAAATAAAGAATAGATTCCAAGATCTAACAATCATGTCGATGCCTGGAAAATAAGATGTTTCATCTGTGGCAGCAGATAAATCCTGTGGGATTCACCTCTCAGTGTTAAATCTTACTTCAGATGTGCCACTACTGTTCTACTGTGCTGTCTCTTTGGAATTCTAATGTCTGGAATGTGCTATTACTAAGGATATAGGTGATAACTGGGACTATGTGGCAAAACCCAAAAGTTAGGGACTGCTCTCGACCCTTAGGGCCAATGAAGGTCATTTCATCATTGAACAAACAGTAAATTAGTAAGTTAGTATTTATTAAGTTTGTCCTATGGACAATACACAGAAAACTTTGACAAATGTATTTTAGAAATACACCTTTATTCCAAAGAGATAATGAGGAGGCTACAATAACAGTGATACGTGTGTGTGTGTGTGTGTGTGTGTGTGTGTGTGTGTGTAATACAAGTATGTGGAACAGAAAGAGATGTGGTAAAATAAAACTTCCCCCTTCCCAGGGTTGTTCTGATAATCAAGAGAGACATTTCTTATTCTGAGGAACTGATTCATGGGTGCTGGCTCTTTTGTCCTTCTATGTGAGGGGTTTAGAGTCAAACTATCCCTATGGGAATATAGTCAAACCTTGTGTGTACTCAGTTATTTTGATCCTTTCTCTTGCCTTGCTTCTCAGTTTTCTTGCAGTCTGGCAAAATATTTTTTAAAGCCTCTGCATTGCTGTAATTAAGATTTTTCTGTTTTTAAACTTCCAATTTTGAAATAGTTTTAGACTTAGAAGACATTGCAAAAACACAGCATAGCATTTCTGTGTAACTGCCACCCAGCTTCCCCCAATGATAACATAACCATGCCATTGCCATAGACTAATAGCTAAATCAATAAATCGACACTGGGATAATAGTATTAACTAAACTAAAGCCCTTATGTAGACTTGAAGAAAATTATATAATTCTCGTTCCTGGGCAACCAACCCTGAAAGCCTAAACTTTCTCTCACCTACATGAATCTGGCTTTGAAATCTCTGGCTTGGCAGGCAGGCAGTGAAGAAACACAGTTGATCCTTAAGTCTCTGCAGTGATCTGTGGTCATATATTATTCCCTAATTACCCTGACCCAAAGCCTAGGACCAAAAGTGTAGCTATAGCACACGGAATTTACCTTGACTTTCAGTCAGCTGTCTTTATAGTTCACTCACCTTCAACCCAGCATGATACAATGGGATTTCAAGTGTGATATAACTTTTTAGTTTTATAGCCACAAGTGGTGTGCCTGCTTCGCTGCCCGGGCTATAACTGAACCAAGTCCAGGGTCCAGGGAGAAGCAAAACCTGAGCTTTGTGGCTTCTTGCTAGTGAGGATTCAAGCGTGATATTCCTGCTAGCATCTCCAGAAGACTTGTGGTATTTCTTTGTATACTCCTTACATAGGCCTTTGCTGTGCTTTCCAAAAACAGATTAGTGGTGGTTCTTCCTGCATTACCTGTAGCTTTTAGAGTACTCCATTTCCAGACTGACTTCCCTTAGCTACTCAGCATCTGCATCTGACTCGCTTTATGGGGATTCCTTGTTATCTGTCCAGAGGCCCCATCTCTGCAGTTGACATCACCTATGTCAATCTCAGGCTGGAAAGTCTTTGCTCTCAAACAGCAAGGGCCTGTTCACTTCCAGAGCTCCCGAATATCCCGTTTTTGGTGGTATTGCACATTTCCAATGACCAGACTCTTTTTTTAGGATATTCCACAGAAAAACCCTGAAGATGAACCCTTTGGAAATCCCCATTTAATTTGAGAGGAATTTGTTCTGGTTTGTGAATCAATTTTGTAAGGAATTCTGTGTTTAAAGGCCCAATTTCAGTTCTCTAGCTCTTCCCACTCAATAGCTAATGTATATTTAAGAGCTGCCTGAAGGGTTAACTCACTTTTTTTTTCTAGTAACTATAGATGCACACCTCAAGGAGCTGGCTTACTTGAGCAGTTAATTTCACTCTGGAATTCCTCTTGCTTGAATGTCCATAATACATTGACTTCCGCAAAGAATTGATTTCCACACAAAATCCTCGCTTGCCTTAAACCCTACCCTGCAAGCCGCTGGCTGCCTGCATAAATATGTGGTTTTTCCTCATGACTCATTTGTAGCATACCCAATTGGAATGGAGAGTAAAAAGGGCTGGGAAGTAATGTGATCTGACTGTTCAAGTGCTTGTTTTATAAGAAAAGTGGGCTTTATCGGCTAACAGGCGACCAAAGTTGCAATACCCTGCGCAACTATAAATGCACTTGGAAAGCATTTAAATATGATCAGCTAGTTGCTCTGCAAATACTAATGACACTAGGGCAGATGACTCAACAAATCTATTCATTTGCTAAAAATATGTGCTTTCTGAGCACCTGTCTGGGAAAGGTGATGAATCAGCACTTAGCTCTTCTAATCTATTCTTTAAATGTTTGAATATTTCCCCTCTTGATAGAGTCTTGGTAATATTTTTGGATTGCTTTGGTAATGAAATGCAGGTATATGTCTAAGTGAGATAATCACTTCTAGCCTCTAGTGTGCCGTTTTCATTGTTGCCATATCTGCAGAAAAGCTGGGTATTTAGAAGCCCCATTTCCTAACCCTCAGTTCTTACATACTCATGGCCTTTCTCACGGCTCATAGGTGTGGTAGAGACATAGCCACCCAACCCAGACTATGTGGAAGGTGGGGCTGCATATGTAACTCCATGAGGAAGTTTCCAGCTGTGTAATCATAACTGAGAATCCACAGCTATGTTACTTCCTTGTGTACCTACTAGGGCTGAAGAGACATATTAGGCACTTGTATTTGCCAACCCAGTGACAGCAATTCTTCTGAAGCTAAGAATCGTGAGCACATATCCTATTTTTTTTTTTTTTAACATGAGGGAAGAATTGAGATAGCTGATTCAATGCTAATAAATGTCCTTTTTTGGGAATGTCTAACACCAGATTTGACTGTTTAAAAAGATATAAATATCATCCTTGTAAAGACTGCCAAAGCATTCTTATTGTAATTACTACCGAAATAAGACCTAGCTGGACCATCAGCTCTAATGTGTCTTTTGGAGCAAAAATTAATATAAGATCCGGTCTTATTTTACTATAATATAAGACTGGGTCTTATATAATATAATATAATATAATATAATATAATACTGAGTCTTATATTAATTTTTGCTCCAAAAGACACAGTAGAACTGATGGTCTGGAGAGGTCTTATTCTCGGGGAAACAGGGTATGTTTTAAATTTAGGTTGACCTTTCCATCAAAATTTGGAGCTAGGATACTAGAATGGGCATAGATTATTTTGACAACACAGACTTCCAGTCTAGACTCTAGACTACGGTTTCTCAACCATGGCAGTATTAACGTTTCGGATCGTATAATTCTTTGTTGTGGGAAGTTGTCTTCTGTAGAACAGCATGCCTGGTCTCAACCCACTGAATACCAGGTACATCCCTCTACCACCTGAGTTGTGACAATACAGAACGTCTCTGGAGATTTCCAAATACTCCCTGGGGAACAAAATCATCCCTGACTGACAACTACCACTCTACACTGTGCCACCTCAAGATAATTGGAGTCTTAGAGATGGCCCCGGTTCCTTGAAGTCACGTTAGCATCTTCCATAGTAATTCAACTTCACATTCTCTGATATCCAAAAGTCAATTTTACTGAGTTCCATGTGGTAGGTGAAACACGTGATTAGAATTTTATATGGCCTCAGGAAATCAGGGAAGTGCTCAGAACCCAAATTATCAAAGTGCAGGAGAGAATGGGCCCCTACACCACAAAGAAAGAAAACAGTTCTGTGACTGAGTGAACAATGGAGAGTAGCTGGCTAATCACAAATAACCAGGGTCAGAGAGTCTTGGGGCCCACAGTGAATAACAAGCTGAAGGTCCGGAAACAGCACTGGTGATTGTGTTAGGAAGTACTGACTGCCCCCCAAGTCCTGGGTGCTACCTGCTGGCCAGGCTTCCAGTCTCAGGGTAAGTGCTGGCCCTCATTCCCACTTTCCCAGAAGCTGCCTGGCACATTAGGGTGTTGGTTCCTTCTCTCACACGAGGTAGGAATTGAGTATTGGTTGTTTTAAAACAATCTAATTCAGTTTTTATCCTGTATTGACTTTGCTTGGTTCTGTGTGTGTGTGTGTGTGTGTGTGTGTGTGTGTGTGTGTGTGTTCATGTTCCTAGTGGAACATGTGGCACACCAGAGAGGAACAGGCTCTTTAAAGTCCCCTTTTGTAGGGAGTACTGCAATATGATGACTGCCAGTGGATCACCCAGGTTTAGGGAGCTACCTTTAATAATACCTGAAGTCCTTTCATTTAGGAATTAAAGTCGATAAAATATTATCTAGAATGATTGAAGCTATGGGATGAAATGAGTATACTCAACCTAAGGGTAAATATAGAACAGCTATAACTAAAAGGGTACGATTGGACTTTTCACTCTTAATTCTTCCTTCCTCAAACTAGTAAAAGCTGAGCTTTGTTAAATGCTGTGAGAAAGAGCTCTGTGATTGAGTAGGTCAGAACTGACTTTTTCAATTCTAACCATTTGCTATGACTCATGCCACCATGTCCATATATTAAATAACAATTTAAACATAAAATAACATTCGTTAAATAACAATTTAATAATATAAAGTAAAAATTATAGACAGTCTCAGTCTTTTCTTCTGTCAGTTGCTCAACATTTCAATATCAATAGCTAGTCCTCATTCACATAAAGTCTAAGCCTTGATAAGGTTCAATTCCTATAATGCTAGTTTCAGAACCGCTGTCCTTATTAAATATACTCTTCAAAATGTCATGTCTTTCCCCGCCTACTGTTGGGAATTGGCCCACCTTCTTGCCTGTATGTCTCTGCACTCTGAGCTGAGCATGTTTTTTTCCCCCCATGTGGTGGGGATGGAACGGATTTTATATTTGGATTTTTGGTGTGAAGAGAGCAACTCCTTAGTAAAATCTGACCTCAGAAAAGCTCTCCTATTTTGGGGAAACCTATATTTATGTGGCAATATCAAACACTATCACTGCCTATCTTGTCCCGCAGGTTACCTGGTGCCTGAAGGATTAACTCACTTTTTTCTAGAACTATACAGATGCACACCTCAAAGAACTGGCTTACTTGGACAGTTAATTTCTCTCTGAAATTTATCTTCCTTGAATGCCCATGATACATTGAGTTCTGCAAAGAATGTTGTTCAGTGTTTTGTGCATTGTTGGGGAGGCCATAGCAAGCTTTCCTCTTCTGCCCTTCTTCTGGTGATGTGACTTTGCATTGCTCCCTACTGTTTACATTTCTTTACTTGCACCCTATTGTTTGGCATTCTGGTTCTGGGTCTGACCTTCATTTCTCTATCCTAGACTATGATCTCTGACACTTTCACCCTTGGACACGAATGGAGTTGGCTCTGACAATTACTAATTCTGTGACTTTGAGAAAGTTACTTAATATCTCCAAGCTTCAATTTCTCTGTGAAATAATAATAATAATAATAATTCAATGGTAATAATAATTCAGAATCATTGTAAAAATATATGAGACGCTGAAATTCATATCTGAATGGTAACAGCTTCTCTATAACGCTTTACTATGAATATTATCATTATACTTGGTCATAACTTCAAAAAAGATAACTACGTCTAAGAAAAAGAAAAAAAATCAACATAAAGTATAACTTGCACTGAGGTGGACAATCTTTTCCTTTAGCAATTTTATTTTATTTATTTATATTTTAATTTTTTTATTAGTTTCAGGTGTATATAACAATACAATAGTTAGACATTTATCATTTATATCACTCACACAGTGATAACACACTTCCTCCCATCTACTACCCCTCTGACATCGCACACAGCCATTACATTGCCACTGTCTCTATTCCTAATGCTGTACTCCGCTTCTTGTAACTATATATACATACATAAAATTGTAGTTGACGTTCATATTGTGCAGCTTCAGGTGTACAGTGCAGTGATTGGACGATCTTTTTATTGGGATCTGGTAACCCATTCCCACCCTGATTATCTAGGTCTATCCTTCGTCAGATTTCAACAGTGGCCTCCATTCATACTGGGTTCCCAAAGTAGCTCATGACAAAATTGCCAGGAATTGAATTCTTCCCAGTGTCTCCCTCCTTTTTGATCATCTCCTAGGACTCTTGATAACTAGACAGTACAGTGTTCATATCTCAGTCATCTCTAGAGAAGAAGTTCTCAAAAAGGGGTCAAAACATCACCTGCATTACAACCACCAGTGGTGCTCGAGAGTATAGAATTCTGTTCCCTATCCCTTCACCTCATCCCAACACCCACTAAATCAGAATATCTGGCGGGGCTTAGAAATCTGTATTTTATATACCCCAGGTTAGGGTTGCCAGACAAAACCCAGCATACTTGGCTAAATTTGAATTTCAGATATACAACTAATAAGTATTTAAAACAAGTATATCCCATCCAATATTTGGGACATACTAAAAAGAGATTAGTGTTTGTTTTTTATTAAGTGTGAGATTTAAATTTGACTGGGTTTCTGTTTTTTTTTTTTTGTTGTACTTTTTTGTTGTGTTTTTTGTTGTTGTTGTTGTTGTTTGTCTTGCTAAAGGTGGCAACCCTACCCTGGGTGCACATTAAAGTTTAAGAAACTGTTCTAGCAAGATTCTCAAAGCATAGAGTTCCCCCTGAGTCCTATATAGAGCCATTTATGGCACTGAAGTGTTGTGTTTTAGAAACATATTTAATACCTTTTGGGTTGCACAGTGTCACAATTCTCCCTGCTCCCCATTCTCCTTTCTGTGCTCTGGTAGCAGTGTTCAGAATGAGTTGTCTTAGTCCCATAGCACATACTCCTTGGGAGACTTACTCCCAGAGAGGAAATTTTGTCGTTCTTTTTCTCACACCAGCCAGGCCAATGGAGAATCCCCAGGTGATCAAGAATGAACTGTGTGGAAGCCACTGGGGCTCCCTTTGTCTCTGTAGCACAGGTTTAGGCCTTCGGCAGACAAGACAGTATGCTCCTTGACTTCTATTCTCTAGGTAGACATGGACATCTTGACCTTGGATGAGCCTCTGAGGCTGAGGGAGGACAGATGCACACAGATAGTAGTCCAGTAGGTGATCTATTGGCTTTTCATTTCTCCCGCTAAAATACAAAGCTGCCAGCAAGTCATTTATGTTACTGTCTGGAGTGAAGAGTTTGCGAATTCAAATGGCTGCAGGGACTAGGCCATTCTCATCAGTAGGTGAAGCAGGAAGGATGGGGACAATGACAAAATACATCCACAGTCTAAGAAGTCAGGCCCCTTTTTAGCTTCAGCTGATCCATAGCTATCCTATAGAAATTTGGGCTCAGCATTTTTAAAAAACTGAAAGTCTAATTTTTTTCTATCAAGTCTCCTGATTTTAAAATGTTGGAAACAAAATAAAAATTTTTGTAAACGTTAGGTAAGCCAAGCAAAATACTTCTGTATATAATATTAGACTCTTTAGGAAGTTAGTTTTCTATTCTGTCTTAAAATACGTGTATATTACATCGTGATGAACATACTATAGTTACTTCATTGAATTTAGAAAGAATATCTCATGTGTTTAGTTCAATCAGAATTAAAGCTCCAAACTCATATGGTCTAGTGGAGAATTTAGGTTTATAGTATGATAATAAAAGAAATTAAATTATTTAGACAGTAAATCCTATAAAGAAATATTAAGGTGATTAAAATGATCTAATCAGGACAAAAGCACATTGAAGAGATTTGAGTTGTATTTGAACTCAGCCACTGTTTCTCAGAACTGAGGCATAGCTAATGCAATCACTGGCTTTCAGCCCATAGCCAAATCATTGATTTGTTGAAAGGATCAGAGAGAAGACTTTCTGTAGACTTGGTTTTAAGTTATACCTTTGCCGTTGTATATTCTGGGAAATACCAAAGAGGAGAGCTTGGGTTGGATGACGCATGTTAGCTTCTCGCTGTTGAAGTTTACAAGGACATTTTAACATGAGATGCCAGTTATTGAGGTGGGCAAATTACAGTCTAGTTGAGTTGTCTGGAGGAAGAGGAATAAGAATAAGTTTGATTCCTGGGGTGGTGTGGGGGACGGGTGGGTAGAAGAGTAAATGAGTCCATGAAAGTATCAATATACCTTCACAGGAAGTAAATGAAAAAGCAGAATGAGCACATATAAGAGTCTTTCCAGCAACCTTATTGTATATGGAATAACTATTATTATTAATATTTAACTATCCTTACTTTCTATAGGGAAACATGGTATGTGCTGCTGGTTATGGCTACTTCTTTCATCTTGTAACCAGCCAAACATCACAAGCTCCACTTCTCTCCTTCACTCGGAATATTGCACATTCTTGTACGAGGTAAATTTGAGGAAATTCATCTTGATTTTGGTTATAAGGCTTATGGTTTAACATTTTTTGTGTGCAACATTCAGAGAGGGTCTAACTTTTGGCATTCATATGATATTTGATGATGTATCTGTATAAGCATTTTGGATCACAAAAATTTGGTGGTGAAGGGAAGGGAAAGGGAGAGAAGTCACTTATGAGGGAAACAAGACAGAATGCACCTTTTGGGAGCAGAGGAGAATTTAGTGGAGAAAGCAATTCAATTTCCAATGATTGGGAGCAACTGGGAACCTAGAGTGCCTGGGCTCAGGAGCTGACTGGGGAAATCAGCTTTGGAGAAGAGGCTCTTTGCCTGTGACGTGTATACTATAAGATGAGAAGGGACTGTTCAAAGTCTGGTTCAAAGTTATGTAGAGGATGAGGATATCTGCTAAGAGCAAGGACTGGGAAACGTGGTCGGAACCATGGGAAAAATGTGGACTTCAGTTTCAGAGTCATGTCCTGATTCAAATGCTGATTTCACTCCTAAATTGCTTTTTTTTTTTTTTCCTTTGAGTCAGATCCCTTCTTTGTAAAATGGGGACTGACCTACCTTGAACGTGTGATGTGAAAATTAGAAATGACTTGTGTAATGCACCTAAGAGAATACCTGGAATATAGTAGAAACTCAATAATTGACAGTTACAAATAATCATGATAAAAATAGTATAAGAATACTGCTATCACGGAAAACAATAAGGGGACTGCAATAAGGACTGAGCACAATTACTATACCATGCTGAAGTGTCAGCTGAAGCTGGGATTAGTACGTGTGTCGTGAAATTATCACGAAGATTAGGAAGCTTTTATTTAGCAGTTTTCAGCAGCCCTGGAAGGTGAGGGAAGAAGATAGCCAGAATGTCACAGTGGTAGGGCATTTCCGGGAGAACAGAAGATAGAGGGATTGTAGGTGCTGGTGTCTACAGTCCTAGCCAAGGGGTAAAACTAGAAGGGGACTGGTAGAATAGCAGGGACCATGTTCTGAAGGGCAGGGGAAGAGGTTCAGACTCCCAGGACAGGGATGAACCTAGAGATGGGCTGATAGGGAATAACGGGATCGTGGCAACCGGTATCTGGCTGAGATCCAGTGGCAGGTCACAGAAGGTAACAGAGGAAAGGCTAAGCAATGGGCAGGGACAGTCAGAAAAAAGGCTCACAGGTCTCATTTTCACTCTCCTTTATTCATTATCTTTACCTTTTTATTTTCCAGTGAGAAAAAGTGGGACTTTGAAACATAGAAATTGGCTACGTTTCACTGTTTGTTTCGCTTTCTAGGTGTGGTCTCTTTGTATACCCTAAATTTCAGCCACCTTGGGATAATGACAGAGGCCCCACCCTGTTGCAAGACTTTGTGGTTTGGGGAAGTGCAGGTGGTGCCCAGGTACGTTTCTTTAGTTTTTTTTTTTATTAAAACCGTCATTTGTTTCTTCATGGTGGTTTACTACACATCTCCGTTCAAAGGGGGATGATTTGCCACCGAGGGGAGCATTGCAATATCAACACAAGTTTAAGGAGACAACAGCATCATAGGTCTCTATGGAATAGTTGTTGAATGAACAAATTCCTGGTTAGTCGTCCAGGGTTAGTTCATTTCCTTTATGGTGACTTTTTAGCAACTCTCACAGAGAATAACTGAATTATACAGATTTACAACCAGGAGGGATCATAGAAGTCGTCCATTTCCCCTATCCCATGCCTATTGAGAGATGAGAAATTAAAGCTCAGAAAACAAAGGGATTTGCTAAAGGTTACACAGTTAGTGGCACAACCAGGTGCAGAATTCAGACTCCAAATGTTATGCATTTGATACCCTAATATCTTGAATAACACATGTTTCAATCTTAAGAAAAAATGCTATTCATCATTGGAACACAAAAATTCCAGCTCAAGGTGCCATTGTTACCTTTATAATGAACAAAATTTTCTTCTATTTTACTCCAAAGGGAAGAAAGTTCACATCCATCATTTACTTTTCATTGTCACCATGATTTGTTACAGGGAAGCTTTGCATGTTAACAGCAACATATAAAAATTATCCGGGGTCATTATTTGGTGCTACACAGAGAAAATTACACATACTTGGTCTCTGCCACTTAGCAATCTGGAGCCTAAGATACATAGATGAAGAAATATGTTTATAGGACATTCAGGAAACAGGATAAAAACATAAAATTAAGTCACAATAAGAAAGTCAGACATTTATTTGATATGTCCAATAAGAGGAAGATAATTATGGATGGGGAAAGCCCCAAAACGTATAATTAGCGTAGCTAACATGAAGAATCCCAATTGCATTTAATATTTTGTTTTCATTTAATTTTATAAAATACTAGGTTTCCCATAAGTACTATGAACATAGGGATCTCAATTCAGTAGAAACATTTGTTGCGTGCCCTCTATCTAGAGAAGCAGTTCATGCTTTGCAAAGGCTTAAACTCTGTCTCCATCCTGTTAAATAACTGTTCTAGAGGAAATAAGCTAATAAAACAAAAACATTATCAGACAATCATTAAAGTCAGTTTTCTCAAGTTTTGCAACCAGAAATGCTAAATCCATGAAAGAAAAAAAAATATATATATATATAGTTAAAGATTGAACTTCTTTTAATCAACGAAAAACTCCAAGTTATGACACTGCTTTTGGAACTTCACTTTTATGAGGAGAGTAAAGGAGAGCAATTCACATGATAGCAGGGAATTAAAAAGTAACTTCTCTAAACACAATCCTGAAAAAGAAGGTAGTAAGAAAAACTTACTATAAGGCAATAATAAAGGTAGCGTGGTATGGGGACAAAGATAGAAATGTAGATGAATGGAATAGAAATGCGTCCAGAAATAAACCCATGCATCTATT
Organism: Rhinolophus ferrumequinum; assembly: GCF_004115265.2. Classification (NCBI taxonomy): domain Eukaryota; kingdom Metazoa; phylum Chordata; class Mammalia; order Chiroptera; family Rhinolophidae; genus Rhinolophus; species Rhinolophus ferrumequinum. The sequence goes on along the minus strand of NC_046286.1, from coordinate 19,871,029 downwards.
GTCAACTGATTTTTGACGAGGACGTCAAGACCATTTGTGGGCATGGTGAAAAAGATGAAGGAATTAAGAAATACAAACCGACAGTTACAAAATAGTCATGGGGACATAAAGTAAAGCATAAGGAGTATAGTCAATACTATGGTCATAAGTATGTATAGTGTCAGGTGGGTACTAGAGTAGTCAGGGCGATCACTTCCTAAGTTGTATAAATGTCTAACCACTATGCTATACACCTGAAATTAATATAAAATAATATCGAATGTCAACTGTAATTGAACAATTTAAAAAGGGGGAAAAGTTCAAGGATAATAAGAGGTTCAAATTTCTAGTTATAAAAACAAATAAGTCATAGGAATATAATGTACTGCACAGGGAATATAGCCAGTGATATTGTGATACACGGTACAGTGTAAGATGGTTGATGGACATATCGTGATGATCAATTCTTCAGGTATAACTATGGTGTACCGGTGTAACTACTGGTAATATAATATTGTATGTTAGCTACATTTTAATAAAAATCTTTAAAAAAAGAAATTGGAACATTTATACACTGCTAGTAGGAATTTAAAATGGTCTAGGTGCTTCAGAAAACAGTCTGGCTATTCCTCAAATAATTAAACATGAAGATAGCATATGATCTATCAATTCTACTCCTAGGTATATATCCAACAGAAATAAAAACGTATCTACACAGAAACTCATACCCCAATGTCTATAGCAGCATTATTCATAATAGCCATAAGTTGGAAAAAAACCAAATATCTACCAATGAATGAATAAATAAATGTAGTGTGGTATATCCATACAATTAAATATTATTCAGCCATAAAAAGGAATGAAGTTCTGATACAGGAATGACCTTGGAAACATTATGCTAAGTAAAAGAAGCCAGTCACAAAAAACCACATACTGTATGATTCCACTCATAAGAAAATCAAGAATAAGGAAATCTGTAGAGACAAAAAGATAAATGGTTGCTTAAGGCTAAGGAATATGGGGTTTCTTCTTGAAGTGCAAATGTTCTAAAATTGATTGTAGTGATGGTTGCACATGTCTGTGCATATATGGAAACCTTTCAATTGTAAACTTTAAATAGGTACATTGGTATATGAATTATATCTTAACACAGTTATTACACACACACACAAAACTAGCCTCCTATGGATATAGCCATGTAAACTCTCAAATGTTCACAATTGCTATCTGTGTCACCTTAGGCATATACCCTAGTTTTTCCTATCTCATTCATAAAATGGAAATAGTAATAGTACCTACAAGATAAGTTTGTTTTGATAGTTAAGTAAGTGTCTGCATGTAAAGTGCCTAAAAGAGTATGTGAATCTTCTTGGATATACAATAACAGCTGCCATTATCATTGTTAGTAAACAGGATTGTCTGGTGATAGAGCAATGCTGATAATACTGTCTCTGGAAATTGTGACATTGAGAAGTACCTTCTGCATCATCAAAATACATTATGTTTAAATTTCATAAGCTTAAATTTCATAAATTTTATTATTAGATATATCTGATTGTATTCTGGTCATTAGACGTAAGTGTCATGCATATAGTTATTCCAACAAAACATTCCATTAGGTAAAATTTATATTGTGAGTAAGCATAAATTTATACCTATTTGAGGATATTGATAGCTAGTATTTTTGGATATTTTTTCAATCATCTTAATAACCTTTGGTGGAGGGGCTTCATTATTCTTCACCCTAGATAAGAAAACTCTGGGTTGGGGATAAAATACTTGCTAAGGTCATACAGCTAAGAATTGTTGGATTCCAACTCAAGCAATCTAACTCTTCTGTACGTATGTTACTAAAAGTTGAGAAAAATACGCTCCCCTCACCATGTCTCATAAACGTAGAGTGATTCTTTTAGAAGAGAGAGATGAGAGCACATCATAAAAAATGTATTTACACCACAGATAGGGGCTTTTCGCTTTTGTGTGTTGGTTTCCTTTAAAAATTACCAGGTTTTCTAGTTGGTGAGTTGGTGCTAGGTGTTAGCTGTTTTTGAATATGAGCATATTTTCCAGAACTTGAGACGCCTGTAATTGGGTAACAACTGTCGTCAAGTTATCAGTTCAGATCATTCCTATTTTGTTTAAATAAACCTTTCAGTCTTCAAAGATCTATCATTGTATAAAAGTTATTGGTGCATACAAAGTGGGAGCTGCAAGCTACTTAATTCTTGAAAATGCAAGCACAAAGACAGATCCACAGGTAGAAGCATGGTACTATGATCAATCATGCCTACTTTGGCCTTAATTAATAGGACACTTCCGCCTTAAGATACGAATGAAGCCATGACCCTATTTAATGAGTAAAGGGATGACTGTTGAGTAATTTCTAGTCCTGATTTCCACCGTGGTTTTGCGGACGGTTGAACTGAGGTCTAAGAGAAGTTAAATGTCTTGCCCACGATCACATAGTTAATATCAGTGCTAGGTAAAAAAGAAGGGTTCTGTCCCCCAAACTAGAAGGATTCTTTAAACACTATTAAACATATTTTTTTAATGTTTTATCCCTGATTGGGCCCACTAACCCCAGTTGTGATAAATATCCGTGCACATAACATATTTTGAGTCTGTAGTCATGCTGAATTACTTATTTCATACTTGCAATTTTCTGACCCTATTAGTACATACTACACTGAGGAAAATGTTAAGTACTGGAGTTCTTGGATGCTCTGTTTTTCTCTATTAATTTTGTGTGATTTGACACCGACACGTTTGTTGTAGATATGGGAAAGATTCACATTGACCTTTTTTAATGTGTCAGTTATTAATGAGGAGAAATGAAAAGTATAGATGGGATATTACCAGAGGGGACTAGTTAGTGCTAACCTCACGGCAACTTTGGGATGTCTGCAGGTATTGATGGGCAAAAACTGCTTAAATATGGTGCAGCATGTTTATTTATACTTAATAATTAAAGAAGCTATGGGAAGTCTTCAAAAAAACCAAGCCTCAGACCTTTGCCATAACATATGCTGTTTTTTGTTTTTTTTTTTTATAGATTTTTAGGAGTAGCAATCTTCATCTAAAAAGCTTCCAAGTTTATTCATGCAGAGATTTTGGAATTGACATCTTGGAAAGTGATGCAAATACTTCAGTTACTGACAGCTTATTACTTGCTCATTTTGCTTACAAGGTAAGTACCTTAATGTAGTTGTTTTAAGCTGTCCATCAAAATAGAATCATATGTATTGGGCTTCCTGGTGATTCAGGATATATAAATTTAATAGCATTTTTAGGTGAATCTTACATTGAGTTGGTAAAAGTTGGAGGGGACTTTTATTTGTAACAGTGGTGATATTTATAATAAAAATCAAATATACATATGAGTTTTTGCTGTGATGAGTTGATATAAAACATAAACATCATGAGTAGTTTGCAGAATTCTTATTTGGTTGTAATTTAGCATTGTTATCCATACCAATTCAATAATATGCTTAATAATTTTAGGTTAACTTACTCTAAGTTCACAAGGATTATAGAATAGTATGATTCCATAGTGTCTCTCTGCCTTATGGTTTGCCAAGTTTCTACATCAACATTCTGTTCATAGAGTCCTTGCTCTATGTCGGGAGACCTCTCCCCAAAAATAGGTCATATAAATTTACATTGTTTGCTATAGTACACTATAGTTTCTTATGCGATTTCCTACTACTTTCGTAATTGTAGTTTTAAGGAACAAAATTCAACCAAGTAAATTTGAAGATCTTATTGGCTTTATTAAGCAATTCAAGAATTGTACGAAATGAAAAGTTGTCTTTTTTTTTTTTTTAATTTTTATTGGGGAATATTGGGGAACAGTGTGTATTTCCAGAACCCATCAGATCCAAGTCAAGTCGTTGTTTTCAATCTAGTTGTGGACGGCGCAGCTCACTGGCCCATGTGGGAATCAAACCAGTGATCTGGGAGTTCTGAGCACTGCGCTCTAACCAACTGAGCCAACTTGCTGCCCCTAAAATGAGACGTTTTTATAGGCAAAAAGATGTGGCAAGGGAGTTACTAGCAAAAGAAAGGAAAGGATTGCTTTTAAGTCAGGTCATGTTGTTTGGGAGGGAAGGGCAAGGCAGGGGTTTTATCATGGAGATTATCTCACTAGTATTGATTAGGAAATTTCAGACTTATTGGTTTAAAACTCCACTCCTGGGAGAGGCTGATATTCCAATTAGTTTAGTTATGGAGTTTTCGTTTGGTACATGGTTTAGCAAAAGTGAGTCCATTTTGGCCTGTTTCTTTTTTTTAACATTGGGTTTCCGAATGATAAGCATCAAAGGGGATGACTTCTCTGCCACCCCAAGGCCAGAGACCTTGATGCAGATGAGGCAAAGAGGACTTCTTGGAAGAGACTATCAGTTCTCCTTAAGGGAAGTCCATGGCTGCCATTGGTCTCAAGAGGCTTCAGACCTATAATGGGTCCCCTCAGTTCTTGTTTTTGAAAGATGTACATAAGTATTAGTATCACATTATCATACTACTCATAGATGGAATACTCATAATACTCATAGTATCACATTGTCATAACACTCGTAATACTCATACATGAGAACCAAGGAAAGAGCATTCTCTTTAATTTGTTCCTGAATGCTCGGCCAATTGAAATTTAAGTGATAATTATTGACTTTTGTACTTCCCTTGGAGAGTGTTTCATAGCTATATGTATTAACATTGAGATTTAAAAAAATAATTTTCTTACTAAGCTACATTTTTCTATGTTTAATTCGCAAATTTACTTAGTTAAATCTATTGAACCATCCTTTTCAGGAGCGAAATAGCTGCCAGTTTTTCCTTTTCTCTGAAAGGATGACCACCTTGAGAGATGATTCTTATTTTTAGACTGAATAGTTTTCAAGAGAGGATGGGACCCAGATTTAGATTCTGTGATACTGGTGGAGCAAAGGCCCTTAAATTTCTCCAAAATAACCTTAGAAAAGACGCTAAAAACAAAATTCTCATCAAGCTGAATAGCTGTCCTGGTAAATTAATGTCACAACATCTTAATTGGTGCTAAAGAGACATCATAATTAATGGGAGAGTGACATAAATTAAGATATAAATTTTGACAAAAGGGTGCTTATCATGAAATAATAAAAAATAATCACACCCCTGGGGTGTGATTCACCAGGAATGCAATGCAGCTTAGGGCCTTTTAGTCTCTTAACAAGAAAGTGCAGGACACAAGTCCCTGGATGAAAGAGATCAGTCTGTTCTAGGAGAGACCTAGATCCTGGTTAGACATCCAAATCATAAAACTATGCCATTTTAGAGCTGAATGCTACCTAAGAGTTGATCTAGTTAGAACTCCCGAGTTTACGGCTAAAGAAATGGAGGCTTTGGATCAAATGATAGCCTAAGATCCTTGCTTCATAGTGTGGAGCTGGGACCACCTGGATGTCCTCCCACTACTGGTCAAATATTTCCAATTACTCATGGAAAAGACTTTGGCAATGAGCATTTATTAGTCCCTACTCCAGTATTCCCTGCAGGTTTTCCATGGAAGGCTACTCCAAGGAGGGTTTGGGGAAAGGAAGATTATTAGGTTGATATCATTTAGGATATGCTGTTTAATATATCTCCTATCTTTGGAAATTTAGATTACGTATTAACCCATTAATGGCTCTGCGGAGTCCTAGGGTTAAAAACAACCACAAATCAAACAACAACTAAAGTATCTCTGAATCTTTATTTTACACAGTATTGCTTAGATTTACTTGGGAACCACTTTATTGACATGTGAAGCGATGTCAATTGTTAAAAAAAGAAAAAGGATACCTGACTCCTGTGGTTGTGGAACTTCGATTTTAGTCTCTCACTTTGTTGTCTGCCATTCCTTTAGGAAGTAAGATTTTTGGATAATTTTGCGTACCCATTGTTAGAACGTCCACTCACATATGATTGGTGAATCAGATCATGAAACAAGCATTAGTTTCTGGAAGAACTTGTTATGCTTAGAAAGGATTTTTTTCCTTTAAACATATTTGTGTATATGTTGGTACTCTCACCCCCAACATTACCTTTATACTGAGATGGGGAGAATAAGTTCCGGCGAGGAGAGCTTTAACATACAAGAAATATGAGTATACTGTACATTCTAGTTTGGTCGTGTAGTTTGTTTATACCTGTTGTCCCAGCATTCTATCTAACTAGCATCCCCTTTCACACCTCAAAAATGTCCGGATATAGATTACAGTCACCCCACTTTTGAAAGTATCTGTAAGATGATTGCCTTTTTATTGTTGTTGTGATTAATTTGAACAAATAATACTACCTTTAAAAATATCTTATTCAGACAGATGCTCTTGGGCTTGCTTCATTTTTCCTATTTCTCTAGGGGTTCCTTCCCATTTTCACTGGTGGATTTGTCTTCCTCAATTCCGACCTTTCATCTTTTTGTTTCTCTAAATTCTGTTGTAGGGCCCCTTCTCTTCTCAATATACATGCTCTCCCTGGGAGAAATCTCATTTTCTCTAGTGGTTTCAATTAGCATCCAAAAGCTGATGTCTCCCATATATTTGCATTTATTTCTACCATCTCATTTTATGCTTTCAGTTTGCAATCAGTTTTCTTTATTTCTTTTTTTTTCTACTTTCCAAACTTGATTTGTCTTCCCGTTGAACAGTATCTCTTTTTTTTTTTATTATACTTACTCGTTTGAAAGTTATTTATTCTGTATGACTATTTTAGTTATTGAACTTAAATTTTTCACTTGCCTGGTTGTCTCAAAGCCTTAATTGCATCGGCACTCTTAAACTGTACCTGAGGAATTCAAAGACCTCAAACTCCTCTAATTTCTTTCTTCACACTCCCATCTTGTATGTTACTTTTCTCTAGTATTTGGTCCACTTTTTAAAATAAATGTTTTGTGGAAATATAATATTTATGGAGAAAAGTGCACAAATCACCAGCGACGAGCTCAGTGGATTATTTTTAAAGCAAAAATCATGTACAAAGCACCCAGATCAAGAAATGCAATATTACCAGTTTCTCTGGAGCTCCTTCATGTCTCTTCCGATTTAACCCAACTCGTAGCCGCCCAGCCAAAGGGGAATCATTATTTAGACTTCTATAGGCATAGACTGATTTCAAATCTGTTTTTGAACTTAGTATCAATGGAATCATTGAGCATGTAACTCTTTTGTTCCTGGCTTCTTTGGTACAACATTATGTCTGTGACATTCATCCATTTTTTGTTTTTATTTTGCAATCATTTATTCTTCCAATTGCTATATAGTATTCAGCTTTATGATGACTGTACCACAATTTTTTTAAAGCTATGTTGCTATTGATAGACATTTGATTCTTTGCAATTTTGGGTTATTGCAAATCATGATATTACAGATATTTTTCTATAGTTTTCTTGGTGTTCATGTGCATTCATTTCTTTTGAATATATGCCAAATTATAAAATTGCTGGGTCAGATTTTATCCCTTCAGCTTTAGTGGATAATGTCAAACAATCCCAAGTGTTTATACTTCACCTGCAGTGTAGGAGAAGGGTTTCACAGCTGCATCCTGGAATTTCTTTTGACCAACATCCTCCATGTCTCCCTAAAATTGGAACTCTTGCTTCTAATTCCCACATCTTCCACCTTTCTGATTTAATTCCTCATTTATTAGAATGTAGCCTATGGTAAGTTTCTTACCAAAGTGAATGTCTTTGGAAGGTGAAGGTTTTGAGCTACGAATGGATACCTCCTTGTTAGTAGATTGTTGGTTATAAAACACCAGGTTGAAGTTAATTTTACCTTGACATTTTGAAGGCAATGCTTCATTGTCTTCTAGCTTCTAGTCTTGAGGTTGAATAGTTTTAAGATCCTCTGATTCTAGGTTTTCTATGTAACCTTTCAGTTTTTCCTTTTTTGAAGTTTTTAGGATCTTGTCCTTGTCCCTGGTATTTTTTGATATGATTTACGTTGTGTGGCTTTTTGTTCTAACCACTGTTATGCACTGGGTAGAAACTTTTGGTCTTATTTCTTTGATAATTCTATAATTGTCTTCTCTCTGTTTTTCTTTTTCTTTGAAACTATTATTTGGATATTGGATCTCATGAATTGCTTTTCTAATCTTCGTAATTTTCTCTCTGATTTTCCAACTATCTTTTTATTCTACTTTCTAGGATATTTCCTAAATTTTTTTTTCTATTGAATTAATTATTTTTGCTCTTCTGTTTCTGTTCTCCTTTCTGAAAAATCCCTTTTAGGCTTCTTGCTTCATGGATATAATATACTTAACTTCTCTGAGGTTATTAATGATAGTGTATGAATTTTCTTCTGATTCCTACACTGGTTTTGTCTCCATTGGGTTTCTTTTCTTCTGTTTGTTTCTTTTTTTTTTACCATCTTTCATGTTGGAAGCCTCTGACAGATTTCTGGTGGTCCTCAGATGCACAATTATTTTTAACAGTGGGACAGTAAAGAACTAATGACTTGATTAGATAGAATTTATTGAAGAGATTTTGTTGTAAACCCTGGAAGCAGTTTTGGTTTCTTTTTAGACTTTTAATTTTTATTTTTATATTAACATATGGTAAATCTGACTTTTTTGATTATAGTTCTCTGATTTTTAACAGGTATAGACTTGTGTAACCACTACCACCACAATCAAGATATAGAACAGTTTCATCAACCTCCCAAAACTCCCTCAGGCTTCATCTTTGTAGTCACATCTTCCTCTCACTTCTAACCCTCAGGAATTACTCATCTGTTCTCTGTGCGCTAGTTTTGTCTTTTCAACAGTCAACAATTGTGTAAATGGATAATTTGTAACCTTTTGAGACTGGCTTCTTTCACTCCCAAATGTCTTAGGGACTTATTGAACTTGTAGCAAGAAACAATATTTTATTCCTTATTATTGTTGGGTTGTATAAGGATATACCACAGTTGATTTATCCACTCATTTGTGAAAGACATTTAAGTTGTTTCCAGGTTTGGTGATTACAGATGGAACTGTTATAACCATTTGGGTAAGGTTTCTGTATGAATATAAATTTTCATTTCTCTAAGGTAAACACCTAGGATTTGAGTTACGAGGTCATAGGATAAGAGTGCGTTTAACTTTATAAGTAACTGCCGAACTATTTTCCACAGTGGCTGTACCATTTTGTATCTCCATCAGCAATGTATAAGGGTTTCAGTTGTTCCTTAACCTCATCGTTTGGTATCATCACAATTTTTTTATTTAATCATTCTAATGTCTGTGTAGTATATATTATCATGATCCTTTATCATGTATATGATTTGCAAATATTTTCTCCCAGTCTGTCGCTTGTCTTTTTCTGCTCTTAATTGTTTTTATTTGTGTATTAGAAATTCTATTTCATGTGGTCAGTTCTCTTATTTTTCTTATCTTTTTTTTTGTTTTGCCCTTCTAAATCACAGGAAAGCCTGTGTATGTCAGCTGGGATCAAAACACCCAAAAGATGGGAACTGATAGTATCTAACACAACCTTTGTTAATTTTGATCTCACTGACTGTGTGTCCATCAGAACCTGTTCAGGCTGTTCCCGAGGACAGGGTAAGTTGATTGAATAAATAAGATAGACAGTAAAGAAGAACAGCACTCAAGTAAATATGATAGATAGTGGCAGAGCCTTCGTGATTCATTGTTTTTTTCAGTTATAAGATTGCATCAGTAGAAACTGCTGCTCAAATCACCTTAAAGAAATCCTAGAGGAGGCCAGGTGCTCTCTATGTGGCTCCTGCAGCTCCCCATTCTTTTCGGTCATACTATTGCTATGGTTCCATGTCTCTGCTGGACTCTGAGTTTCATAAAGCCAGGGATCATGTCTCTCCTGCTCACAGTTTTATCATTAGTATCTAGTAGGCTGGTGCCTAATAGGTTCACTGATTAAATTAATGAATGGAGTTGGATGGATAGACATATGAATATAAACTAACACACATGAAATCTTTCCTGAAAGAGCCAGAATTTAGTAGTTTGTTTTCAACAGCCCAAGGCTTGTATGTACAAAAAGAACCATAGGTATTTTTGTTCACTTCTTAACCACATCTCAGAGGTGGTGAGTAATACCTCAGAAGACTCAAGGGCCAAGGTGAAAAGAAGTGGAGAGCAATCTAGTTGATTTGATCATTGTAAACAGCCAAACCAAGTAATTCAAGTAAATGTGCTCTTGTGGTTTGAATCACCAATTTAGATAATTGTTTGTTTTTTTTAATTAAATGAATAATCAGCAAGTCTCTATTTTACTTTTTTTTCTATATAGGCAGAGCCAAAGACTGTTGTTAAAATTGTAGAAATAGTAATAGGAATAAAAAAATACCTATGACATTCAAATCACAATTCCTCAGTTCTTTAATAGATTCACTGTTTCATATCATTCATAAGAACTGAAAAAAGCTCTAATCCCTTCTCACCAGATAATCTTGGCTGTATCATATTGTTCATTTGTTTAAAAACTGTATATTCCAGGGTCTGTTTAAAGAAATGGGGAATACAAAGATGAAAAACATATAGCTTTTGTCTTCCAGGAGTTCTTGATCTAGGCATAAAATTAAATATTTAATCCAGTCACTGTACTAGAGTGTGATGAATATAATTCTAGAAAACTGAACAAAGAGTCAATGAAAGGAGCAAGAAAGGAGGTCAGGTAAGACTCCATAGAGGTGACACTTGAGCAGGGCTCTGAAAGGTGAATAGAAATTTGCAAGGGAGAATGTGTAGGGAAACTCTTGTGTGTATTAGGAGCAGCATATGCAAGAAACTGAAATTCCAATAGGCCTGAATTATCGAGCTTCAGTGGTTGTGGTATTAGATGAACTACAGAAGTTGTTGGAGGTTAATCATGGAGTCGTGAATGCATAGCTGAATTCACTGCATGGACTCTACTGGGCCGCTATCTGTATCTCATTCTTTTTTTGTGTTCTTTTTTTGGTGTATTTTATAAAGTACATAGTGTAGAAGTATAGTAGTATAGGTACTGAGCGATGTACTCAATTTTTAAATTTTAATGACATTGGTGTGCGAATTAGAAGACCACTGCCATAGTTTCTTTCTGGGCAACTGGACTAGCAGCAGGACCGGTGAATCATATGATGATGTTGTGAGAGAAGACTGCAAAGAAGTGTAGCCCTAGAGCTAACACTTACAAAGTGTGTTACTATTTGCCCACATGATTGAATGTTGCTTATGAGGGTAAATGTTTAAGGTATAAACTTCATAAGAGGTGGGGTTACCACAGAAGACTTGGAGCAGACACAATGAAAGACTAAGCCATAACACCTTCAGTGTTTAGTAATTAGTAAATTAGTGTTCTGTGTTTATGGCCAACTTGACCACGGTTTCTCGTACTTGGCATTGTTGATATTTTGGGATGGATAATTTTTTGTTGTGGAGACTGTCTTTTATGTGGAGGATGTTTATCAGCATTCCTACCTCTACCCACCAGATGCCAATAGCACTGCCATCCACCCAGTTGTGACAGTCAAAAATGATTCCAAATAGTGCCAAATGTCCCCTGGAGAGCAAACCAAGCCCTGGTTGAGAATCACTGCCCTGGAATACAGGCTGCACGAAGGTAGTAACACTGTATCTCTAGCACATACCACAGAGCTGGGCGTACAGTAGACATTCATGACTTTTTTTTCTTGAACAAATAAATGAGTGAATTGTAAAACTGTATAAATATGCAATTTAAAGTACTGAAAACATCTCAGTGATTTCAGCTGCCATTTGTAATAATAGTCTTTTGTGCCATGTGTAACAGTGTTTTGGTCTTCCTTTTTATAGGTGGATTTACTGTGAAGACCAACCAGTTGAAGTTTACAAACTCTCCCAACTTAGTAGCATTTCCATTTCCTCATGCAGCAATAGTGGAAGACTTGGATGGGTCTCTGTCTGGGAAAAATGGAAGTCACATTGTTGCTTCTATGGAAACGCTCTCAGATTCTTGTTTGGTCAATGCCAGCTTCAGTCAGATTGTCCCTGGCAGTGTTTGTGGGGAAGATGTTCTCTTTCATCGTATGTCTATTGGATTGTAAGTTGAGTTAACTCTACTTTTCAGTTTGCCAATGAGTATGCATATGTCATTCAGGCTGTTGAGGTTTATAAAAGTGAAATTGTTTTCTAGATTCTATTTGAAGTATTTAGTTCTATAAAAGTGATGTGAGAATCATTTTGACAGCGGTCAAACCATAAGTTTATGGGGGTCAAATGGCAGTTGACTTTCAGTGTCGCTGGACCAAACTCCTAGTCCATGAGCTCTTATTGACATTTTGAGCTAATGCTTCCTCTTGAAAAGACTTGCAACCAACAGAGAATTTGAAATGTATTTAAATTAAAAGTATTATTTAAAAATTCCAATAATGTCCATTCTCATTTATATACATGTCCTCTTCCCAAGCGCTTTTTAAGTGTTCGATATGCTCCAGGGAAGCCACTGCTGATGTCTTCCTATCACTTGCAGTTTTGCTTCACTCCAGTTCATTTTCCTTGTTAATTTCATGAACTATTGGATTCATACAATACATTTCCTATTAATATTGGAGCAAGGATTCCTGGGTGATGCTAGTCAAACTCCCATTAAGTCAGCAGCTGGGCTGTTTATAATGCATAATAGGATTGCTTCTGCCCTCTTTAATTCCCAGGTAATGATTGCTGAGTGTCTAGGGTTCTTTTACCTAGTTCAAATGCATTGTATATATTTAGCCACACTTCTTTTCATCCTTTGTTTTAAGTGTCCTGACTGCATGAATACTAAGTCAAGTTATTCAGCTAGCCCACGTCTGCTGCCTTTTTAATCCAGTAAACTCCAGAGAGGGAGACAACGTAGTCAGGATTGCACTAAGTCTCCATTTTTCAATGCACATGGAATCAGTGTCTTGACATTCTGTTTTGAAAGCCTTTGAGATATACTGCTAGTACTGAGTAGTCTGAAAATCTTTTCGCTTTTGCTTGCCAGACTGTTTATTATTCTATCTAATGTTAATGGCCCCAATTCCAGTTAGTAAAATAGCAATGTGGAGGGATGTAGTTTCATTTTTAATCATTTTGATTGTATAGAGAATGACTTATTTTTTTAATTCTCACAGATGCATCCTGGTTATTATTATTGCTTTAGTGGATTTTTACAAAAGGTGTTTTTAATGAGTGTTTTGAGATTTATAAAAGTTAGTGATTTACTTCTTATATGCCTTTTTTTCAAACAAGGAAAATTAAAATACATTTGTGTAGTTAAAAAGAACATTATGTGCTTGTATGATATTTATTTCTCTATGTTCTTTATACCCCTTTTTTATGCCTTACTTTGAAACCTACTGGGAGACTGTCTCTTAGAGAGGCACTTAGCAGTGGTGTTAGAAGGCTCTGCAGATGTAATCCTGTTTGAGCATCTGTTCTCGGAGATATTTAGAGCAGGGTACTTAGGTGCTTACCTAGCAGCAGGTCATGATCCCAGAAACAGACTGACAAGGTCAAAAGATAATAATCCTGAAATGATATTCTAAGTAGATTCAAAAGTCTCTTACTAGAGTGAAAAACACATCTTGGTTTGTCTGGAATTTTCCTGGTTATAAAATAAAAAACTCATGTCCCAAAAACCTTTTCAGTCTTGAGAAAACCAGAATGGTTGGTCACCCAACTCTTTATGCTTCTATTTATAAATTGTTCATTTCAGGTTGACCACAAGCTTGTGGACCAATGACCAACTACCCAGAATTAGCCCCAGGGAAGTCCCAGCATACTCCCAATTATAAGTCTCTAGGTCCTAGCGTCCTCACCTCTAGGATAAGATAATTGGATTAGATGGACTCTAGGGACTTGTTAGTGACAGTGCACCAGCATCTCCTGGGAGATTGTTAAACATGGGGGATCATAGACTCCACCCCAGAGATCCTGAATCAGAATCCCCAGGTGATGTATATTCATGTTTGAGAAGCACTACTCTAAGGTCCTTTTAACTTTATCTTTCTATGATTCTATCCCTAGCTGTTTGTGCTCAGTGACTTGATCTTTGTCCCACAGCATTATAACCTCATTAGGAACATGTCAGAGCTAATGAGCAATTTGAATTCAGCATAGATACAAACTTTGCTACATATCATGAAGAAAGGATTAATTTGTGCTATTTGCCCTGGAGCAAGCACCCTAAGAGTTGATTTACAAAGCTCTCACAGTCATGATCTTTTGGGATTGCGTGTTGATGGAGATCTGATATGGCACAAGCATCCTGCTGTCTTCACTTTCAACTGTTTCCCACCTCCCTCAGCTTGATGTCCCCATGAGGGCTGGGCGTGTGGTCGTGTATAGCTTCCTAAACAAGGCACCCATTCCCCTTTTGCTAACAACCAAGTGGTTGGAGTGTAATTTCTTCCTTGGAAGGCCCCTTCTTTGGTCCAATTTCACTATAAGTTCTTTGTTTGACATTTGTTTGATGTAAATTCTTTGTTTGGCAACATTCTGTCCCTTCCCTCACTACCTTCAGTCTGATGGGTACCCATATTTGTGGCACTTCTTGTTTTATAGCTTCCCCTGGCTCAACCCTAGCAGTTGGGTGGACAGAGACATGTTAATATTTGAAGTAGATAATAATAATTAATATTTAGGTGAAGAAAAAACGTCCATCCTCTACAAGGCAGAGTCTAGTTTATGTTTTGTTAAAATGGCAATATGCTTGATCTGCATGAGAGCTGCTTATATAACGTTTTCTCTCTCTTGCTGACCAGTTCTAAAAACAGGATTTCTGTAGGAGCCACAGGGATCCTGGAGAGTGTTCTTTTCCCAGCTTTTGTTTCGACCAATCTCATTCTACCATCTCCATCCTTTTTGATAAAACAGAGGTGGTGTTAGCCCTACCAATGTAAGACAGGACCTCAGTTCAGAAAAATACGTCAGTGACCATTTTTCTCTAGAGGTCCCCTAATGATGACATGCCTCATGTAGTTCTTGGATTCATCCATCCCCAAATTTAGATAAATGTTTTCTTCTGTATAGGGATAATTACATGGAACAAGGCTAACAGTACCAATAGATTTTTGTGTGTTCCTTCCAGATTTCCTTTGTAAGCTCCTCCCCTTGTCCTGTAAGTGCTAGTGTTTGCTTAGGGCTCTGTGAAGAGCTTTCCTGTCTCTTAAGTCATACTCTTCTCAGGTCATCTGGGTTCTTCCACCACCTCAGTTAACATTCACTGATGCTTCCAGATTTTTTTCCTCTAGTCTGCATGTCCAGACCTGTTTATCCAACTGCCTTTAAGATCTGCACTGTCCAGTATTGTAGCCACTTGCCACATGTGGCTACTGAAAACTTGAAATATGACTTGTCCAAACTTGAGATGTTATGTAAGTGTAAATTATACACCCTACTTCTAAGACTTGGTATGGAAAAGGGATGTAAAACATCTTAGTAATTTGTTTATATTGATTATGTTGAAACGATAATATTTTACATATGTTGGGTTAAACATATTATTTAAATTAATTCCATCTGTTTCTTTTAACTTTTTTAATGTTGCTAATTTAAAATTTAAGTTTATACCTGTGACTTACATTTATGGCTTGTATTATATTTCTATGGAGCAGCAATGCTTTCAATATTTTCACTATTTATAGATGTATAATCAGATATGCGATTCCCTATGTCTAACTATTTAATAGCCATCTTAAACTCGACTTACCAAAACTGAATTTATGATCTTTATCCATAGACCTGTTCCCTTCTGAGTGTTCAGGCAAATGTTTCAGAAATATGGGGTCATACTTGACGTATCTTCTTACCTTATTTCTCTGTAAATCACCTACCAAGTCCAGTCCGTTTTATCTCCCCCCCCCCCAAGAATTCCTCTTGAGTCTTTCTATTTCTTTTTCCTAACATCCTCTCTCTAGTCCAGGCCACTTTTATCTCTCACCTATATAACAACAATAGCCTCTTAGCTTGCCATCTTGCTGTGCTTCCATCCTTGAATTTTATAAAGGCAGAACTGGTCTTACTATCCGTTCATTCCTTTGCTTGAAACTTTTTAAGATTTCCCAGTGTCTCCTAAAGAAAGTCCAATGTTTTTAATATCTTATGGGCCCTTCAGAACCTACTCCCAGTCTATAGTTCCAGCATCACCTCTCAGCACTCTGCCCAACCTTGCTTGCATTTTATGCCTCAGCCATACTCAACTTCTTTGTCCTTTTCAGTGCATGAGATTCTGCATACATTTGGAATTATTTTTCAAATCTGAAGAATAGAGAAGTAATTAAAAATCATTTGTGAGTACAATACATAGCTCCCCCACCCCAACTTCCTAGTTGTATTATTCTGGACAGTTACTTCATCTCTTTTTGCTTTAGTTCTTACATCAGTAAAATGGACATAATGGTATTTATCTCACAGGGTAGTTGCCTGGAGTATAATAAGTGCTCAATACACGTTGGCTTTAGAATGTCTCCATTTTATGTTTGTGTTTTACAAAATATATAAATATGCATATTGAATAAAATATTATAGATCATTATGTTTCTGAGAAACAAATGCCTGGCAAGGCAATTAAGTTTGCTCAAATGTGACCTAATCTAATTCTTGAAAAATAGGAAATACTTTTGAATAGTCACATGACATTATACTGATCCAGCAAAACCTCCCAGGCAGTTATAGAATCTGGAATCATTTAGGACACAGTCTTTGATTCATTGTTCCCGATACCTTTTGTTTCTTTCTTCTTACTTCTCCTGGAAAAGAGAAGAAAAGGTTAATGTTCTTGTTGATCACCTTGATTCCTAGATCTTGCTTAATATCCTCTCCTGTAGTGCTTGCGTTCAGTTTTTATCTATGTAACTGCTCTTAATGTGTCAGTGTTCAAAGTATGAGGCACCCCCTGCCTCTGTAAATGCAAAAGTAAAAAAGAGTTCAAATGGAAATGTTGGCCTACCTTTCCCTTTAATAATCGCCTAACTCTCCTTCCTAGGGATAAATAGGCATAGCATCACTAATGGTATCTTTTCAGTCCTCAGAAACAACAACAAAAAAAACCCAAACAAAAACCCATGTGAGATAACAAAGTTCAAAGAGGTATTACCCTCTCTTGGCAGCAGAAGTTACACAAGTAAAATAGAAAAAGATCAAAAAATGATAATGAAACCCCAAACTGAGAAATATCATTAAACCGTGATATTACTGAAAATGGCATTGGGATGACAATAAACTTGTGAGCTGGTGTCGGTCAGCTCCACCACAACACCAGGTGTATATATGTAAAAAGGAAGACAAGCTTCTTAGTCTAACTCCTTACCTGAAGCATAAAATTATTGTTCAGTATCCCTGACAGGTAGTTGTGTCCCTTCTGGTTGCATATCTTCAATAGTGGTATTCTCATGTTCTGATGAAGCCATTTCAGTTAGATTCAACAGATCAAGAGAAGAGATGCGACAGTGTCCGAGGGATCAGCTTAAATAGGATGATAGACATTTGTTGTTTCTCTTCATGGATTACGGTAGAATAAGCAAGAAGCATTGTCCTAAGTGTGTTGCAAAAGCTTTAGACACTACGTATGAGGAGGTGCTGGGTTGATTCTTGGGCTTCTCTACAATAAACTATTCTTACTTTAGCCAACTCTGAAAAATGATAGACAGAAATATACACGTGCAAAGTGATGGAGGAGTGATGTTTGGGTGTGCCTGCCAGAAACACAGGGGTTATTAAATTATATGGCTTCCCTCTCTGCCTACCACTCCTGTGTTTTATGTGAATTTAAAGATTGCTAAAAGTTTAAGGGAGAGACTGAGTGTTGTGGGTTCTTTCCTCTTTTTAGGTTTCTTACTCGGAAGGAGAAACCATTCAGTGCATCTCAAGCAATAAAAGTATATAAAAAGAAACCTTTTTGATACGTATAAAATATTACTGGATGGTGGAAGGTCTGCAGGTAGGATAGTGGTTTTCTGACAAGGACTTGTTATGAGCCCAGTGTACTTTCAAAGGCTGCTCAAGCCAAACTGTGCCACAAAAAATGTGTTGGCTGTCCTCAAAATTTCAATTTTGTCCTCTTTGTGAAGTAAAGGATGAGAGCAAGAGCAGCAAGCACTAATATCCAGGAGATGCTAGCAGCACCATTTCAGGCTAGTTATTATGATGTGTCAGGCTTAGGAGATGTGTAATTATAAAAGGTTTATTTCACAATTGTTCCAAATTGAGAGCATTTCGAGCTCAATGCAGCGTTTGTCTCAATACACAGAGATATGGACCCTCAGGAAAAGTAAGCTAACGGTAAACACAAACCAGGGTGTTAGTATTTGTTCTCATTGGTAATGTTGATTGCCTAACAAATCCTTTGTGGGCAGTAGACATTCAACGTTCCACCCGGTATATGGGCACTAAATTACATAACTGTTTATGCAACTAGTATTGTAAATTGGTACTTAGGCTGGGAAGTTTTATTAAGTGATTGTGCTATATTTTTAAAGAAGACTATCCCTTAATTAAAAACAGGTTTGGTTATTTAAAAAAAAAAAAAAAGAACAAAAATTAAGGTACCCCATTGAACGGAAAAAGAAAAGGACAGGCTTGTAGTTGTTTTTTTTTTTTTTTTTTTTTAATTGTATATAGGAGCTATTGCTGATACAGAGGTAAGGGTTAACATTTAAAATGGACTGATTGCCTCCTGATTTCTTGCACATAAAGCCATGAGAAGTTCAGGGAGAGACTTCTTCCCCTCGTAATGAAGCTCTCTGCCGCTAATGACCCATGCCGACTCCCTTGGCTCCTCCAAATTAGAAATACTTTTGTGCTCCTTTGCTTCATTAACAGTAAAGAGAGGGAGATTGGTGGCTATTTAGGGCACGGGGAAATTAGTGGCTATTTAGGGCAAGTGAAAATTGTAGTAATTATGGTTGGTAAATTCTCTTCATGGTGTTCTTAGACTCTTGATGTTCTTTTGGTGCTTTTCAGAAGAACCCACCGCTATCACTGCTGGTATTTGTCCTAGAAGGATGGGAGCTGATTTGACTTTGAATCTTTGGCCCCCTGTGATGGTCAACCCAAGGCATCGTGCCTAGTAGGCGAGGATGGGTTTTTACATTTTGATTTGCTTTTCAGGATGTACCATATTTCCACTCCCAGCTCTGATGAACTTTTATTTGATAACCTCCTCCTCTCCTTGTACAGCATTACAGAAAGCTGGTGCTGTATGTGAGTGCCTGTGAAACTGCATCCTGGATAAAGCTTGGTTGAGATGGCTGGGGTGCGTTGATAGGATCAGGGCACTGCATGAAGAAGGAAGAGGAAGGATAATATAGGATCACAATGTGCTATAGTAGATCTCCGGTTGAGCAAAGGGTGGCATCAGATTCCTAGATGCTGGAAGGGGCATCAAAAGGGTACAAAAGTCCTAAAGACAAATGAAACTGCATTAATGTTAGAATTTAGTTGTTTTGCAATCTTTGAAGAGGTGATCATGTTTATAAGGGCCTTCAGAAACTGGGGAGTACAGTCTGAAAAAATAGCTCCTTGAATAATTGAAGTTACAATCTGTAGAAACTCAACCAGGAGAAATCACATCCTAAAAATTGATTTATAAATGTGATGCTGAGGGAAATTGATTTATAAATGTGATGCTGATGGAAATAATTAAGTCTCGTCAAGCTGACCAGGAGGATTCTTGGGGCCACGTTGCTGGAATTAAGAAGCGTTTCTGGAGATATCTACCCAACTGATTGTATTGTAACATACGAAGGTAATATTTTGAAGGTGGTGTGCGTATCTTAAGGGAAGAGTGATAAAATATAGACTGGTAAGGCAGTGTAAGTGACAAAATGTAGGTTGGAAGAATTAAATGTGAACAAATATATGGATTTACACAAATGGAATTTTTCTTTTGATCTGTAGTTTAAAGAATGATTCATAAAGCTGGTTTAACTGAGAGCACTTGCCTAGGAATCACAAGGAAACCTTGGCATTTTCCTAAACCAGAGCTCACTATTAGTGTAGATTGCTTGTATAAGCCCAGGAGAGGTTTTTCTGACCACTAAACATAAGTGTTTAAGTCCTTTTGGCAAATATCCTATGGGGTTGACTGTACTGAGCTCTGATAACTTATGATCAAACTGTTTATCTCCTTCAATTAATAAGTGTACAAGAAATCTCCTGGCACTCGTGTGGTTTTGCTGGGTAGACTTCCTCGTGTGAGAGTCAGTTTTATTTTTTTATTGTGAGTTGTTAAATAGAAATTCTGATTTATCAATTAGTCTCCCCTGGATTTAGGTCTTGTGATTCATTTTCCAGATCCCATATGTCTCAGTGAAAGCCGAAAGGGTGCACTTTCAGAACTTGAAACACTCTAAACAGCATCCCACACTGTGGGGAATCCCACTTTATATATTGACCATGGTACCTATTGCAGCCCACTCATGTACCTCTTTGGTATTTCTTGGTTCCAGTTTATCTCTTCTTATCCCATTTGTTTTACATTTATTTCTCAGTAGCCTATCTTTATTCATTAAGTATATTAGTTGGGCCAAATTGTGCTGGGTGATCTCGTGGGACTCTGGGACTCATGGTTTCAGTCAGGGGAGGCGAGAGCCACAATGGCTGAGGACAAATGGCTAGAAAATACAAGGAATAAAATTAAGCTTCCTAAAGCTTGTGTAAAGATTAAAGTATAAAAATAAATTCCATAAACAGAGGAGGAATTTGAGGATGTGAATGCCCCATCAGTAGAAAAAGGGACTGGATAAAATACGGAGGGAGTTCCTGCCATGGATTAGAAGTGAGAGCAGATGACTTTTGTGCCCATTCTGATTCTAAGAATATGAGTTGAAGATTGTTCTTTAGTTCTAATTTAAATTCTGACATACATGTGAAAGGAAAAACATCCAAGTTACCAAGCCCAAAGAGAGGGAGAAGTCCCTCTACTCCAAGATTTTTAGAAGTTCGGTTAATGCTGCAGAGGGAAATTTGGGGAGAGAGTAGTTCTTATATTCCCAATGCCCCAAGCATTTTCATCCCTTCCATTTTATTAATTAATGGATGAAACACATTTAATCTTACGAGAAATATATATCAATGTTCTTTACCATGAAAGGTTTTGAGTGTTTTTAAATGACCAAATATCCTAGATAAACCTCTAGACATTAAAATAGGTAGTACAGAATGGCAAATCTGGCACATCTGAGGTTTTTTTTCTTATTTTGAAAACTGAGATTCTTTTTTTAAATGGGCTGTAGGTAGACGGTTACCGAATAGTTTACATATGTTATCTCTTTAAGTTTCACAGTAGCTGCATGAGATACATACTATTGTCTCCATTTAACAAATAAAAGGAAATTAAAGCTTGAAGAGGGTCAGTAATTTGCCCAAGTTCCTACACCTCGTGCTTGCTGATACAGATTTCCAATTTACACCATTTGACCGCAGTGCCCAATCATTTAACACCAAAAACAGTTTCCTTTTATAATTTGCCACTGGATTGTAAATTGGCTTTGGATATGTTCATGCCACACCTCACTTTGAAAACCCAACATCCTCCTTCATCTCATTTCCCTCTACTTTGAGAATTTAATTATCTGCCTGCAGCAAAATGCCACAGTTAAAGATTCTCATGAAAAACTAAACCAAAGAGGGAAGGACAGTCATAATGTGTATTGATTTTTTTTTCTGTCCACTTTGACTTTCTTTTAGGGTCTTAGCATGTGGCTAAATCTATTGTTCTAGTTAAGTCTTAAAAATTACTTTCTGGGATGGACTGTGTAGAATAATTTGTAGAAGTCAAAAAAAATTCTAGTTCTACCTTTGACATTCACATAACACTTTTGCCATACTTTGCCTCAGTTTCTTCATTAATTCTCCTCAAAACTCTTTGTATAAATCAGGAAATTGGCATCAACTTTTGGGAGAGTTCATCTGTGCATTCTTTGTCCATATAACAAACATAATTTGAGGGCCCTTTGTATACAAGGTCCTGTGCCAGCGTGTAGGATACCAGAAAGAAAATATTTCTAACTTAAGAATCTTACAGCCTGTGTTAACAAGTAAAAACGCAAGCCCAACAACACTGAGGTGTAGTAGTGGGAGTGAACATTGGGCATTGTGCAAGCGCCCAAGAGAAGAAGCGCCCAGGTTACCTCCTCATTCCAAGGTAGACTACCAAAGTCATTCCTCCGGAGCACTTGGAGGCAGCCTTCTGAGCGTCTAGGGCCATCCAGTTCTGGCTCTCAGTCATTGCTCCCAATAGGAATATCTAATAACTAATATGTTTTATGCTGTTGATAAACCTGGTCAACCGCAAAATTCTGGCCATGCACATTTCTTGGTTAAAATCATAGTATATAGTCCTGGCATATGTGAATTCATTAAGACGATATTTTAGCGGCATCCATTCTGAGTGTTACCATCTCTAACCCACCAGGTTAGTGACATGCACAAACAATCCAAAACACCTCTCACTGGTCTGTTTTAACCCATGCAGTGACTACGAAAACCTCCAAAAGACACACAGCCAAGAAGGGGCCTAACACATACATTGAGAGAATAGGAGATGAGATGGAAGAGGAATGCATTAGATACAGAATAAGCAAATAACTTAAAATCCATATTTTTCTTTTTAAATCACCCTAGAACTAATGTTCCAGATGTTTCTTATGATTTAACCGTGACCGACAGCAGAAATAGGACCACCACTGTCAATTATGTGTGTGACACATTGTCTAACTCTTATGGCTGGATGGCTCTGCTCTTGGATCAAGAGACCTACTCACTCCGATTTGAGACCCTTTGGATCAACAGATCTCTACAGGTAATCCCAGGAATTAATTTAATGGTGTGTTCCATTACCCAGGGGTTCTTATCTTTCCTTCTGTGAAATAATAGTTTGCAGGCATTAGCATTTTCTGGTGCCGATGCAACTGCAGCAGGATTTTGGCCAGATGAATGTAATCTGAATACGAGATATGTTCCTTTTTTTTTTTTTTAACTTGAAAATTTTGCAATCAGTTTAAACTTACCTTGAATGGAGAATGGAACATTTTCAACTTTATTAACACGATGAAAACCAGCTTCTAAGCCATCTATAGAATTGCATCCTTATATTATGGGTTCAGAACCAACTTAATCCAGGGAGAAGTGTTTGTAGCCAGAGATAATGTCGTAACAATACATTTTTACGTTGCACACTGCCACCTTGTGGTCAAAGATTAACTTGCAAATGAAGGTCAAGCCTTTCATTTGGGTTGTGTTGAAGGGGTTAAATGAGCCAAGATAGCAATGGCCATATAGAAAGTGGGTGCATTTTCTGGAAGTAAAAAAAAAAAAAAAAAAAAAGCAATCTAGTGGATTCCCTCAAGCTTCTTTTCTTCCTTTTAACATATTTCTTTCTTCTTTTCTCATCAAACATTTTTTTTCCTAGAAGTCATGAAGGCAGTCTTAGGGAACTAGAAGCTGCTTTAGGTGTGCCATAGTTCTGAGGAATTTAAAGCAGCTCTTGATCCTCTCACCAATGCTTTCAGAATGGAGCTCTGTTTCCTTCCCTTGAGGTTCCCATGAGAACATTTTGGGGAATTTTAATAATGCAAAGGTAGCAGAATGGTGACTCTGGAGGTGGACACCTTGGGTTTCTGTCCTGGCTCGGCACTCTTCCACTTTGTGATATGGGGCAAGTTACTGAACCTCTTCCTGCCTCAGTTTCCTCATCTGTAAAATGGGGCAGTGACAGTAGCAATCACAAGGGAATTTTCAAGGGTTGAATGCCTTGATATGAAGAACACCCGAGCATGTAGCAAACCCCCAACAGTGCTAGCTACTAATGTTAGAAATGGATGACACTCCTATCATACCATAACGTAATTGCCTTTTAAGTTAAGGGAACAACTGGAAAGGAATTCTGGACCCTGCTCTGTCTCTTCTAGCTGTTTGATCTGAGACAAGTCAATTTGCTTGTCTGGGGCTTGGTTTTCTTCTCTTTTAATTGAGGTTGTTAAAGAAGAAAAAACTATGGAGACTTTCAGTCTTCACATTCTATGATTGTGTAGCTCTAGTTATGAATTTATTATGGAGTGGATTTAAGTAAGCCCATTCCCCACAAGGAAAGTAGTATGGCTGTGAACTACCCTATTTCTAAATGACTCCATCTGTGTTCTTTGTAGCTCTGTTTGGAGGGGAGCCTTCCTTACTAAATGAGCTCTATTATACTTTCTTTCACTTCAAGTACTCAGCAACATTTGGCAACTTTGGTCCTGGGAATTACCTCCTTCTGGTACACACAGTCCTGTGGCCTTATCCTGACATCCTCATAACGTGTGGGAATCAACTGGGGCGGTCCCTTCCATCTCTTCCATCACCTGGTAAAGACCAAGGCTGTGACTGGTTCTTCGATAGCCGGTTGAGGCAACTCACCTATTTGGGTAAGTATAATTGGATGAGCGTTTTGAGGTCACAGAATCAGAAACCACTATTTACTTCTGAATTCCAGATTTGTGCTATGAAGTGATGAGGAGCTGAAGGGGACAGCCGTTTGTTATGGTTAAATGGGTGGGCTTTGAAATCAGACTGCCTGGGTTTAAATCCCAGCTCCAACTTTTACTAGCTATGGGGCACTGAACAGGTATCATTTCTCTCTAAGCCTCAGCTTCCTGATCTGTGAAATGGGATAATAATTGGACCTACCTCAAAAGATAAGAAATTAAGTAAAGGATAACATGCAAAACATTTTAGTAGAGTGTGTAACCCACAGCAAGTACTTAATAAACATTATTATTAATATTTTCAATTCACTTGAAGGCAGTGTTGTATTTGTAGAAAGATCCACTGCACAGATAAAGACAGGATGGCTGATTATGGCCACAGATACTCGGAACAGCAGAGAGTACAAGGTGACAGCTACAGAGAGAGGAGGAATGAAGAGTGAAGTTAATGTGGAAGGTGAGAAGAAAAGCCGCGGAAGGGAACCTGAGGTCAGGAAGATGAGAAGGCAGGAAGGGCTGACGTGAGGCCTGGGGGCGGGGAGGGCGGTCTCTGTCTTTGCCAGGATGCAGCATCGGAATGAAGGATCAGGATCCTCATCTTAAAGGACCAGGAACCCTTGCATGACTGCAGAGTAACAGGTGGCAAAAGGATTTCCTTATCTTCTTATTGTGAGTGTTTCACAGGAGCCCAGTGGTGGGTCAGGACTATATATTTCTTCTGAACCTCCTGGTATTCGTCTCATATTCCTTTTCTATACGATGTCAGCACTGGTTGCTCTGAGCACCATGATGTCCACTTATATATCACCCTCAGCTCAGTGTGGTCTGTAAGGAGACTGTCCAAATGGGTCTCTAGGATGACAATTTTGTTATAAATTGGTCTTCATAGATCCTGGTCAAATTCAGGGGACCTCATCAGCATGGAAAGTGCTAGCCCCTGCCACAAACCAGAGCTGGCCCTAAAGATTTAGAGAGCTAGGCGATTGTCTTGAGTCCCTTGTCCCTCTTATTTGTGCCTCGCCATATGTCAACTGAGTCTGATTTACACTTGAGCCCCGGGACTATGAAATTTTAATAGCACCAGAGAGGAGAATATCGTACTTCCCTGATACCTTTATCTCTGCCAAATATATTGTTGTATATTTTATTTGCACTGAATTGTACCATTCAAATTTTATTTCTGATTTGATCCATCCATAAATGTAACCTAAAACTATAAAAGCTCAGGATGGACAGAGATCCCTGAGACTGTTTTACCACTGGAGCCGTGTACAGCCATTAAGCAAGAGCAAATAGTGGCCATTAACTTCCACTATAACTTCACTTGATATACATTCTGGAACAGAATTTAATTTCAGATTATTCTTGTTCTATTACTTAGCATGCTTCTGAAGAGCCTATCTTGTCCATCGGTCAGATTCTGCTCATGAACTGCAAACTAATTTGAATACTCACGTAAGCCAAATGATGAAGGCACATTTGTGGCATAAAAAAAAAATCAAACCATGCAGCTACAGATTTCCTTCCCCTGGGATGGTATTATTTATTGAATTAATAGCAAGTTATACTCTTATTTTATACATATATACACATACACACATACATACATGGTATAAATGCACATCCGTGTAAGTGTATATCTATATATGTATATTTATATGTAGGTGTACACCTGTATGTATCTGTATGTATCTATTGCATATATACGATGCAGATGAATATTTCATTCTAAAATATTTTCATTAGGTACATAGTTTTTATTAATTTTTACAAAAGTCTTTGTATCACAATACCCTAGTATCGCCACCTTTGAATACTATGAGTTGGAAAAGGAACAGGAAGTCACAGAGGGTTGGTTGAATGTTTAATAAACTCGGAGACCCTTGTTCCTTGAAGATGATTCCCACGGCTCTACATAGTGGCTTTTACGGTCATTTGTGTCTCCTCCATCCTCTGAGCATGAGGGGGAGACAGGTGGCTAGAGACACCTCTCTTCCCATTTGTGGGCGGGCACAGTAAGGATATGAGGATTCGGGAGGAACTGAGGCTCGTTCTGCTTCTCCACAGGGATGTCCCGTGAAGCTATCTTGGGTTGTGTGGATTTGGATATCCTCTGTGTAAAGTCCACACCATCTTTAGGAAGGTTGATGATGCCTAAATGCCGTAATGACAGTGAGGTAGTTGTAGCTGGTACCCCAAAAGCTGGTACCCCAAAAGCTGGTACCCCAAAAGCTGGTACCCCAAAATAGAGTTGCAGTTCTGTGTCATGCATTTTACATATTGGTTAGTTTCTTACTTTCACATAATTGTTTTTTCAGGTTATGTGACTTTATAGGTTTGTGACTGGTATAATTTACGTTTGGTCTAAGAAGAGAGTATAAATCAAGACCTCACAGTCTATGTGGATATATTCCTAGAATGAGAAAAAAAATCATGGGAGAATTGTGTGTTCAAAAGTTTCATTTCATTGTAGGAAAACTGCTTGACCTCCTTCAGGTACACCGAGTTTCTTGTCAGACTTTCTGGGGGTTTTCTGGGGCTCCTGCTCCTTTTCCTGGCGGGTGTTTTATTCAGAGTGCTGCTTTACTGACAATTGGCTATATTTCATTCATCTGTGGACCACTTCTAAGTGGATCATCTTTTGTATTGTTTGTTTGCAGCCTTACCACATTCCCCAGGAGAGGAATTTTTTTTTAAAAAAAAATCACAATTATCTTCATTTCCTCTGTTTGGCGACTTCATGTGTGATGTAAGATACCTGACTAGTCTTAGACTCAGCTGAGAATGAAGAAGCAGAACCCAGGCATTCTAGCTCCTGGCTATGGATCTCTCCACTAGAGTGTGCTGCCTGCTAACTAATCATTGATCACTAACCAAAAAGGGCGGTGGTGGGAGCGGTGGTGGTGGTGGGGTCTACTAGGCAGAGTCGGAGGAGAAAACTTCTCACTGATCCCCACTGACGAAGAAAAAAATCCCGCACATGGAATATGTTTTGACCCTTGCATTTCTCTTCTCCACCAAGGCGAGTTTTGTCTTTGTTCAGCAAACATCTTTATGGAATGCAGGTTCTTTGGAAAACTCATGGCCAGAGCTTAGGGCTTAAGGTTTTAATCAGTGGCTGGCTGGCTATTTCACCTGGGGCATGGAATTATAAATGCTCTATGCCTCAATGGCTTCATCTGTTCGATGAGGTTAAGAATACTTATCTCTTGGAATTGTGGCACAAAACACCCACACATCTTCAAGTGTGATTAGTATGCCATGTTACTTTACTACAGATTTTCTCAACAGATTATTTCTCTAAATTTTTTCCTTTTTCCTAGAAGATTAACAGTGTCACATGCCTTGAATTCATCATAACCCCTCTGAAAGGGTCTCTCTCTGTTTTCCTTGACTAGATTTTGGGAGATAACTGAGATTCATAATAGTATGACATATATGATATATTGCTGCCATAACTGACATTTAATACCACTTAAGCAATTGTTACCCACAGAATAAGATAACCTCACTCGTTTAAGAATATCTTTTAAGGAGATTGGTTCAGGTTGCCTTTCTAAAGCCCCTGAGACTTCTGCCCAAGGAGCCACTTACAGATCAGACCACAAGTAAAGTACTTGTGTGCTAGAGTTGTGTTAGGACCCGGGGTAGGGGGAGGGGGGCAATACCATGTTTCCCCGAAAATAAGACCCAACCATAAAATAAGCCCTAGCATGATTTTTCAGGATGACATCCCCTGAACATAAGCCCTAATGCATCTTTTGGAGCACAACTTAATATAAGACCCGGTCTTATTTTCGGGAAAACAGGGTATTAGATGTGATAAAGTATTATGAATAGTGGTTCCAAACTATAACTCCTATGCCATGCTTGGGAATGAGTATGACTGTAGAACAAGTATTCTTTTATGTTTTCAAAGTTGGAGTCAAATCTAGCAAGCCCGGTTTTCCATTTGTATGATTTAATTCACTGGAGGCTCACATCTTTGCCGACACAGCCAGTTTCCCACTGCCTCTTTCTTTCCCTGCTGTTTTTTTCCAGGGATGTTTCAGTTCATGGTGAACTATTTTTATTTTTTAGTTACATTAACGCTATGAAATAATTAGTCAGCTAATTAATCTGGTTTACAAGCTTTGTAGGATTCTTCAGCTGTCAGTCAGGCCCAGGCCCGAGGCCTACATCTAGTCTCAGCTCTCTCGCCCATGTGATTCTCGTTGCCATGGCTACTGGCTACATCTGCTGACACCCCACTCTCTATTTATTGCTTAATTAAGAATTTCACGCTCAGCCCTTATCTGCCTCTAAGAACAAGCACACACTGTTAAGAAATTCCAAATTTAGGCCCAGGCACAAGGAAAGCCTTTCTTGCAGGCTTGGCTGGATGGAGCCTCTCTAACGATCTTCTCGGCATCCCAGCCGCCACCCTTCAATCAAAAATCATTAAATGGGGCAGAGATAATGAGCATGTAGCATATCAAAAGAAGGATGTTTGCTTGATCCAAAGGAGGAAAAGCTGCTGGGCCCCATGCTCAGCTCCACTTCAAAGGGAGATGAGACCCCTGTCACTGGGGCCCGATAAAGCCTCATTTGTTCTGGGCTTGACTTATGCAAAAGGTCTGGTATGTCAGAGTCCTGTCTCACAGACGTGGAATACCCCCACCTCTTGCCTCCACCTCCACCAGTCCCCCTCCCTGGCCTTCCACACGCTTTGCTCGCTCGGCTCGCTCGTGTGTCAGCACTTAGGCAGCTGGGTCCCCCAAAGCATCAGGCAGAGCGTATAATCACTGACTCTCCACCGACAATGGCCACTTGTAGGGGGGTGACCTGGAGGAGGTCTTCATCACAATAGGAACACAATTATTGCAGCTGCTAGGGCGGGCTCTGCTTCTTCCTGTAGAAATATAATAGGACTTGCCCAAAACAGGGGGACAAGGTTGAGGGGACGGGGTGGGGGTTGAGAGGGGTGGAGAAAGCAATCTTGAGTTGATTATTCATATTCTGACTCCTGGAAGCCCGATGCGGAACCAGTGGGGTTCCAGCAGCTGCTCGTGCACAGCCCTCTTCTAATAATTGTACATTCTGTCAGGGGTCAACTTACTTTTGACCCTGGCCTTTCATATTGGTAAAAGGCTCTTTAGGGCAAACTGTTGGGTTGAGGCAGGGTGCATTAAACACTCACAGCCCCTTCCACTTGCTTTATCCCCCACCCAACCAGCAGCCGGTGATAAATTCATATCAGATGCTGAGCCATTCACCGCTGCCCTCCCGAGTTCACACAGCCCCCACTCTCGCGGCAGAGATACTGCCGAGCTGGGATATTGTGTGAGGCGGCAGCTGAGAAAGTCCGCCTGCTACGCTTAGGGCTCCCGCGCACCACCTTTTCCTGATCGGACTGAAAAGAGACATGTCTAGCCAGGCTGGCCAATGCTTGTCTCCAAGTGTTCCCCTCACCAGGCTCTTTGGCAAGCCGCCGGGGCTGTTGTCCAGGAGGGCAAGAGGGCTGTAGATAGAGACAGATGGACTTTATTGTCTGCACCAGGTGCCCTGAAGAACTCCGGTCACAGGAGGCTCAGAAAAGATGCTGTGAACTTGGGAGATGCTGAAAATAAGGAATGTTTTCCTAAGTTTGTGGCGAGGAGATCATGGATACTGCTTAGGTTTCTCTTTTCTCAAAGCGCTGAGGGCACAGGGATGGAGCACGCTGCTGCCTAGACCTTCCTGTTCTTTAGCTGGTCTGCAAGACCCTGTGCAGTTCCTTGGGATGGAAGGAATCCCGTTTGAATCTAAGGTGGAGAGAGGACTCAACTGGCTCCCCAGAGCTCTTTGGGAAGATTTTATAAGCAGAGCAGAGTCATAATCTTTCGAAACTCTGCAGCCATTTCCATGCTGTGTTCCTCTAAGGCAATCTGTAGCATTCTAGTTAATAAATTAATTTACATTCTTATAGAAAACTCATTCCCCAAAGATCCCCAAGGATTCTTACCAGTAATATAGAGGATTGACTTCAGGGAAATGCACTAACCTTTATGGCAAAAAAAAAGAGAATGAAACAGGAGCTGGGGATGTGAAAGGAGATTTTGCCTCTTGATGACAAGCAACTTCTCCACAAGGAAAAGGATGAAAGGAAGAACAGAAAACAGAAGGAAGGAAGGAAAACTTAGAAGTCAGAATCAGATGCTTTTTCTAGGAATGGCTCAGATTAAGGAGCAAATTTTTAGTGATGCAGGTGGCTAGCCTTAATTCGTGTAGGGAAGGGTACTGGGGGTACAACCAGTACTCAAACTCAGCTTTTCTGACTCAGGTTCCATACTTTTTCTAGCATACTATTGATTTGTTGTTGTTGTTGTTGTTTGTTTGTTTTAAATCAAAGCTTATATTCCTATCCTTGTAAACCAATTTTTCTTCCTTCTATTCATAATTAAACCTATACTTATCGATTAACTCTATGCTGCCTAAACTTTAGATATTTGAGTACCACCTTCGCAATTTGTCACTACCTTCTGCCTCCTGTATTATTACTTACTTAATATTTTTCTTAAATCAATTTCCACACTATTTTATTTTAAAAACCTAACCTCTTGTTAAGCAATAATATCCATAAAATCATGGGTTTAATGACCTAGTGGTTTTTCTAAAACTCATTAACATTCATAGCTATTAAAGTAAAACTTCTCTGCCACCAAAATTATCACTTCACATTTTATGTTTTGGGATACAATGTGATTTGCAACTTTTTGGTAAAGTAAGAAGTTTGAACATGAGGTTCTCGTTTTTTTATCTTGGTCTCTCTCCTCACTTGCTAAGAACACCTGCTTCTGAGATCAAACCACATTTTTGAGAGTATGGTATGAAGGGAGTTATAGAATTCCTCAATTCAGTGCTTTCTAAACTTGCCTCATGGGCAAACAGCTGGAATGCTTGCTACCACGCCCCTCCCCGGAAGTTTTGGGTCTGTACACTTGTGCAAGGCCCAGAAAAACACAGATACCACCATGCAACTGTGGCAAACATTGCTCTGAGTCAGAATAACAATTGTGATTGTTCTCTGAGTTAATTAAGAAGATTTAATTGAGCTAACTCTCAGGACTGTGGTTAATGCAGATGTATCTGTCTATCAGTGTCTTGATCAAATTCTTTTACACTTAAAAAAATTACATTCATCCATGAATGAATGTTACTGGGATAATAGAAGACTCAGTGGGGATCATAGGCTTTTTACATAACGTTTCTGTGAAAGTCTTTAAAAGAGCCTGTGTTACGAGGGCCAAGGTGATTCTGGCTGTCTCTGGCAGGCTGGAATCACCCGGGAGTGTGGTCCTGTGAATCAAGCTTTAGTTTTCCAGCGACCCGTTGACAAGTAAGCCTTCTCTGTGGCTAAGTGAAAGAGGCTAATTTTGGGGAGCGAGTTCAAGTTCACTGAACAGGTAGAGAGAACAGAGCAGGAGTTTGCAGGTGTGTGAGGGAGATCCAGGAGAAGTGGCGGTAGAGTGTAGGGCAATTAAGCTGAAAATGCAAAGAGGGGACCAAATCCAACAGCTGGCTCATGAAGAAAGAGCTGACACCCGGGTCCAGGGCAGACAGAGTTGGAAAGAGAAGGCATGAGTCAGGGTGAGAATGGATGAAATCTGCAGAGACAGATTGCAGTTGCTGTTTCATGTTCTCTCCATGTGTAGTCAGTGGCTGACTCACTATATAAATGTGGACTGAATGAGAGGTCCCAATATGTGCCTAAACCTCGATGGCAAAGTGAGAATGCGGATATTAATGAAGAATAAAATAGGAAAGGAGTCTACAACCTGCTAAGATGCCATGTGTTTTTTTCTTTCTACATAGGTACTTATTCATCCAAAATTCCAAGAAAGAATGGGACCTACTCAGGGAGAAAATTATGAATTTTTATCTTCTCTAGTTCCCTAGTAAGGACAAAATTTGCCAGGCACAGCACATAACTCTGGTAGGCACAAGTGTCATATCTAGCTGAATAACTCTCTTTCCTCTTACCAGGAGCTGTTTTCTTAGCACATTTTTCTCTTCCTTCTAGATATCTCGGTTTATAGCAAGCTCAGATTATATAGCACTTGTTGGAATAATTTAGCAATAATTGACCCAGAGACCCAACCAGATTCTTACAATCTGGGAAGGATCAACTGCAATAAGTCTCCGTTTATAAACAAAGTGGATTAACCATTCTTGTATTACAAATACAAAATCAGAAATCATAAGCACTGAGAAAACATATGTACACAATATCACAGCTTTTAAACTCTTGCCAAATTGATACCTTTATTTGCAAATGATTTCCATTTCTCTTTGTATTTATCAACTTGGAAACAACACTTAACCTTTACACTGTCTTTTGCAGAGTCAAAGCACTTAGCAAATTTTAGCATGTCTGCTTAAGTTGCTTACAACTCTGAATTGTGATTCGGTACAGCTGTGAAAAGAATAAAATGAATAAAAGCATAGTTCTTGGGTTTTGTTAACTGATTCTTAGAATAATGCTCATGCCATAACAACTATTGATGATAGCTATATTTGTTATTTTTTATGTGCCAGACACTACGCTAAGCATATTTCATAGGTTATCCCACCTATTCTTTCCAGTAACCCTCTGAGGTAGATAGTGGAATTATTCTCAATTTCAGATGAAGTGACTAAGGTTCAGAAAGATGAATAACTTGTCAATTGCCCACATCCAGGAAACGGAAGACCCCGGATTCAAATTTCAGCTGTGGGACTCTGGCACCCGCATTCCTCCCTACCACCACTCTCTATGGTACCACTCTCATGATGCAGAAAGGGTGTTTGGGAAGAAATAGCCCTCTGAGCCATGCTCATATGCTCAGAACCAGCCTGCAGAAGGGCATGTGTAAGTGGTGGTGTAGGAAATCAGACTTTTCTAATCTTTCCTACTGTTGGTAACTTTTCTCCCTTTCATCTGATACTGAAACGATTTCTTTTCTCAGATTGAAGGGTAGTCACACCCCCGCTTTCATAAAGGGAGCAATAGCATTTCAATGTACGTTTTCATTTCAATGTCTGTTTTTGGGAAGAGGTTCCTCAGGAGCTGGGAATCATTTGTGCTCACGTAGAGGCTGAACAGAATCAGAGTCTTCAGCTCAGAAGCCACTGGCACAGAGGTATGGACATGACATCACTCTGAGCCAAGAACAGGGCATGACGACGTGACTCCATGAAGGACAACCTAAAACAGGAGTCAGATATGCTGGCCTTTCAGTCTTGGAGTTAATTATCACAATGATAATTACAATGTGTGGCATTTATGGGATCTGTGTCACCCAGCGGATTTGGGATACATTGATTATTTTCTCTCTACTTCAAATTTCCTCATCTACCTAGTGGGAAAAATGATGTTTCCTTTTTTCCCTTCCCCCAACCATTTGTCTTATAAGTATAAATTATACTTATTTGGGGTTGAATAATTCATTATAAAATGACTACTCTGGCTTTGAAAGAGAACTTTACATCTAAGTATTTTTTTTTTACTTTTTTTACCTCAGTGGCTGTATCTTAAGGGAGAGAGCACAGATATACTGAAATTTACAAGTGCCTGGAAACTATTAACAAAGATGATTTTATAACATCTTTAAATCAGCTGATTTCCCTTTCCAAATGATTTCTGGAATTTTTTTTCTAATTTACCTTTCTTAGAGTTTGATTCTATTACAATATTCATTGTGTGTGTGTGTGTGTGTGTGTGTGTGTGTGTGTCTGTGTGTGTGTGTGTGTAGAAGGGTATTCTATTGTTGTAGCCTTTTGCATGTTTTTATATATCATCTTGTCCATATTCTCTTTTACTTTTCTTTCCTATTGAGCCTAACTTTTTTACTATTTTGTCTTTGGTTCCTTTAAGAGGGTTATTTCCTGCCTTTATTTAATTTGTTGAGATTGTAGGTAGTGGATATCCAGAGTAGAGCACTATAAAATTAGGATGTTCAGATTGGTCCATGAAAATTAAGTATCTAAATACCTACCAATGATAGCGTCTAAGGTACATGTGGAAATCCCTTCCTCAAAGATATAAAGACAGAGCTAATGATTGATGCAATCCTAAATTCACCACAGTTAATACTTGGTAAATATTTGCTAAATTAAAAGCAAGTTTATGGTAAATATCACAGTATGATTTTAAAGTGCTTTTCAACTTTAGAAAATGCATAGATCAGTGTGAGAAGAAGTGGATGAGTTAGACATTCTAGGGGAAAAAAAAGATAAGCTGCTGGGCTAGTGGCTTTATTATTGTCATTGTTATTATTATTTTCAAGACAGAAAAGTAGGTGAAATATACAATAGGGTAAAGAAACAATTTAAGTGAAGTCTTGGAAGCGGTGATAAAGTAGAACGTGTACAAGAACATGTTGGGGGAAAAAAAAGAACATGTTGGCCATTTTACCTAGTCTCAAAATGTGTGCAGCATAAGGAGAAAGCCACAGACCCATGCTTTTAAAATGAGAAAAATATTAAATGAGAACAATGATCAAAATGAGAATAGAAGAGTAGGAGAGGTCCCATAGTGGATCCCCTTGGGGATGCTTTTCTTGGTAATGTTCTGAAGCTTATGCTTTGCAATTATAAAGAATGATCCTGGGTCTATCTCATTCTGTGATGGAGGAAAGGGCACAGGGATCCAGGGAAAGGCAAATGGAGAGCATGGGTCAGACCAAGAGCCCTAGACTGCAGCCTGCAACAGCATTGGGCCCTCCAGTGGTGGGAGGTGCTGGCTCCCACGACGTCTGAGAAGGCAGAAAGGTAATTAACCAATAAGAGACAAGGTGTTACTAAAAAGTGGAGTTCATGCACCTGATTACTAATTAATCAGGCATGAGAGCACCTTGTAGATGCACTCACTATTTAATTATAGCGGCCTCTCTTGGCAAAGGAGCATATGTTCCCAGCTTAATCTACTGGTTTATACTGACATCAAATTGTCATTATCAGAAAGAATCGGGCCTTTTGATTATTTCCACTAATTTATTGAACACTTAAAATTAATGAACCCCAGGCCTTTTAAATGTGCTCAGTTGGTTTGGAAGATGGGAGGAGAAAGGAGGGTGGAGAGAAACCTTCATTAAAAGGGCAATTTGTTTGGATAAAGATAAAGCAAATACATTTCATGGGTGATCTGAACTCTGTTGGTGAAACACACATGAATGCTAAAAGCTGAGCCTTCAAAGTGATAGAAAATAGGGTATAAGTTATACCCTGCTGACCAACATTGGCCTCCAAATAACATATGGGTAAAGGTTTTTTGGGTTTTTTTTTCCTAATTATTTGTGTGCTAATTCTCTTGGAGACCCACTGCAATTAAGTTTAATTAAATCAAGCAAAATCAAATCTTGGAAATCAATTATTAGATTAACTAACAAGGACTTCATTTTTTATAACGAAATTTTAGTTAGATTGGGGAGAATTTAGCCACTTTTAAGTGAATATTTTTCATATTAAGATGATCTCTGTATCACATCCGAGTTGTGGCCTTTTTTTATTTAGTTTCAGGTGAAGGCCAAGTTCAAGTAATTCTCCAGGTGAAGGAAGGTGTGCCCCCAACTATTTCAGGTAAGTTTTTTTTTCCAATTATTATTATTAATTTCAGGTGTACAAAATATTTAACCCATGGCATAGAAGTGCCTAGTACAACAGAATGTCCTCCAGTAATGATTCTACAAATTCCTCATATCACAATGTTTATAAACAGGCAGGTATCAGTCTTAATGCTTTTATGCCTAACAGTTCTATTGTGTCAGCCCCATAGCTAAAATATGCGTCTGCATGTCAAAGAAATATATAAGAAGGGTGTATATCAAAACATTGGAAAGTAAGAATTAACACATGTAAATAACCACATTTCATAAATTATGGGCCATATGTGCACACAGGAGTCCAGATCTGCAGATGGGCCATTAGGCCCCCACCAAATGGAAAGAAAAATTCAGGGTATTTCAAAACTTTAATTGTTCCCAGTAATTTCAGAAAATCAGGGTAAACAAACCCTCCCCTAAAGTCAGATGGTTCTGTGAAATCTTTCTAACTCATAAAAGACAAATTCTCAAAGGCTAAATGACTCATAAGCACCTTCTAATGTATTTCATTGTTTGTTTTTGTTTATTCTTAGTCAATTTAACTATACATTTGCAGCAGACATAAATCTTTTCAAAGGCTGAGTTTTCCTTTGATTTCCCGTGACAATTTTGTCCTATGTCAGAGCACAGCCCATACTAATCAGAAAATGATCTAATTTCTCCATTGAAATTAATAAATGAGGTAAAGGTATTGGACTACAGCTGTAAACTAGGAGTGCTGACGGTCACCACTCCATGCTTCTTGGACTAGGAAGAATGTGATTCTTTGTTTTCATAACTGTTTCAGAGCTGCCATAGCATTTTGCTATGTCTCCTGTCCTTTATTTCCCTTTTTTTGGTGGGGGGGATTAACTAAGAAACTTTTTTCACTCTCAACATGAAGCAACTTCTCTTTTTATTTTAAATTTTTAAAGTTTATTTTTTAATTATAGTTGATGTATAGTTTTATGTTAGTTTAAGGTATACAACATAGTAATTTGACATTTATATAACTTACGAAGTGGTCACCCAATAAATCTACCCACTGCCGTCATACATTGTTAGTATTACAATAGTATTAACTATATTACCTGTGCTGTGCTCTACTTTACATCCCTGCGACTATTTTTATTATTTATTAACTTATTATTATTTTTAAATTATTTATTTTTCAGTTACAGTGGACATTCCTATTATTTTATATTAGTTTCAGGTGTACAGCATAATGGTTGGACATTTAGGTAATTTATGCAGCGATCTCCCTCTGAAGAAGCCTTACCTCAACCATCTTATCTTTTTAGTGGGTGCTAATTTCAGGTGTTGTCCACAATCATATGAGAACATTCGGGTGATCAGATATTCTCTACTTAAATTTGCCAACCCTTTTCGCACAGGCCTATTAATGTTTATTTCCTTTCCTCTGGTCTCTGAGATTCTGTCTGCCCTTCTCCTGTTTAAAGTCAACCCATCACTTCCAGCATCTTCTGAACATCGTCCCATCAAAAAAAGACTCCTTTGTCTTGTATAGTTAACCTCTTCTTTACTGGCTCCTTCTGTTCATTGCCTCCCAATTAAAACAAAACAAAATTTATGAATGCCTACCTAATCCTTCCCCAGTTGATATCTCTTCTGCAAACTTCTCAAAAGAGTAGCTTCCTCTTCAAACAGACCCATAAAAAGCTGGAGTGGATGAAGGATTAAGGTGGAGAGGACGATATTTGTCTTGAATATGAAGTTTGAGACCACCTCAAATTTTGCTTGTTGTTGAGACAAGTTTGTAGAGGAAAGCAAGATGGAGCCTCATCATAAATTTTGGTCCTGACCAAAATTCATGGACTTCAGTTTCAAGATAAGTCTAGCTTATCTAAATGTTGGGAAGATAGATCAAAGGCTGAGAGTCTCAAATCTTAAAGCTGTTCATTCCTCATTGACCTTTGTGGATAATCTGACCCAATGTCTTCTCTTCCTTCCCTCCACTACAGTCCTCAGTTCACTATAATCCACAGTGGTTTCCACTTTGCCAGTTCCACCAGGACTGATCACATCCTGATCACCCATGCCTTGGTCACCGAATTCAACAGCCACTTCTTATTCCTTCTTTTATCAGAACTTTGCTATTAACAAGATCACGTCTTCCCTCTGACATTCTCTATTTCTTAAGCTTCCAAGACATTCCTCTCTCCTGGTTCTCCCTGTGTATCTCTGACTGCTTCTTCTTTAACTGTTTTAGGCTTCCTTTTTCACTCCTCCCCTTTCTATATTATTAATAGGCATATAGAAGCCTGATATTAACTGTATAGAAATCTAATAGCTCTGCAGGAGACTGAAGTGTGTTTTCTCTCCATTAACTGTTCTTATCTTAAGGCAGGATGGTCTAGAATGATCGAATTCACTCATAATAACATCCTGTAGAATAACTACCTTAAGATTTATTTTGTGCAATTAAAGACAATTTTAGCCCTCCTACAAACAAGAGTGAAGATAACAAAAGGATTGGGAGGGATGGGTGAAAAAGGTGAAGGGATTAGGAAGTACAAATTGGTAGTTGCAAAATGGTTATGGGGGTGTGAAATACAGTATATACAGTCTGGGGAAAATAGTCAATAATATTGTAAAAACCATGTATAGTGTCAGATGGGAACTAGACTTTATCGGGGGATCACTTCATAAATTACCATATTTTTCCATGTATGATGCACACTTTTTGCCCAAATTGGTAAGGGAAAAATAAGGTTGCGCATTATACATGGGTAGTACTAATTCCATATCTATATAAATGTTTTTAATTATTTTATTTATGCTTATGAGTTAAAAGTGTAATCAATAATGATATCCGTATGCAAAATAATACCCTGGAATACGATAATTGGTTTTGTTGAACTTAAAATGAACTTGCAACGATGAAGAGTTCTTGGTCTTCTATGATGCGTAAATATTGTAAATTTGTTACCAGTACATAAAATTTCTTGTCCCTTCTATCTGCTCTTGTGGTTTGTAATTATTTGTTACATAAAATTTCTTGTACCATAACATGTTTAAAAAAATGCTAAAATTCCTTTATAATACAACTTGTTTACCTAAATGTAAACAAATAAAAATTTGAATTAAAAAATTAAAATGAAAGATTTTTTTCCTGAAAGTTTGGGCCCAAAAGTGGGTGTACATTATACATGGGAGCGTATTATACATGGCAAAATATGGTACATAACTGCCTAACCACTACGCTGTACACCTGAAACTAAAATAAATCAATAAAATAATATTGAATGTCAACTATAATTAAAAAAATATACAGTCAGGGGATGTCAAGTGCAGCATACGGAATACAGTCAATGGTATTGTAATAGCTATGTACGTGTGGTGTCAGATGGCTAGTAGACTTATTGGGGTTACTTTGTGAGGGGTGTAAATATCTAATCACTATGGTTTTTTGTACACCTGAAACTAATAATGAATGAATGAATGAATGAATGAATGAATAAAACAGGAAATAACTGAAGAATGTTTGTTTCCAACGTCTGTGACATAAAACAAGTAATTAAGGGTTTTTGAGGCTTGGAATAGGTTTTTAAAGACCCTGTCATTGCCTGTTTAAAATACCACTGGAAAAAAGTCATCAGAACATCTTTTTCTGGCCTTTGTGGTGCTAGTTAGTGGCCACTACAACAAATGCCACCATCTTATCCCACCTGAATATTTAAGGTACAGTATTGCAAAGGAGGCAAAATTGGGTGGAAACTTAAAAAGGTATTATAGTATTGTTTTTAAAAAAATATTTATAAAGCGTCTTCCTGAGTGAGGCTTGTTTTAAGACATTGCCCGATTCCCATGGTGTGGGGTATATTTTGTGATAATTAAATGCCTAGGGTTTCTACTTGACCACAATCTATATACTTTTAAATTATCCTGGAGCCCTAATTAGACCATGACTTACTGGGTAGTTGGATTCAGGTAGACAAAATAACTGGTTGTTCCCATGGTTCTGACCATAGGCATTTTCTCTTTTCATACCATAATTCTCCGTGTCTATCACAACCATCCTCAGAGTTTCAAATATCACCTCTGGTCATATGATGCCAAAATCCATCTCTCTAACTCAGAGCCCTCTCTCATGCTCAGATTCATAGGCATTCTCTGCTTGCTGTGTATCTTTACCGGGAGGCCTTACAGAGTTTGTCCCCAAACTCTACATGGCCCACACTAAGTCTATCAGTGTCTGTCTTAATGGGCATCTCTGCCCATCACCACCTACACTGGAAGCCCAGAGGTCCTCCTTGGCTCCTCCAGCTTTGTTACCCTATGCATCCTGACCTCTGATTATTTCTCCAGCCTCATCATTTGCCTCCTTCCAGCTCTCTGGCTCAGCAACACCAAATTACCTCTATTTCCTCCACTCGATCTCTCATCTTGCCATTACACATGCTCATCCCTCTGTCTAAAGTGTAAGCTCTCACCACATTTCACGCCGCCTCTACCTGCATTTAAAAGGCAGCCCAGAGGCTCCCTCTCAAAGAAGCCTCCCCCGGAAAGGTCTCACTCCCTCTCTTGGTCAGGTACTATTATTAAAGTGAACTCTCTTCAGAGCTCTGTCCTCCCAATATTTACTTACACAACTTACACAATGCTAGTAGCTCCTTGGGGACAAGTGTGGCATTTCATTCCTTTTTTGTATTTCTAAACTTGTAGGACAATTCTGATAGAGAAGGCACTGATTATTTATGCTTATGAAATAGCAAGTAATGGATGAGATCCTCCCCTCCCATGAATCATGTGAGTTCTTGAAACTACCAGGAAATTTTCCTAGCCTGAGAAGAAAATATTTTTCACAGAACAAATCTATTTCCCTTGTAAGACTTAATTCCGCTTATGGTTTAATTTGAACTTCTTAAGGTAAGGCTGAATAAAAGAATATCTGTACTGGAAGATAAACATTTGGTCATCTGAATCTTTTCATCCTCTTTTGAGCCTTTCTGTCTGCCCTTCTGACTCTGTGATAGGGATCACATTCCAGAAAAGAACATGTGGGTGCAGTGCAGCATGGAGTTGTGATACTGGGCATTCCTAATTGGTGATTAGTAGATTTATGTTTCAATTCCCTGATGAAAGGGCCAGTGTGATGGTTAAAAAGAAAATGCCATTTGATTATCACTGGCGGAATCAATAAAAACCATTTGGAACACATGAACTGTACGCAAATTACTGTAATGAGAGGTGTCCAGATTATTATCTTGCCTTTAATATGCACTAAAATCTGTGAGATTATGATCTTTTGACTCAGTGATTTCAATGCTAAGATTCTATTTGAAGAAGAAATCAGGATTATCAGCAAATTTATGTAGAGATATTTAACACTGCATTATTTATAATTTAAAAGGAAAGCAAAGAGCCTAAATACCAAACATTAGGGATTAAGTAAATTATGGACTTCTTATA
Organism: Rhinolophus ferrumequinum; assembly: GCF_004115265.2. Lineage (NCBI taxonomy): Eukaryota > Metazoa > Chordata > Mammalia > Chiroptera > Rhinolophidae > Rhinolophus > Rhinolophus ferrumequinum. The sequence continues at coordinate 19,829,613 of NC_046286.1, read as the reverse complement.
TGATAGGATATTATGTAGCAATTATGTTTACAAGGAGTTTTAATGACATTAGAAAATGCATATAAAAAAGTGCTAAGCTAAGTAAAATAAGAGCTGGATGTAAAATTGCATATATGATGTAATCTCAATTATATAAAAATGCTGAGAAATTCTGGAAGGAAATACAAATAAAAGGTTAGTGGTAGTTATCTCTAGGTGGTGAGATTGTAGGCAATTATTATTATTATTTTCTTTTTTATATTTGTATTTTCCAAATGTTAAATACAATGCGTATTTGTATATGCAATATTTATAATAAGCATATATATGTTATATTTATAATAAGCAAATGCAATATTTATAATAAAGCAAAACACAAATCTTTAATAATAAAAGTAGAACATATTTTCCCTAGAAGTTGAAGTAATCAAAGGATCAAATAATTATTTGCTTCATACCTGAAAAATGTTTTTTTGGAAGGTTATAAAATATTAAAAGGCAGCTACTTTGGGAGGTGTAAATATCACCAGTATTCTAAAATAATAGAATTTTCGAGTTATCATAGTGAATAAGATTTTCAGTTACTCTTGCTAGTTTCCTTTTGTTTTCTAGCTGCTACCTCTGTGCCTGAATCAGTTTTTAAATGGTCTCTCCCTGAAGCATGGACAGGTGTTGAGGAGGGTTGGGGAGGACACAACCATACCGTTCCAGGCCCTGGGGATGACGTCCTGATTTTACCAAGTGAGTAAAACAATCCATGGGTTAAATAATCACAGACAGACTGAACCAGGCCAATGTAGTTGGGGATTATTTGTCATTTAAATGGATTGTACAACACAGTAAACAATGTGGAAATAAGTAGGAATTTATGCATACAACCTTTCTTGGGTAAATATAGAAGAGGAATTTCATAATCCAGTGAAATCCAGGAAAACTAGCTTAGCCTACCTTCTTTAAAGGTGGAATAAGTAGTCACAATGCCAAGAGGACTTAAAATAATCGACTAACTGGATAAATTTTCTTATGTGTCAGAGAACAGATTTACAGCTTGTGTTGGAAAGATAGAGTGTATGGAAAGAAGCAATTTACAAATGGCTTTCTATCTTTTTCTTTTGTGAATCATTTACATATAGGTACTGAAGAAAAATGATCATGTTGCCATGATTTTTCAAAGATGCTAGAAAAGGAACAGATAAATAAAATAGAAAAATAAAAGCCACTCTATCTATCATCTGTCTATCTATCTGTCTATCTATCTGTCTATCTATCTATCTATCTATCTATCTATCTATCTATCTATCTATCTATCTACTATCAGTCTATCTAGAACCTTCTCCCTGTATACATACATATAGGAGAAAGATGATTCCTCAGACATACAGAAACATACACACATACTTACAAAATTCTTCTTTCTTAAGAGAGAGTTATTAAAACTCCCAGAAAATCTCTCTAGCCTATGAAGAAAATATTTTTCACAGAACACGTATATTTTCACTAAAAGACTTGATTACATTTCTGGTTTGATTTGAACTTCTTAAGGTAATACTGAATAAAAGGAGATCCATACGGAAAGATGACCATTTGGTCACCTGTGAGGTAATAATAATGATAATATCAAACATTTTTGACAACAATATTGACGGGTATTATTCTCCATATATTAACTAATTTAATCCTCACAATAACTCTGTGATATAAATAATATTCTTATCCCCATTTTTACTGACAGAGAAACAGAGTCCCAGGGCACTTGAGAACTTGCCCATGGTCACACAGTTTACAATTGAGCAGAGTCAGAATTTTAACCCAGGCAGTCTTACTCCAAGTTCTTATTCTTAACCGATCAAGTACACTCTTTCTCTAAAAGGACTAAGAATAAACTAAATAGAGTAGTTTGTGTTGTTTGCTTTATTAATGATGAAGAAGGAAGGCAGAATGAATAAAACATACTGACTACCTTCTGGGCAATGGTGGTGTGCCGGTGTAACTACATAGAGAGACGTGGGACAAGAGGGAGGGAATGGGCTGACCAGACCAATACGAACTTGAACTTTTATTATTATCCAACTCCCCTATCATCCACCTCTCTAAATGGAGGATGTAACTTTTTGAATAAACAAGCTCATGAGTCATTCCTATACGGAAAGGAAAAATCTGTTCTGTCTTAGCCATCTCTTTGATGAATCTAGCCAGCGGATTGGCCTTGGGCTATGGTTTCTCCCACTAAGCAAGCTGTTTCTCCCACCCTATGCAGGAAGCAAGAGAAGCTTTTGAAGGTTGCCAAGCTTTTAATATCCTTTGGGGCCTTTATGCTGAGCGAGGAGCAATCTTAGCTATATTGCTTGGCATTTGTAGTCGGACAGACTGTATCCGCTCTGTGCCCTGGCTGCCCAGAGTCTCTGGCATGCTCCATCATCCTTCGTTCGTTTGTTCATGGTCAGCTTATGAGATGGACCTGGATTCTCCATGAAGTTGCTGTTAAATAGAACAAATCAATCAGTGCTTTGGAAAAAGTGTGTGTGTGTGTGGGGGGGGAGGTGGGCAGGCATAGGCACTGGACGTATAAGAGTATCTCCCAAGTGGTCCTTCAGTATTATTGTGAGAACCAGAGAAGTTAAGATTTTTAAAATATGTAGTCACTGTTCATGATTTTCAGTTTTCAATTAGAAAGATAAGTAAATGAAAACAGATATGTAATATCTAATAAATGAGTATCCGTACTCTTTGCCTGTTGCCTCTCTCCTTTAATAAGCCCTCTTTGAACTCCAGCAAATTACGTTTTGGTAGCTGGCATTTTGATGCATAGTTCTGTTTAGTTTTGGGTTTTACATTGGAGCTGTTCTGCCTTATTTTGCTCTTCTGATTTTTGGCAAACCCTGATATTTTGACCTCTGATGGATCTTTGGATTTAATTTACCTCCTCTTTTTACTTGTGGTTTGCATGTTTAACCTTGTCTGGCTCTCTTGGTTTCTTTCATTCCTTCTTTGAATCAAGAAATTTATTTACCAAAGTCTGGCACAAAATAGGCACTCAATAAGTATTGCTTGAATGAAATGCACATATCAATGCTGCCATCCGTAATTTAATACCAGAAATAATCTTTGAGTACACCATAGTACAACTATAAGATTTTACAGGTCTATGGAAAATAATGTCTTCTCCTCTGAACAGATTCCTAAGCATTGAGATTTTTATGATGATGATCGTGGTGATGATAGCAGAAACTATAATTTGAGTGCTTGGTGGGTGCTATTCCCTGCGCTGTGTGTTCTACACGGATTTTCTTAATTAATTCTCACAACTACTTTATGTGAGGATCCTGTTATTATTCTCCTTTGTATAGCTGAGAAATCTGGGATACAGAGAGGTTAAGTTTCATTCAGCTAGTAAGTAAAGAAGCTGAGGTAGAAAATCAGACAGTTTGGTTCCAGTACCCGATTCTTTATCATATCATTTTAAAAAACTTGTCGTCTCTGCCTGCTCTGGTTCATTCAAATCAGACTATATTTTATACTGAATCCATACGTGTCTGTTTGCTGTTCACATTGTTCCCTTCACGTGGAATTACAATGAAGAAAACTCTAGTTTACTGAGTACCTAGCATATGTCAGATACTCTACTTGAGGAATTCAGTCTTACCACTATCCCATTAGGTACACACATGGCGAAACTGGGGAAACTTCCCAAAGAGGTATCCGATGTAATGAGCCATTGGTGAAAGCATTTGCTTTGCATCTGGTAGCAAATGGAGTTGTAATTCAAGTTAACACTCCTTTCCAATTCAGTGTAACCAACATTTACTGAACACTCGCTGTGTTCAAGGCTCTGAACCAGGTGCTCCTGATCTGAGGCGCCAAAGGCAAGTCAGATACAGCCGTGACCTCCAACAGCTAGTGATCTGAGCTGGGTAAATAAAACGCATAACCCATAATAATACAACGAATAGCTGTAATCAAAAGAGGGTTTCAAATCAAAGTGTCTTATGTGAGTGGAAGAGAGATGGCTTCATGGAGGAAGAGGCATTTGAAGCGGACTTTGAGAGATAGGGTGGCAGTCTGAGGGGCAGTTAGGAAGCACAGGGCAGGGGAAGGTGGTGATCCTTTAGGTGATATAGGACGGGCTATTGATTAAGATAAATCTGGGTTCACATTTGGATCCTGACATTTACCCATTGTGTGACATTGGACAAGTTTTAAACCTTTCTGACCTTCATCTGTAACATGAGGGCTATAATTAATATATCATAATGTTGAGAGGATTAAATGAGCTAACATCAGTACACATGACCACTGCATAGAGTAATGGAATTATAGATGAAAGCTGTGATTTTTAATGTATCGGGTGCTCTTTTCTTTCATTTTTTCCATCTGGCTGCCCCTATTGGCCTCTGGTATTAGCGACACTTTGTATTTGCTTTCCAATGGCTTATTATTTAATTTTCACAACATCCTTGGGAGCTAAATAGGTAATAACTATTATTACAGTAAAAACCCATTTTTACATAATACGATTTTAATGGAACTGCTGATTTTATAAAATGAAAGTGACTGGTAAAGAAGATTTAAGTGATACTTTTGAACCTCTAATATAATTTTATGGTGTTTTGTGTATTTTAATTCATTAATAAAGGAAATGTGTAGAACATCCCATCATTATTCAAATAGAATAGCATAATTTTTCAATAAAATTCTTAGGGTAAATTGCCTATTTCCATTTTCTGGAAAATCAATTTTATGGAATGACCTCAGACCCATCCTATTCCATAAAAATAGGACTTACTGTACTAATAAAAGATATCACTATCTTAAGTATGGTACCATTTTCCTTCGAGGCGTTCTGTCTTTATAGACACTGGATTTTGAAACAGTTGTAAATTGTTCTTAGTGGTATTATATGGAGTAAGCTGAGGTAATCATGAAGAATCTGCTCTTGTAGTTTTGTTTATAACTTCGCTTCACACAAACAAGTATGTCTGATTGTCTTTGCCTCCTAAATATTGGGAGAATTGGTATAAATGTATTTTAGACATCTTACACATTCTATCATACTATGAATATCTTAAACCTTCACAAACATAGCTGGTCAATGCGGAAAATGATCCTGCTAACTTGTACTTCATGTTTTGTCCTGAACTGATCTGAGAGGATTTGTGTAAGATGCTTCTAGTGCTTTCTCTGAGGGAGTTTCAGCCATGACAGGATGATACCCTCTTCACACAGTACAGGCTTAATGAAAGGAAAATATGTCATAATTCCAAATGATAGGATTCTTTTTTGAAGGGTACAGATGTGATATCATATAGCCTCCGGCATGTTGTGTGTGTGTGTGTGTATGTGTGTGTGTGAGAATTCACTGTGTTCCATTTTCTGTAGTACTTTGAACTGTTCTTATTTGAAGATGAATGGGAGAGTACTGTTTTATAATAGTTCTTCTGTTTGTTATGATTTTCAATACTCGGGTACTTCAAATGGCAGAGAGGTTCATCAAAGTCATATGATGTTCAAAGATGGCAATATTGAACGCATTTTCTTGTTAAGTCTCAAGGCATTCAGGTTGGTGATATGAGGTAAGATAATCATAAAATCGGAAGTAGTATTGGAGGGAGGAATTTCTACAAAGTGCTTTGATATAGCATTATTATCTTGATTTATCTTTTTTTCAACCTGAGATTATAACTGATTTAGGGTAAAATATACATAATTCAGAAATTTAGGTCTGTAACATCAATTAGAAACAAAGTATAAACATTAGTGTTGTCTATGTAGCTTGAATAGTTTTCAAAATTCTTGCCTTGTCCCATTTGGGTGGGACAGAAAAATCATACAAACCATCACTCCGTTTATTCTGGATTGCTAGCAAGCAGGATAAGGAAGAAATTTAAGCTTCAGTTAGTGGGGTGTTTTTGTATGGCACCCCATACAAGGCATGGCATCAGAATGGTCATGGTTGCGGTGTGTGTGTTCTGGAAATCTATCACTTCTTAGGAAATCACCTAGATAGAAACTTAACAGTTTAAAACATGTAGTTAATTTTGTTCATAATTTTGTGGGGTAGGGCTAGGCTGGAATATTCTTCTCGGGGTCATTCAGGCATCGCAGTCGAATGGTGGCTAGGCTGCAGTTATCTACAGGCTCCACTTGGCTGCGTGACCTAAGATGGTTCACTCATGTAACAGGCAGTTGATGCTGGTTATTGGCTGGGAGCTAGTCAGCGAAGTTAGCTAAGAGGCATCAGTTCCTTTTCACACGGGTTTCTCTCTGGGGCCACTTGGGCTTCTCACAGTGTGGCAGCTGGATTCCAAGAGGAAACAGCCTAAAAGAGTTTCCCAGAGTGAGCAGTCCAGGAGACCTGGGTGGAAGCTGCATGTTTTCTGAACCGGCCTTAGCTGCTTCAGAATCTCATAACCATCACATTCTCTTGGATAAGTAAGGCTCTAAAACCAGCTCAGATACGGGGAGAAGAAGTATGTTCCACTCTCAATGGGAAGAATAGCAAAGAACTTGCAGCTGTCTTTAATCTACCACTATGTATGTGTTTATGTGTGTGAGTATGTGCACACATGTAATTAAGAGCAGATGTACCTGACTTAATTCAAAAGGTTTAAATGTTTTAGGGTCTGGTGAATTTGTGCTGTCTTTCTTGTCTGTGCAGACTTCAGATTCCATTGGCTTATATGAGTCAGAAATTGAAGAACACCAGGAGACAGACAGGTCAAAGGATTTTAGTTTCTTTATTCTTTACCACCTATAATGCTTGGTTTTATTGTATTGCCTCTTAACTGCCTGAAAGTGGGATTCGTCAACCTTCCAAACACAACTGGGCCCCCAATCTGGGATTGCTCACTGTAAAATGGGGTGGAAGACAGTGTTTGGGCGGCAACCTGTGGTCAAATCTTTACATACATGACAAGAAGCCTCTTCTTGGGAAGGAAGAATGTGGTAGGGTGAACGGAAGAATGGAGCACAAATATTTTGAGCAATTTTGTTTCTTTCATGGCAGACATTAAAAGTCCATGGGGATAACAGTCAAACTTTTCTTTAACCTTATTTAGAATACAAATGGGACAGTTATTCTTTAATATTTCATAGGGAAGAACAAACAAATATGATTTTTTAAGAGGTACTTTTGACACAGAAACTTTGATCAGTATTTTTATCAAAAAAATAAAAAGAAAATTGGAAACAAAAGATCAAAGTATCTTTAGATACTGTATTAATCTCCCTTTTAGGCAGTTTCTTAGAGGGGGACATAGACCTCTGAATTTTGCTTAGTGGTAAAGCATGTTAAGGCCACGTTCTTCCCACAGAAGGAAAAATCAGGATCTCAAGCTCCATGGAGCAGGTTTATCCACAGACTACAAATATACTATAGAAGCTTACTATTTAAAGCAATCTAAGTGCAAAATCCTTTGCAATATGGGGTCCTTTGATGAATTGAATGATTATCTAGTAATATCGATTGGAGTGTCTTTATATTCATTTATTTGTATTAAACTAAATATCAATATATATGTAAAAATATAGATACATAGAATTGTTGCACTGGTAGGGAATTTAGTGGCTATCTAGCCCAACTAAAATGAGCTAAGATAATGCAAGTGTTTTAGAAATTGTGAAATGCTATGAAATGCATTAATGTTATTGCCCAAGCTTTTATTATGTTTTGTACCAAAGATAAGAGCAGAATTTCAATCCCCCTTTTCTTAACCCAGTGCTGCAAATTGCCTCCTAAAATTTATAAGAAGGAATACTGTGGTTTTACTTGTTTTAGATTTGTGTCCCTAAAATAGGATTACATTTGTGAGACACACTTGGAAGTTAGGGAATTCTTTCTAGTTGCAATGACCCGGATTCAAATGGCTTCTTATAAATTAATAGCAGTAATACACTAACCACGGACCAAGGCCTGGGACAGAGTTTTCTTGCCTGGGTGGGTAACTAGGGTGGGTAACTAATACTTTTTAAAAGTATTTTTACAACTATATATATGTTTTCTCCATAAAAATTAAGTTTCAATTAAAATAACAGTAGAGATCTTTATTCCCTATAAGTGACACAAGGAACATAATTTAAAAAATATATTAAAATAGGTTGATACGCTTTCTCTAATCTCAGTTTGTCAATTTCTGCTTGACTCAATCCTGGTGTTTGTTTCTGGGCTCATTAGAACTCACTGAGAATCTTCTCTTTAGACCCAAAGTCATGTTGGCCGTGACACTTTTTATGGCTTGCTAACTTGCTGGAACTAATTAGAGTTTTACTCTGAGTAGTTTTTCAAACCCTTTTCTGTCATCACTCACCTGAGAAACATAGATTATCATGGTCCATTGGTATTAGTATCATAGCAATTTTCTAAAAGGGGACATATTTCCCCAGGGTTAGCAGATCATAAATTGGGTGGGGGTACATTAGCAAGTGTGAAATATGTAAGAGACCCAGTGTTTATTTTGGTACTTAGCCCCGCCTAGAGAATCACTACTTTTAGAACTTCACAAACTTCTGACTCCAGTGTCCTAGAAATGTGACCCTTCTGGACACCTGGTATTCTAGCCCCTAAAGAGCCTAACAGGTATACCTGTATAACACCTATGGGGCTTTTCTTCAGTTGCATAGATGTGATTTCTTTTCTACTAGTATAACCTCTGTATACTTCCATGCACATTTCAAAACTACCTTTTAAAGGAGTTATGCATTATTTTCCCCAGGACTTTCAAGTGTACTTTGACTGTAGCAGTATAAACTACCAGCTTCATAGTAGCAATAAATGCATTGGTGGTTCCTATGGAAGAGTATAAATATGTATCATAAATGTGATAGGAAGCAGAATTGGCAGGACTTGGTGTTTTATTAATTGTGAAGGGTAAAAGAATGAGGCTGAAAAATGACTCAGAACTTTTGTGCAAGAGTGAATGGCTAGGGATACCATCAGTAGAAATAGAGGATATAGGGGAAGGAACAGGTTTAACTGGGAGGATAATGAATTCCATTATAGACGTATACTAAATTTCATGTGCAGATGTCGAGATGTTAACAGGAAATGTGGACTAGGAGTTTGGGAGGGAAGCCATTTGGGAATCTGGATTTAGATTTTGTAATACTCAGGAGAGTTGAGTAAGGAAGCTTTGGGGATTGAACCAGGGTTAGAACCAACATGAGAACCGTCAGAGAAATAAAAGGAGGTGATAGGAGATAACATCTTGGAGGAAATGCTCATTAAAGTGGCAGGAAGAGAAACCAGAGAAGGAGCAATCATGGATCAAGGAGGAGAACTAGAACAACAGAAGACAGGAAAAGAGCCATTCCAAGATGGCGGAGGTGGTTAACCATAAATGTTCCAAGGACAACTAAGAAGACTAATTTAGAAATTGTCCGAGAATAACCTGTGTACTCTCTGGAGGCTCCTACAAATCAAATGAAAACGTAATGCTTGCCTTATCTTACAGTTTCACATATCTGCATCGGATATTTATGAAAACCCTTGTAGGGATTCATGTCTTCAAGGGTTCCCACATCTTTGTTAAAATTAAAGACAGTAACTCCCTGATGAGTCACCAGAACTTCTAGGTTGTTCCTGGTCACTCTCTGGTTAGAATACTGCCAAGTGTTCCAAATTGATAGGCTCATATGATAGATTAATTCCAACAGAACTGGTCATTTGTACAGCTCATTCAGTTTGGGAAAATAGAATAGGCTATATTCTCTAAGATATCACTGTCATTTCCAAAAGGGGTACAGTATTACAAAAATATAAAGCAACACAATAAATATTAAAAAAAAAAATTGGAGAGTTGGATATAATTCTTACAAGTCAGTTCTGTAGGTAAGAGTTGAAGGTTATATTTAAAATAGGCAGCAGTAGTCCATCAGAGTACAAGGGTTAATTCCTTTCAACTTTGGAATACTGAAACCAGTATCTATTGGAATTCATTTTGGGGATGTGGCTTTTAGGAGCTAATCTCTTTAAAGTCATTAGTAAATAGAGTGACCAACTACTCTGGTTTACCCAGGACTGAGGGGTTTCCTGGGACATAGAACTTTTCATGATAAAACCTAGAAAGTCTATGGCAAACCAGGATGAGTTAATCACCTTATTAAGAAATCACTTTTAAAGTTCTTACTAACCCCATATTCGATGACCTGAACTGCTACAAATTTGCTGAGAATTCATGTCATTTTTTTCCTTGCCTTAAATGCATGAACTTATATTTTACCTAGTTTTATTCCCTTAAGAAATTTGTCTCATGGAATTAATATTCTTTGAGGAGACACAGGAATTTTTAACAAAAAATGGGACCTGAGTGATTACATATGTATTTTGCCTTCCTGGTTGGGGCTGGGGAAGTATGAACGAAGTAAGGAACAGCTGTTCTCGGTGCCCTTCATATAGAGCGGGGCATTTTTCACTTGATATAATTGAATTATGTACCTTTTTTTCTCTATACTTTATGGTCTGTTTTCCATGCAGATATTCTTGGAATGTAGAATTAAATAATTCATGATTTCCCAATTATTGGTTTAGGTATAGTTGCCATTTCTTGAGTTGATTATACTTTCTTCAGGGAGATGTTTGAGGCTCTTCATATGCAGATCTTTAAAGATAAGAAGTTTGCCCAGTGAGGAGGTGATTAGAGGTGCAGCCTGGCCAATAGGGTCAGGAATGGCATAAGTGGCTCATTGTCAAACCTTGAGTCGCCACACTTTTACACAATCCAGATTGTTGTTAATTTTTCGTGTGATCTAGGTCCCTTTGGTAGTCTGGCAAAGCATAGATCTGTTCTCAGAATACTATTTTTAAAAAAATAAAATAGGATTATAAAAGAAACAGTTATAGTGATACAGCTATCAAAATATTAAAAATCAAATTTGTGATATAAACGTATATCTGCTTCTTTATTAGAGCACTAATTAACACTATAGTGCTGGTTCTAATTATATCATAATTTAAATGTTGTCGTTTGTAGCTATTCTTCAAAAAGTTCTGCCATAAATCACTTCCCTCCCTATAACTGTATGCTGTTCCTTTCCCGGAGAAGCGGGTATGCACTCTCCTCTCTTTAAGTCAGCGATGGCCTTAGTAACTTGCTTGACCGATAAAATGTAATAGAAGCCATGTTCTGGGACTTCCAGGGCTGAGTCACAAAAACCCTTGCATCAGAAGACCTTTTGGCCCGGATGTCTTATTTGCTATTGGAATGCTTCCTTTTGGAACACAGTCCTCAGGCTATGGGAATCCCAAATTGTGTGGAGAGGCCCCGTTTATCACACTGGTTGGCAACCTCAGATAAGTTCTAGCTAGTAGCCAACATCAATTTCTAGCCGTGTGAGTGATCTTTCTTGGATATCTAGGCTAATTGAGCTCAGTATAGGCATCCTTTATTTTACTGTGCTTTGTCTTACTGACCTTCACAGATGTTTCACTTTTTACAAAATGAAGGCAAGACCCTTCATCAGCAAAAAAAATTATGACTTGCTTTATTGTGACACTCGCTTTATTGCTGTGATCTGGAACCGAACCTGCAATATCTCTGACTCGTGCCTGTAATGGAGTCTTGCCGACAACTCTGAGGGTTTATTTTCCCTTCATTTGAAAACTCATTAAAATTTTTGTATTTAATCATTAGGTCAATATTACTCAGGATTTCTTTTGTGTAGTATTAAATAATGCTCCCTTCAAAGGGGCATTCCAATGTTCAGTTTATTAGGTTTCTCCATGGGCCCTGGAAGAGTTAATGGCCTACATGCTATCTAAGACAGCAAAAGTGATTAAAAATCTGCCTCAAAGTAAGCATTGTCTCCTCTTCCAAAGTTGATTTACCCTTATTTCATCTCTGCCATTTCCACAATGTGCCTGATATTAAAGCTGAGTTCAGAAATCATGCATCTGTTGAACAACTATTTACCGGACACATGATTTATTATGTGCCAGGCATTTTGCCTCATGTTGGGGTAAAATGGTGAGCAAAACAGTTCCAATATCTATCTGAAACTTACTGCCTATAAGGGAGACAAAAATGTAATCACACATGCAATTATAAGCTAATAAAATTAACAAATGTGCTGTAGGAAACATTTAGAGAATTATGAAAGCATATACCATGAGGGCCTGGACTGGAATGGAAGTGGATTCAATTAGGTAAACCATATTGTAAGGTTAAAAACAACCATGTATATATTAACTAATAATATATTTACCTAGAATTTCTCAAACTGTTGTTTCCTATGAAACTCGCTCTTTATAATAAGCATCAAATGGGAGAAAGATAACAAAGTCAGATGAGTTTGGGAAACTTTGGACTAAACACAGATAAATATATTTCTTTGTATTTGGTCTTTTTAAAGCCTTTTCTATGATAATATGAATTGTGTAATTTCCACAGGGGCATATTGTATGTGCTGTTTCTCAGAGATGGTCAACTATGGAGCCCCTTTATTCACAGAGCAATTCACAATGCCACGGTTTTAGGGAAACACTCCGAGTACAAAGTACTCTTATACTTAGTCTAACTCTTGCAACCACTGCATGAGGTTAGGTAGCCAGTTGTATTAGGTAAGACTAGGACTTCTGTGAATAAAAAAAGACCCGAAAGATAGAAGTTTATATCTCTCATAAAAAAGAAGTCTGTTCCACAGTGTCAGATTAGGACTCCATTTGTCTTGTGCCACCATGTTCCATTTCCAGTCCCAAAGTCAATCTGTTCCAGTATTTCTGCTGGAGCTCCAGCCATTGCCACCCCATTCTAGGCACAGGAAGTAGAAAGGATTATGCCTGTAAATCACAGGTGACACCTCTTTTTACATCTTATTGGCCAAAACTTAGCCAAGTGGCCATATTTAACTGTAAAGGAGGCTGGGAAATGTAATCTTTTGGCTGGGTCACAATGTATTCAGCCAAAAATTGAATGTATTCTCCTTCCTTACTAAGGAAGGAGAGAAAAAATACTGGGAGGCCACTAGGTGTCTCTGACATAGTTATCTCTCATTTTACAGCTGAGGAAAATGGACCCAAAAAGGGAGGCCCAAGAAAGAGTTCAGAGATCAGAGACAGCACAAATTCAAATCCAAGCCTCCAAATTCCTTGAGTCTCTTTAGTTCATGACACTATCCCTATTGAAGCACGTAGGAAGGATCAAAATAGAGCCTTTCATGGGGTGTGATGTACAGGGTCATGGTGATAAAAACAGACAACACAATAAAGTAGATTTTAAGAGAAAGGTAGGAATGTATGTTTCTTAGCAGTATATCCTCATATTTGGAATAAATAGCACGTAATTAACACAAAACTGCACGTGGGATGGGACTGCCTTTTGTTATGCTGCATTATTAAGTCCAGGATTCTGTTTGTCAGGCTGCTGTGCTCTCCAGGACCTGCTCTGTGTCTAATAGCATCTCCTGGCTTTTCTTCATTTGTAACATGAGTGATGCTCTGCAAGCCCTGAATCCTATTTGAAGCCATCTGTTTGCCTCTCTTTAGTTACACGATAACATCACCTGATGGCAATTTAGTGTCTGGCTAAAACAAAACAAAACAAAACAAAAACATTGTTCTTACCTAGATGGAGCTGGGGTTTTGGTTTAACGACAGTGGGCTAGCCCCTCTGCCTGCATTTCTCAGGCAGCAGTAGTGTGTGGGATGATGGTGTCTGTAAAACCCACGCAAAAGTTTTCACAAAGGTGGTGAGCGTCCTGCATGGTGCCAGGACTGGCTGGGCTGTGCTCAGCAGTGCAAATGGCAGGCATCACTCTGCTGTCTTCTAGCACATGACTGGTATCAAAGGGCACTTCTCATTTTTGTGCTCCCAGCATTCAGTACAGTGCAGAACAGAACAGGTGCTCTTTGCTTATTCGTTAAATGAGTGAGTGGGTGAGTGAATGAATGAATGAATGAACGGTGAATTGAATGGAAAGCTGATGATATCCCAGCCCCTCTCGTCCATACTTATTGATGGCATAATTCCTGGACCTGTGATGGATTAGCAGGAATGATTGTTGTTGGCATAGTGAGGCCACACGCCTTGGGGTGGTTGCTCTGGGGACATGGCTATAGTTCTGAATCAGATCGTTCACACTGACACACAGGCTCCTTCCTTCTCCCCTCGGCAGGAGATAATGTGTGGAAGTCATTTCTTTTTGAGAGGTCTGGGGAAATGAGTATCTAGAGCAGAGTTTCCTTCCCCAAGTTCAGGTATTTGTAATTCTAATCCTCACCACAGTGACAGCTTTTCTTACTAAAAACCCTGTGGAAAAGGGAAGTGGGCAGCATCCTATGACGGCTCAAATCTTATAAATAGGATTTAAGCTTAACAATGCTACCTCTGGCAAAGAGATATAGACACATACCTCTGATGTAGAGCGGTTCCCAGGTTGCTGACTCCTCAATGCTTCTGAGAGACACCTGAAAAATGATCTAGAAATAAAAATCTGTTTCTGACATCCCAGAGGTCTGGTTAATATGAGAGAGCAGAGGCTATCACGCCCCATGACTCCCCTCACTCCTTACGTGAAATATCCTGCCTGTACTACTCTGACTTCACCCAGGTTGCTTTTTCTTGTACTCTAAAGGGGGGATCAGGAGCTTGCTTCGTAACTTGTGTTATTCTTACCCCTCATAAGGACCCATCGGAGCTGAAGGAAGGTATCGGCTTTCATCAAGTCATGATCTATCGCCTTAGTCTCTTATCAGCTACCCAGCGCTCGCCTGGACTGGAGCATGTTATGTCATCACCATCCTTGATTACTCTACTTGTCTCTGTTTTTCTTCATTTAGTTGATTTGCTTTCATGAATAACACATTGCTCTGTCACCACGTGCATATGTTTAAGAGTGTGGGGGAGGCGCGTCTAGGCATTTGCTAGCTGTCAATGCAATGGCTTCCAAAATGGGGCATCAAAGATAACCCATTGAGGAGCGGAGAGAAAATTCTAGAAACTTTACTTTTATTTATTTTCCTCTTATCCTTTGAAAGTTTTCTCTTTGCCTATGTTTTATTATGTAGATAATATTTATTACATTAGTATTGTGTGTGTGATTTATCAATACATTTATAAATAATATTGGAATATGTGATTAAAATTATACTCATCTAGAGAAGGAATATTTGGCATTTATTTGAATTTTAATACCACATTAGTGTTCATTAACTATATTAAGTGCCCCCTTTAAAAGCAGTTGCTAGTGAAATATGTGCTACATATGGTATGCACCATTTTCTGTGTTTTTATATAAGTTTTTTAAATTAAGTGACAAAATATGAAGTTAGAAAATTTGACTTTAGGAATCTATTTAATTTTTGAAAATAGGTTAACCTTTATGGAAACCTGAAAAACCTTAATGTCAAGAGCAGCAAGTTTTAATTTTCCTATGGCTTTGGTCTTGTGTATTGATGCTGTATAATACTCAGGGACTTCTGAATGCATTCAGGGTAAATCTCTAAGTCATTTGTTTGGACTACAAGATCCTATGTGATCTGGCCTCATTGTCCACCAGTCCCCTGCATGCCTCTCTAGCCAGTCACTCTCATCTACTTCCTGTTCTTGGATGGAATCAACTATTTCTCTTTCCAGTCATTCATATTTTCTATTTTCTCTGCCTAGCTGTAACTCTCCCCACCTCTCGCCCGGTTCCTCTCCCCTTTTTGTCTTCTAATTACTCCTTTTTGTCCTTTAATACTCAACTTACTGTCACCTGTCCCAGAAATTGTCTTTGAATCCCATTTGATTTAATTCTCCTCCCCCTGCATTTCTACAACAACCTGGGTATATTTCTATTACATATCCTTATTCTGTAATTATTATTTACTTTTATGTCACCTTGAGGAGGACATACCTTATTTGATTTTATATTTCTCCAATGGAAAGCACAGGATTTGGCATGTTACAGATACTCAATGAATGTTCTGGTGAGTAAACGAGAGTGAAACGCAAGTTCCACCCAATCAGTCTCTGCTAAAATATACGAAGGGATTTTGGAAACTGAAGGGAGAGCTGTCACTGTCATGCTGAGAATCTTGGCAGCCAGGGGTTGGGTGGAGGATGGTAAGTCCTTGAAAGCCTTAGCAACTGACTAGAAGGTGGTGATCTCGTTGGGGAGCCCTGGTGGTCTGCCTGGGCACCCAGCCTGGGAATCATTTAACACCAGCATTTATTTAGAATCCGTGGGCCAGAAACTTACTCTTCATAAGTTGTGCTTCCCACAGTTAAGAAGCTACTTTATGCAAGAGAGAGCGGGCTCATTCCTTTCCTTAATGTAGTTCTCTGAACTCAAGTATTCTCAGTAGGTGCCTCTCATTTCCCTTCTTCCCTGGTGAGCTGGTGGCCTTTCAGTCAAGCTGCTACTCCACACAGCTTGCCTCCTCCCTCCTCCCTGCACCTTCCACCTGAGCAGTTGATGGGCCTCCTGCGGATCTACACCTGAGGAACTGAGGGGCCTGGTGTGGCGTGCCAATCAGGAGTTTAGAGCTCTCCGGGGAGTTACAGCTTTCCCAGCCTGCAGGCCTCCCATGGCTTAGCATCTAGGCAGTTGACACGCCTCCTGTGGTTTTAGCTAGCAAGCAGCTTGAGGATCTTCTGTTTGCTGTGAAATAGTTTCAGAGGTTACCTTTCCTCATTTGCATAGTGTGGATGCACCTGTTTTTGTTTGTTTTCTTTTTTTGGGGGTGAAACTATAAAAGGAAGAGTGTAAAGGAGAAAACACTGGTGTCTGCTTAGAGCTATGACATTGGCTACTGCAAAGGGGCCCACGTTGTGCTGTTTGTAAACCAGGTAAGGCCTTAATCATAGTACTGGTGAGGAAATTATTTGTAATAACAGGGAATAGGAGAGGAGCAGTAAGTCTTTTAGGCTCCTAGTGTGTTACCTGGTGTGTATTTAATGGTACCTTATGAGTCTGAATCAATTAAAAAGGCTTCTAACACTTCTTAAATTATCTTCTTCATCTGGAAGTACCACTTTAGAGAAGGCTTTAGGCAGAACAAGCTGGTCGCATCATTCAAGTAGAAAGGGAAGGAAATAGTTAAAGGATTTTAAACTGCTAAAGAGAGCTTTTGCATTTTTTCCTGGTTTTTGCATGAAAACCACAGCTTTTATACATTAAGTATGGTTATGAGTCTCTTCCCCAAAGCTGTTTGAGAAATGTGGACTCCCCGCACCCCACCCCAGGGAATAGGAAAACTAGAACCAAAGGGGAATGCAACTTTGATGCCTAGGATTTTCAGGTAACAAAGAGAAGGGAGAGACTGGTGGGTGCTCAGAAAAGAGAAGACTTTATTGATAACAGTTTTTGCCCTACCATGTTCAGTTCAAGCCTCAGAGGAAAACGTAACCACGATTTTTATAAAGTCTACTATTTTAGTATCTTCTTTCTTCCCATCCTAATTCCACCATATACCATCACAGGCAGATCCAAATCACATCGCATTAATAAGGACCATGCCAGAATTTCAGTGCCAAGTGCTCAACTTGCCTTTTCAAGATCTCAGATTATTTGAATAATAATGGTCAGAGAGGCTGGGTTAAAATCAGAAGGCCATAACATGTAGAAAATAGCAGAGGTGTTCAAATTTGATTTTTTGAGCCAAAAGGGCATAAATTATGTAAATATAAGGCTATAGAAAGATACGACACATTGAGAATAATTGGATACCTTAGTTAGTAATAATAAAAGTAATTATAACTTGGTATTAATAGCAGTATTACTTGCAATAATATGCCCATTAATATAATATGAGCTCAGTTTTTTTTTTTTTTTTTTTTTTTTAGTGTGTCAAGCATTGCCTTAATTTTTATTTTATCCACGGAAGCTTCATAAAGAGGCTGTGACATTGGCACTGCATTTTACACACAAGAAAACCAAATTTGAGAGCAGAAGTTCTTAAACTTTAGCATGCACAAGAATCAAGTGAGATGAGTTTCAAGTACTAGTGATCTGCATTTTGAAACAACTTTGCAGTTAGTACAGAAGTAGGGCATCCATGGACCACGGTTTTGAAGAACCCTGGCTTAGAGTACCATTCCCTAGATCACACAGCCAGTAAAGACTGAGCCAGGAGTTCCATCCAGATCTGTCTCCATCTTGTTGTCCATACTTTCCTTCATGTTGCTTTGTACCAGGATCAATACTTTCCTTATATATCCAATTTCATATATTATTGGGTATCCATACAATTAGTATTATGTTTCTGTAACTTTATTCTGTTTTAAAAAGTCAAAATAATACACAAAATTTTTCTTGTCCAAAATAATGTAAATATATCCAAAGCAAAATATCAAAGAATCCTTTAGCCCTTTCTTCTTGCCTTCTGTTGTATAACTGCTATTCTCAATTGGGATTATGTTGTTCTTTTCAATGTGTGTATTTAGTTGTATGATGTTTAGCTTTACAAATATAATTAATTGAGCACTTTGCTCTATGTCAGTCTCCATCATAAGCATTTTAGATGAATTCACTTTGTAACACTCATAACCACCTTATGAGGTGCTAACTTTCTTTATTAGCAGAGAAAGCTGAGACTTGGAGATCATAAGCTTATTGATAGAGGGACAAAATTTAAACCTAATAGTCTGACTACAGAGCTCTTACATGCCATGCTAAAATGTATCCCAATTCAGCATGAAAATATGTTCTAAGTATTTGTATGTGACT
The DNA here is from genome assembly GCF_004115265.2 of Rhinolophus ferrumequinum. Lineage (NCBI taxonomy): Eukaryota > Metazoa > Chordata > Mammalia > Chiroptera > Rhinolophidae > Rhinolophus > Rhinolophus ferrumequinum. The sequence continues at coordinate 19,810,995 of NC_046286.1, read as the reverse complement.
TTAAAAAAAGTTAATGTATCTTGGAGATACTATCATACCACTAAAGAAAAATCTACTGTATCCTTTTAAATGACTGTATAGAATTCCAGAAGAAGGATGTAGCATGACTCATTGAACTCCTGTCTCACTGATGAACACTTACGGTTTCCTCCCCAATTTTTCAATTTTACAAATAATAGAACAGCAAGAAATATTTACACATTATTGTATAAGCGGGAGAATGTCTTCAGGCCAGTTGATTCCCAAAGTGGATTCCACAACCAACCTACATGTGAAATCACCTAGAATGCTTCTTAAAAAAATGCAGAACATACCTTCAAGGAACACATAATCATCATATTATAAACTCATTTAGAGCCAAAAGATAGAAAACTTCCCAATTCATTCCCAAGACTATAGAATTGGTTCTAAAACTAGACAAAGATAACACAAATAAGGAAAATCATAAAGTGTGAATTAACAGAGAAAACTATTTTAGGTTAGTGGGGAAGGATGGGATGGGAAAGGCCGAGGAAGGAGCAGATGAATTGAAAACACAAATTGTAGGTTTATAATGGTATCTAATCACAAGTCTCTCAGCATTTTTTGAATTGAGAAAATTTTCTCCAAGTTATTTCATCGAAGAATCTAAAATATAAAATCTAAGCATCTAGTTCACGCAAGATTTTTGAAGGCATTCCATGTTCTGCTTTTTTTTCTTTTTTTTTTAGTGTGAAAAATATACAGTCTTCCTCTTGAATGGGACACAGCTATTTGTATGATTTGCTAAGGGCAAAAGCTAATAATCATAGTGTGTCAAAGTTTTCTGCTTCCCACCCAAAGGGAAAATGTTTATATGGTGACATAAAGAGGACAAAAGTATCAAGAGGATTTTTCCCAAAGGCTTCCCCATCTATAAAAGAGAATGCATTTGATCAATTTCAATGCCTACTCAATAACAACAGAAATTATTAGGCTAGAAATAGAAGGAATTTTCCTTAACTTGATATAAAATATTTACAAGAAATCCACAGGAAACATCATAAATAACCATGAAAGATTAATTGTATCCTGTTAGAGTCAGAAACAAAACATGAGTACTTACCATCATTTCTATTACTGGAGGTGCAAGACAATGTAATTGAATAAGAAAAATATAATAAAGGTCATAACCATTAGGAGGTGGAAACAATTATTGGTAAACCTACATTGTTTTTTCTATAAAAATATAAAAGTTTCAAGTGAAAAATCATTAAACAAAAGAGGTCAGTAAAATGGCTGGAAACACCACCAACATACAATGAACAATAGCATTTCTATATACTAACAATCACCAGTTAGAAAAGGTAATAGACACAAGATTCTTCTTTTGAAAGAAAAAAACTATAAAATACTTAGATATAAACTTAAAAAGGCATTCATATGTCATAAAAAAAAAAGCCCTCAAAACTTAGGTGAATAAGTGGAACTGACGTACTAGGACAGGAAGACACAGGAAGGTTCTTCTCTACATGAATCTTAACCTCAAATAATTTCAGTTAAAATTGCAACTAGTAAAAAAAAAAAAAAAAAAGGGAATGTGAGAAGCTGATTCTAACATTTTTAGGAAACAACAAATAGATAACGATAAGCAAGAAATTTTTTAGGAAGAGGTTAATTTAGGGAGGCTTGCTCTAGATAAAGCTTAGCAACCAAATTGGTGTGTATTGTCATAGGAACAGATAAATAGAGAAATGGAAGTGACTGAAACAAAAGAGTCCAGAAACACACCTGTGGATATGTGAGGATTCAGTTAGTGATTTGGATGGCATTTTAAAACCACGGAAAAAGACTAAATTTCAGTAAATGATGTTGGTAAAGTTATCTACCTATATGTTAAAAAAATATATTTCTGTGGCATTATCAAGTCATACCATGCCAAATAAACTAAAAAGCCCCATATTAAGTATAAAGGAATTAAAAGGAAATATGAGAAACTGTTTCTCATATTCTGTTTATATTATATGGAAGGCCTTCCTGAACAAGACAGAAACCTAGAAGTCATAAGAGAGAAGATGGAAAAATTTGGATGCATAAAAATTAAAAACCTCCCCATGATCAAAGAAATTCTAAACAAAGGTAAAACTCAAGCCATGGAAACAAAATATAATACACAGTACATGACAATACATATTATTATCTATAATATACAAAGAAATCCTATAATTATTTTTCCTGAATGAGAAAAACACAAATGACTAAAAAACGAAATTTATAGAGAAATTAATGAAATGGCCAGTAAACATGAAAAAATTCTCAATCTCACTACCAGTCAGGAAAATATTAATTTAAAAAAGTTAAATATTCATTTTTGGCCACTAGATTAGCACAAATTAAGGAGATTATAAAAGCACTTAATTGAGATTTTGCTGTTTGACATATCTGTGTTTTACACATTAACCTTATCTTCATAATAACCCTATTTGATATATAGAATTATTATCCACAATTTATAGTTGAGGATTTAGTTGAAGTTATGTTTTTAATATTGTACATTAACAGTTGTTTAGATTTATCTTTAAATTTTCCTTGATTTCTTCGTACCATCTGTTTTTATATTCCACATCTTCCTTTTTTTCTGGATTTACATGTGGTTTGCTGACATACATCCTCTAGGAATTCATGCATAGAGGAACTAAAGAAGTTTGATGATTTTGTGTATTGTTTTCTAGCACACAGGACTGAAATCCATTTGGTTTTTATATTTCATAGGTAATTTGTTTTTGGAAAACTTTAAGAATTTTTCTTATTCACCGGACCCTTTTATTTTCAAAATATATTTTTCTTTGACCCTGCTAAATTATTTCTTTAATAATTTTCTCCCTGATATTTGTCTGTCTTTTGTTTTTTTCCTTTTGAAACTCCTAAGTAGGTGGATATTATGACTTCAGGGTATATTACTATGTTTTACGTATATAAGCCTTTTTTTGTCATATTTTCTATCTTTTTATTCTTTTTGTTTCTGGGAGAATCTATGAGCTTGATTTTCCAGTTCAAACTCTTAGTGGCATTCATTTTGCTATTTACTCAATCTACTGATTAAAATTTATTTTTGCTGATAATTTAAAAAGTATCGTACAGCTAATTGTTTTCTTTTCATGGATATAGCCTCTAAAATATCTCTGGAAATATGCTGAAGCTAGATTCTTCTATTTGCTCAATTGGGTATTAGTTCTTAATATTATTGAATTAATATTGACTATTCAGTAGCACTCTTTTATGGTTCTTTGCTTATAATTCCTTTATAATTTATAATTATAATTATAATTCCTTGTTTATAAGCTCCGTTTATAATTCCTTGTTTTTCTACCCATAAATCCTTGTTTCATGAACTCGAATGAATATGAGCCAGCAAAGATGCAATAAGGAGAACTTTGTAGAGTTTGGTTTTGTCCAAATATTAATTTAGCAGGCAAGAACTAAAGTCAGAACAAATTAAAACATTTGGGACTCTTCAGTCCCAAAGAAGAGTCAAGATGGTTCTAGATTCGCACTCAGCAATGTGTAGCATTTTACAAATATCCAAATGTAAAAATGGCAAAGATGGAGATAGGTGGGAAAGCAGCATTTCATACCAAAATGTAAACTAAGAAACATTAAAAACAGGAACAGAAAAGGCAAGTCAAGGAAGAAGAGACTGCACAGCTAAGTCTCTTTCTTAAGGCATTGCCTATAAGTCATAGTAGTGGAAGGAAATTATAAGTCTGGCAAAGACAAGAAGATAATTCAAGAAAAGAATCTCTCTCTCTCTCTCTCTCTCTCTCTCTCTCTCTCTCTCCTCTCTCTCTCTCTCTCTCTCTCACACACACACACACACACAGACTATAACTTTGCTTGTAGCAAATAAAAAAGAATACAATTAGTCTTTATTTTTAATTTCAGCTACAATTTTTTAAAAAAAATAGTTAATGTATTCACATTGCTCAGAATTCAAAAGACACAAAAAAGTACTCACTAAAAAGTTTCCCTTCGTTCTTGTCTTCCAGCCACCTACTATCATTCCCTGGAAACCACAATGTTACTAGATCCCTGGGTATCCTTCTAGCCTAGAGATATTCTATTTTGTATATACCATTTTTTCTGTAATTATACATATGTAAATATATTTTTCCTTAATCCCTTCCTTTACTCAAATGATAACATTACAAACTGTGTTGCTCCTTGCTTTAAAAGATATATTTTGATGAGTGTTTTATATTAGCATATTAAGTACTTCTTTATTTTTTAAGTTTTATTGAGGTATAAGTCAAATTCCACACAATTCAGCCACTTAAAGTGCACAGTTCGGTGGTTTTCAGTATATTTATAGAGTTCTGCACTCATCGCAACAATTATTTTTAGAACTTTTTTGTTATCCCCCAAAGAAACCCTGCACTCCGTAGCCACAAATCCCTAATTCCTCCATCCCTCCCAGCCTCAAGCAACCACTATTTTACTTTTGGTCTCTATAGATTTGCCGACCCTAGAATTTCACATAAATGAAATCATACAATGGTTTCTTTTACTTTGTGTAATGTTTTCAAGGTTCATCCATGTTGTAGTATGTAACCAGTCTCTATCTGAGAATGAAAAAATGGCGAAAAAGACTCCATATGTAAAATACGTGTTTGGTTTGATATGTGGATATATAGGCACAAATACATTAGTAACATTAACCACTTCATATGTTTATACAGCAGTCACTCAAGTATTAGTTCTCATCGATTACTTTTAAAAGAATCCCACTTAGATGGTGTTAAGGTATTACAGTTTTTTAGGCAGACACTAAACCAAATGCTCAGATATACAGATTTCTCTCATAGAGTTTTGTAATAGAGATGATTTCTGATTGGTATTGGCAGGTGGAGTCTAATGTTCACATTGTATAATTAGAGGTGAGCTGAAAGTGTCTCCTAAGTTCACGATCTTTGCAGGGTATTTTAATTTTTACACTTGTCCTCAGTTTCCTCTCGAAAGGAGATGGATGCATGTGGACTGCATGTGCCCCTATGTTCTTCTCTCTTGTTATAATACAGAAAATGTTTTACCTTCTCTCAAAGATCCCTCTTACCCAGTGTTCTCTGCATCCTAGACTGGTCTTGCTTTTTAGATACCTCAGTTGTCTCTTTTTCCCTGTCTGCAGCCTTTCCCTCCTACAGAATACTTCCTAATAGAATACACATACCTTTTGTATGTCAATATGACTTTAAAAAATTCTCTTGAGCCCTTATTGACTTCTAGATACTGATTCGTCCCTTCTCATTCTGTCTTTGCTTCCTTGGTGATTTGTGAAAACATAAATTTAACAGTTGTCAACCTACAGGTAGTATTAGAAGCCAGGGAAATGTTGTTTTCCTTTTCCAAGTATCAGACCCAAATAGTCAATTTGAAATCTCCACTGGGAGGACTTACAGATAACTCAAACTGAAACAATACACCCCAAATCCCCTGTTTCTATTCTGTCCCCCATAAGTCTGCCATTTCCAGCTGCCAATTTGCTCCTCCTCCATCTCCCCCTATTCCGGTACATGGTGTCTTCTCCCATTGCTGATAGCCCAGATACGTTCTTGACACCTCAGCAAATTTTGTATATTCTGTTTTATAACTATTTCTCAAATATGTCTGCATTTCTTCATCTTTCCTTTCACACCCTAATTAGTGCATTATCACCTCTGGGGTGAACCACAAGAATGCCTCTTACTTATTCTCCTCCGACGCTTGCCCTCATCTACTCCATTCCTCTCCACTGCAGCCAGTGATCTTTTAAAAATATGAATGAGTCATATAATTTCCCTGCTTAAAACCCTTTACTGGCTTAATGTCATTCTTAGGACAAAGTATCCAGTCTGTTGGATAGCCTCCAAAGTCCTGCCTGATCTGCCCTCTTGCTTACCTTTCCAGCCCCCACCTCTCCCACTCTCCTCCAAATTTTGCAGTCCAGGCACCCGTGCTACTTTCCACTCTTTGGAATGTATGGAGCTTTTCCCCACCTCTCACTTTTCGTATGTGCTACTTCCCTCTCTAGAGCACTCTATCCCCGTCACATTGTACATTTTTCTTCTTGCCACTTAGCAGTTTGTTATACAGTTATTTATGTGATTATGTCTAAATGTATATTTTCTCCACAAAATTTTAAGTTTCATGAGAGCAAGGATGTGTCTCTTTGGCTCACTGCACAGCAGAGTGATAGGTATAGAGTGAACATTCAAAAATGTATGTTGGACATACTAAACAGGTGATAGCTAATAGATTTATGCCCTTATGTACCGGGTACGACAATACTTTTTACATTTCGTATTTTACCTAATCCTTACTATCACCTCCATGAAACACGATTCCTCTTTTTTTGCACTCGGGGAACAGAAAATCAGAGAACCTAAGCAGTTCTCCCAAGGAATGTCTTATTTGGGATTCAAACTTAAGTTTATCTGAATTCAAATGTGGTGAGCGTTCCATTGCACCCGATTGCTTCTTGAACAAATCATAATATGTGAATTAACCAGTGTGTGTGTCCTACAGAAATTCTTTATTAGTCAGGTATTAGCGAATGGAGCCTGGAGAGAATGGGGACACAGTTGAGAAGCAACTAGAACTGTAGAACTACTTAGACCCTGGATATATGTGACATGTAGGTAGGTGGGGGCAGCAGGGGGATCCTGGCCATTCGGAGCGAATGAGGACACTGGTTTCTAGGGGTTGGATCGATGGGCACTAGAAGGAAGGGAGGAACAGATATTGTCTTCTTTACTTTAAAATATTGCTTTACCATGATTATTTTGGTGAGTATCGGAAGCAAATATTCAAAAGGATTCAGGTCTACTTTCTTCTACTAAAAACTCACCTGATAAGTTTCATAAAAATATTTACTTCTCTTGTTTTATTTATATTTGTTTCTTTGGCATGTGTCAGTATCTGACAGGAACTTGATAATATTTGTTGAATGAATGAATGGATGAATGAATGAATAAAAAAAATCAATTGTCAGTGATAATGCTCTTCTTTATATATTATTCTTCTCTTGGGGACTTCTAGACACCCTGGGTTAAAAAAAGGTATTAACAAAGATAGGGGTTTCAGTATCTTTGCAGGCAGTAAGGAGATATTGTAGAGTATTGGGACATTGGCAGAGGTTGTACAATCTAGACATTATTGAAAAACTTGTAATAGTGATTAAACGTTCTAGAAACCTTCATCGTCTCTGGTATAGTATTTGATTTCAAGGGGAAAGGAACTTATTTTGGATACCCCAAGCAAGAACTCTTTGCATTGGATACATGTAATTTATTGAAATTTACAAAAAAACCTCTTAAAGGCTTTGGAAATTTCTAAAATATATAACCATGGAAAATATGGAAATGCTGAGAACAATGAAAACCTCTACAGAAGTAAGAAGTAAGTTTTGTATTTATATAGAATATAAGTACTTTATGAATCTAGGAGCATAAAATATAGACTAGTTTGCTCCAAAATTATAAATTTTGATACAATATATTAAAATGTAGACTAGAGGTTATTTACTAATATTTATTAGTCAGGTGTTATAAACTCTCTCTTAAGCATCAATTATGCGTTTATGAAATACTGTGTGTAATTTTTTTAAAAACAAACAGAATACAAGCATCTTACCTTTAAGGAATTTAATAATGTTTTGGGTTTTTTTTCCCCCATTTGAAGGAACAATTGAAAGCTTGAGAAAAAAATTAGTCAATAACATTAAAGAAAAATAAAGAATCTCATAGTTTTCAGGACATATCACCTTCTCTAGTGTACAGCAGAGAGAAAAAGAGAGGATTTATTTATAAAAAAGAGCTAATGGGGGAGATAAACACATTTAACATAATATTTGCTGCATGGACCTATGCCTAAATAGCCTTATTCAGGAATCAGTTGCTTATTTCATAGATCTTCAGATTTTTTTCTTCAGGGTTGAAGTGTGAAAATATGTTTATTTACTAGAAGTGGGTCTCATGAATTTTTCTTAAGAAAACAACACAAAAACCTCCATATGCAAATAAGTTTGGTGCCTTATTGGGTTTGAACACTAACTGTAACATGTAAAAATTTAATAATTAGATCTCTTGAGAGTTACCAGTTTTTGCTTTTTCACATATATTGTATCATTCACTACAAGGGTTGGAGGGGAATTTTATCCCCAAACTCCAGGTTAATACAGATTTATTACTGGTGTAGAGAGCTAATAGAATTATGTGGATAAAGCCAAACTGTAGTTTAACATCTGACGTCAAATTTATCAAAGCGCACACTCTTTACTTTTAGGTCTTCTGGGGATTGAAAGGTCCAGTTTTTTGTTTTGTTTTGTGTTTTAAGACTCGAGACATCTGAGCAATCAAACACCATGGACCTTGTTTCAAATGGCAATACCAATGAACTCAGGAGTGTAACTATGTCTCTGAGATCCTGTTTTCATTTCCTTTGTGTATATACCCAAAAGTGGGATTGCTGGATTCATGGTAGTTCTATTTTTAATATTTTGAGGAACTTCCACACTGGTTTTCATAGTGGCTGCAGCAATTAACATTTCCCATGAACAGTATACCGGGATTACCTTTTCTCCACATCCTTTGTAAACACATTTTTATTTATAAAAGCATTTTTATTTATAAAATGTGAGAGGTGATATCGCATTTTAGTATTTATTTGCATTTCCCTGATGAGTAGTGATGACGAGCATCTTTTCATATACCTGTTGTCCGTTTCTATGTCTTCTTTGGAGAAATGTCTATTCAGCTCCTTTGCCCATTTTTTAATTGAGTGGTTGTCATGGTCCAGGAGGAGGGGAACCGGGGGAGGTAGTAGTCAAAGGGTACCAAGTTCAGTTATGTTAAGATGAATAAATTCTAGAGATCTACTGTACAGCAAAGTCCCTATAGTAAACAATCATGTATTCTATACTTGAAAACTTGCTAAGAGGGTAGATCTTATCTTAAGTGTTCTTATCACAGCATAATAATAATAACATAAATAAATTAATTAAAAGGGCAGGAGGAAACTTTTGGAGAGGATGGATAGGTTTATGGCATAGATTGTGATGGTAGTTACATGGGTGTGTACTTATCTCTAAGCTCATTAAGGTGTACACATTAAACATGTACAGCTTTTTATATGTCAATTATACATTAATATTTTTTAAATATTAAAGTAGTTAAAAAGAAGAGACAATACCAAGTTGGCCACTTTGAATTCTTTGAGGTCTTATAGAGAGAACAGCAGCATAACACCATCTCAAGATTAAAAACAAAACAAAGAAAGCCTGGAATGAAAGAAGGCACAGATTCTTTTTTATTTTTATGAAAATAGCAGCACCTTCTGTCATTTTCCTCTTAGAATTTGGGATTCAGAGGATTGATCTGATACAGTTGGTAATTTTACTTAAAGACCTTCCTATTAAATAGATTCAAATATTTTTGAACAACAGATGGTATAGACTAGAGGAAGAGATAAACACTGTATGTTAAATATTTTATTGGATCAATTAAAATATCATAATTTAAAATGTTGATTTTACTATGGGAATGATGCATGTCTCTCTATGTGATTGGTAAAGACAGGTAGTGGGATGAGCATTTATTATCCAAAATTTAAATTGGACTCTTTCTATGGGGTGGGAATGAGGAGAGCTTTTTTCCTTCCCTCTCCTTCTACCACTGTCCTCCCCGCCACACACATATTTACCAAGCAGGCAGATGGTTTTTCTTCAAGGTTTAAGGAAGCCAGCTTTCAGTTTTGAATCATGCGCCTCTGGGCACTTTGAAAACTGCCTCTTCTGCCTATTTTTAAGATCAGTCTGAAAAAAAAAAATGATAAGCAGATTAAAATAAAGAAACCACCTGTGTGGATTTACTGAAAAAGGCAGACTATAAAGTTAGCAGTACTTTGATAAGAATTTAGTTGTAGAAAGAATGCATCCTTATCTTCTAGGACTTCTTTGTTCTGCTTTTTCTACAAAAGAATGAATTCTTGATAAATGGATACCATCATCTCTGCAAAGTAGTCGACTTGACACTAATTTTCAATCATGTTAACCTTTCATACCTGTGAATGATTTATGTCTGAGAACTTCCACTCTATTTTAAGAGTACTTTCTTTGGATATGCCAGCTTTTCTCACATGTTGGGATAGACTATTTGGATAAATTGTTAGATTTACCAAAAAGTTAAATAAGACTACAAAGGAAAAAAAAAAAAAAAAACACCACCAATCACTATATAAATACATATATTTAAAGTAGTCATTTTAGAGCTAAAAATATTCTTCTCTTTTTCAAAAGGAAGATTAGGTCATTAAATAGGGATTCCAATGGCATTAAAACTTACTTTGCCATTGGTTTGCATATTCATGGAAAAGCATTGGGGCCAAGAGTGTAAAAACAAACCCATTAATTATGGAAGGTACATAATGGAAAATACCAAGCCTACAAATAGTATAGTCCTTGTATGTCCTTACATGTCCCGCTCTGCCCTTGCATGCCATCACTCTCCCTCAGAAGTCTGAGCTATGTCTGAAGTTGGTGTAGGCTGCGTTCCTGACAATAGCAGGGTTGTAGTGGAAACTGTCTTCACCACCTAAGTTATGGGGCCTGATACAGTGACTACCATACAAGCAGTGGGTCTGCCTGCCCTAAATTACGCCTGTTCATGTGACCCCATCATTATTCCCAGGATCTGTGCCCTTTGCCCTTGATCTCATTTCTACAGGATTTAGACAAGTGTCAGACCCTTGGAATGCTATACAATAGTGACCTTGATTCCTTGACTTTGCTCTGGAAAAAAACGGAGTTTAAATCTAGTGGTGAAATTACATGGAATGCTTTGTAACTATGGTAGTCGGGCTATTCCTGATTCAAAAGAAGCCCCAGCCCTCTTTCAGAGAGACATCTGCCTTTTGATTTGGCGCAGGCTTTCTGGTCTTAAAGAGAGATAATGCATTTATAGAAGACTAAAGCCTCTTTGTTGTTGCTACTTTTGTGTTGCATTTGATACATGGGGAAATAAAGGTGACTGCTGCTTAATATGTTAACTTTCCAGATATTATTTCTAAAGCGCTATCCTTTTAATTGTCTATAACACATTCTGTAAACAAAACAAAGCACTGCTTGGCAAATGATACTAGAATAAAGATGGTGGGATGTTTAGTGCTTGATGGATGAACAAGTGGAAAGAGGGTGTAATTCGGAACCAAGAGGCACCACCCCATGGCTGGTCCTGAGCTCCTTTGGGGGGGAAAAGCAGTCTTTAATTACATCTGGTACTCATTAATTGTTTTTGGAGTCTCTTTCCAGATCTGTTCCCCCATCAGCCTCCCATTGAGCAACAGAAATTCCAGATGGTTCCCTCCATATGCCAGTGTTCATTCTCTTAAGTAGGATAGATTGGTCACTGACAGAGTGGAATGGAGTAGCCTTGGCCAGTCAAGAGAAGGTGAAAAGCACTGGGCCACAGTTAAACTAGAGGTTGCCTAGCGTTCATGTTTTTTACATGGGTTGTATAAGTAACTCCTTCTGAGTGATTTCTCTGAAATATCTTGAGTAATTTCATGGAAAGAATGCTACTTCTAGAGAATTCGGTTGATTCTAATTTTCCACACCTGGAACAGAGAGAAATCCTCTAAAACTTGCTATGATCGCTTAAGGTTGGTCAATTTGAATCTGCAGCTGATCTCTGGAGACTGCATTAGGATGAATTCTTTTGCTACTTGCAATGATAGCTGTAATCTCTGTTATTGTGATAAAAAGACAATTCCTTTATAAAAATCTTTTGGGGGCATGTGTTTATTTTATTTTAGCAGAATTTTATTATAAAAGGGACATTGATAAGTTTTTCATTTTGAAGAAGATGGGAATAAAGGTAGGGTCAACCTCCACATAATGAAAAAATATACGAGGTCTGACAATTAAGTTTGCGAAATTGTTGCAACAATGTTGCTGACCTTTTTTGATATCAGAGGGATTATTCATTATGAATTTGTACCAACTGGACAAACAGTTAACCAAGTTTACTTTTTGGAAGTGCTGAAAAGGCTGTATGAAAAAGTTAGACGACCTGAACTTTTCCCCAACAATTTATGGCTCTTGCATCACGACAATGCACCAGCTCACACAGCACTGTCTGTGAGGGAGTTTTTAGCCAGTAAACAAATAACTGTATTGGAACACCCTCCCTACTCATCTTATCTGGTCCCCAATGACTTCTTTCTTTACCCGAAGATAAAGGAAATATTGAAAGGAAGACATTTTGATGACATTCAGGACATCAAGGGTAATATGACGACAGCTCTGATGGCCATTCCAGAAAAGAATTCCAAAATTGCTTTGAAGGGTGGACTAGGCATTGCTGTCAGTGCATAGCTTCCCAAGGGGAGTACTTTGAAGGTGACCATAGTGATATTCAGCAATGAGGTACTGTGTAGGACTTTTTCTAGGATGAGTTTGTGAATTTAATTGTCTCACCTTGTGTTATCATTCAAGTATATTGCATTGTATTTATTTTCTTATTTGTGTTCATCTGATAATGAGAAATATGTCTTATATTTGAATTCCCACTACCTAGCAAGATTTGGCACATCATGAGGAAAGAAATTCGGAAAGAAGAAAAGGTGAACAGACAGATCAGGAAATTTCATTGTTTTGTAAAATCAGGCTCAACAGCCAAACATTGGTAGAAAAGGCCATCGGTTGGAAGAGGTAAAGGCCATTGGATAGAACTCTTGTTTTCAAAGGTGCTTGCTTGAAATAATTTGTCTTGCTTTTGAAGTCATATTAGTCATGAACCCATAAAATATATGTTAAACGTAGAGCATTCTCTAGATATTTCACTCTTTCTATGCATGTTTATAAAGTACCAGTGATTAAATTTATACATACATATATATATATATATATATATATATATATATATATATATTCCCCCCCATTTAGTTAGCCTGATTATTCATTTTGTATCAGTCACTAGTAAACTCTTGAATTTAAGGTGTGTAGGGAACTAAACTTGACAGTTTATTTCATCTGTATCTTTGATGTAACAATAAGCACATTTATTTCATCTTTATCTTTGATGTAACAATAAGCACTAGAGATATTGAAAAATAGATGGTTTCTTCACCTAATGAAGTAACAGTGGGAGAGAGAGATAATTACACTGAGACCAGCCCAGTGACAGTTGCTCCCTTACATATAATAATATGTATGTAATTACGATGATATGCTTTAGTGCTTTATCATAAGAATGTACAAGGTTTCACTGGAGAGTGACGAGAGAGAGATCTCCACGGTGGGACTGGGAATGGCTTACTAGGAGAGCTAAAACTTAGGTTGGTTCTGATGGCTGAGTGCATGGCGCTGATGCTGTTGGATTGTGATTGTGCCTTCGGGACCACTGTTCTACTGTCCAATGGAGAGAGAAGGGAAAAGAGAGAGCACATACAGTAGGATTTATGGATCAGGCCTAGAGAGGTCATACTTCCATTCTTCCTGCATTTTATTGACTACAACTCAGGCACAGGACTTCATCTAACTGCAAAGTAATCTGGAAGAGATAGTCTAACTCTGAACCCAGAAGGAAAAGGAAAATGATTGGTTTCCAACCCTACAGTCTCTACTACAGGCAGGTCTTATAACTAGGGAAGTAGGCAGGACTAGAAAAGACAACTCAGGAAAAGCTAATAAAAGCAGGTTCTTAAGAACAGCAGGGGTGCATTACTTCCTGAAATAAAACATGAGATTATGTTAACAAAATTCCTTAAAAATCTTCACGTGTGTCAGTGATTATGGTACCTGAAATTTAAGCAGAAATATTTATTTGATATATTTAATTTGTGTTGAATTATTGCTGAGCTTCAGGAAGCAACACAGTCCTTTGGCAAATGTGTAAAATATTTACTATTTTAAGTGAAAATTTTTATTAATTTATTACTCTATTGTTACTTTTAGAAAAAATCTGTGATTCTTCTGAAGTTGTGTGGAAACTGTTTTTATAGAAGGGGAGAGGAAGAGAAATGGTTTTAAGTTGTCTGAAGAGCTCTAAAAGCATGCCAGGCTAATGGACAACAGTGCAGATAATGAACATAATCAGCATTTATTGAGCACATAGCAGACACTTTGCTTTACATGGTAGGAATTGGGGCATTGAGAATGGCTCACTAGTACTCTATAAGCACTTCAACTCTATTAACTCATTTAACCCTCACAAAAGCCCTATAAATGAAGCAGGTATTTTTATTATTATTCCCATTTCACAGATTAGATAACTGAGGTCCCAAGAAGTAAAGTTGTTGGTCCACACAACTACTAAGTAACAGAGCTGGGATTCACATTCACATAGTCAGAGGCCAAGATCTTATCCATGGTTCTTGACCTCTCTGAAACTAGAGCCAAAGTGAAGGGACAGGACAAAGCGTTGGCACCGTATCTGTACATTTGCACTAAAGAGAGGAGGCTTGGGACAGCTGTTTGGAGCATAAGCAAAGCCTTTTGGCCATAACACTCAGTTTATTAAGCAATGGCAGAATTTATTAATCATGGCTTTTTCTCCCCTGCCTCTTCTTAAGGCCTAGACTTTGGCAAACTACCAGGGGTGCCAAAAAAAATGTATACAAGTGGACACTTTGGTCAATGTTGTTGAAGCAGTAGTTCGCTGTAATCAGAAGTGTCTGGATGCTGATGGTAACCACTGTGAGCACCTCTTGTAACTGCAGAAGTCAAACGTGACTTGTATTCACCTTTTGTTATCGGTAAATATTGAGTATTACAATTTTTATACAGTTTTCCAGAAAAATGTGTATACCTTTTTTTGGCACCTTCTGTGTTTGTTCTTCCAGATACTGCACCTTTACTGCCATAGGCAGCGATGTAAGCCGCCCCTGAATTTTCTGGAGAACCACAGAATAAGTCACTAGAGGAGAGAAGGCAATTCTTGTCTTGGTTACATGTCTGAGCAATTTCTTTTCTCTCTGCAGACAGGACTGTCTTTGTCGATGTAGAGCTTCCATTGCTCAAAGGCCTCTATGTGATGGGGACTTTAGAATTCCCCGTGGACAGAAGCAACGTTCTGAGTGTGGCGTGCATGGTCATTGCAGGCGGGGAGCTGAGAGTTGGTGAGTAGAGGACACAAGGATGGGGAGCATTATGAGAATTAAGCTCTGTGAGAAAGGACTTGGCAAATGGTATGTCATCAGCAGGTCGCTTCATGGCTTTTGGGAAGAGCTAAGATAAGTAGTGAGTTTACTAGTAAGACTTTTCTCCAGCCAGCTTTAGACACAGAGACGTGTCCTTGGTCTGTCTCTCATGTCCACCCACCATCATCAGGTCACGTCTCTGGCCGCATGGTGCTGCTCATTCCAGGGCTTGTTCTGCCTCCTCCAGGCCAAGATCAGTTCTCCCCTCCGTTCTTTGTATGAGAACTTTACTGGCAGCTCCCTCGTTCCGATCTCATACAATGGTTTGTTATCCTTTCACCCACTAACTCACAATAAAATTTCAGTTACTATCTTAGTGCACATCCTTGGCGAAACAGACCTGACACAAAGCTTATGTGCGCATGCTTTACCAGGACAAATAATTGCAGTGAAGAGGGAGTAAAGGAAAAAGAGAAGCAAAGGAGAAAAGAGAGAAAACAAACACAAGGTGGCCACAGCTTCTCACGGAGACATGGCTGTTCGCTTGGCTGTGTGATATGCTTTTAGAGAAGCCTTTACAGAACCACCCTATCTTGGGACAAAGGGGAGAAAGCTTGGGGGAAGGAAATAATTCACCTTGTCTACCCCTCTTTCTTTGTTATGTTTTGTGGCTCCCTGTGCAGCTACTGAGGGCCAGAGACTCAGTGGGTGCCAGGAGTGAGCCATGTTGCTGAAACAACAAGCAGGATGGAGTGGATCTGGGGCAGTGGGTTAACCAGAAGTGGTGCATTGGCTTTAAAAAAAAAATTATATATATATATATATATCGCAATAGGTATTTATTTTTACTTGGAACTGTTATACGCAATAAGTGTACAATGATGAAAACATATGTCCTGCCCTCAAAGGAACTACTTTTGAACTTAGTGAAACATTCTACTCTGCTCCCAAAAAGGAGATTAAAAGAGAATTCCCAGAAACAGTAATACTTTTTACCAGAGAAATAAATCTCTGATGGTGAGGAAATGTTTAGATATTGTTTGGTAGCATCCACGTTTTAAAATCACTGTGGGAGAGACTGATCCAAAGCTTAATCATTGTAAAAAGATTCCTGAAAAATTGTGGTCAAGGCTCTTCTTGAATAGTTCCAGTGACAGAAAAATCAAAAGCTTTCAAGACAACCTGTTCCCACTTTAAAAAATCCTATTAGAGTTGTTTTCCTTTTGTTAAGCCAAATTCTGTCTTCTAATGTCTGTTGGTTCAGGTTCTTCTATTTGATCCATATAGGATGAGAATTAAATTTCCTTTTCTTTGATAGTTATTAATGCACATTTTCTTGAATCTTCTCTTTTTCAGGTTCTGCAGGTCCTATTATTTTCACCATAGTTAAATAATAGTTACTTCAATCATCATTATCATTATTATTATATCGTTATAGTCTAGTTATACCATTTTAATCATAGTGATTGATGTTTTAAGATAATTTTATTTTTTCAATCTATTGTACACAACTGGAAAATACAGAACAACAATGGAAACTTATATAGAAGACATGAAGTAATCACTCATATTCCCAAATGTAGAGATAATCACAGTTAACATTTTGTAGTCTTGTCTTAAATTTTTTTCCTACACATGCATAAATACTTGCACACACATACTTTAAAATGTAGGGTATACAGATAATTTTTTTAATCCTATGTTAACAATGTGAAAATTTCCCCAACTCATTCTATTTCCAAGACATAATATTTTTAAATTAAATTTATTGGGGTAACATTGGTTAATAACGTTATGTAAATTTCAGGTGTACAACTTTATAATACAATTGTATACTCTGTTGTGTGCACACCGCCTAAAGTCTAATCTTTCATCACCTTATATTTGACCGTTTTTATTCTTTTCATCCACTCCGCAACCCCATTCCCTTCTGATAACCACCATTTTGTTGTTTTTATCAGTGAGTTTGGTTTTTTTGTTTGTTTATTGCTTTTTGTTTTATATCTCACACATGAGTGAAATCATATGGTTCTTGTTCTTTTCCGTCTGACTTATTTCACTTAGCATAATACTTTCAAGATCTATCCATGTTGTTGAAAATGGCAATATTTCATCTTTTTTTTTTTTTTGGCTGAGCACAATTTCATTGTATATATGTACCACATCTTTTTACTCTAGTCATCCAGTGAAGGGCACTTGGGTTGTTTCCATGTCTTGACTATGGTAAATAATGCTGCAATGAACAAAGAGGTACATATATCATTACAAATAAGTGTTTTCAAGTGTTTCAGGTAGATACCCAGAAGAGGGATTGCTGGGTCATATGGTAGCTTTATTATTAGTTTCCTGAGGAAACTTTAGACTGTTTCTCATAGTGACAGCATCAATTTACATTCCACCAGCAGTGTATGAGTGTTTCCTCTAAGACACAATTTTAATAGTTTTAATATTATGTATCTATGTGAGTATATTCATATACATACAGGTATAACAATTTAATTAACCATTTTTCTATTGTTGAAAATCAAGTTTATTTCAGATGTTTTTTGGTCTTATAACATACTCTGCCATGAACATTTTATCATTTAAATTATTATTCATATCTCTGCTTATTTCCTTAGGATGGACTTTTATACGTGGAATTAGTGGGCCTAAGGATAAGTGCATGTTTTAAGGTTCTTGATATGTATTGTCAAATCACTTTTCAGAAAGATTTTACAAATTTGTATTTCCTCCACATTTCTCACAGTTATAAGATCTCCTCATACTTAATATTTTTGCTAAGCATGCTTGTTTTGTTTAATTCCTCTGACAGTATGAAGCCAGAGGGAAAGGACTATTCCACCTGAATAAGGATAAGAATGAAACAAGTATAGTAGTTAAAAGCACGGGCTCTAAGTCAGACAGCTTGGGATCACATCCAGCTTGGTCACCTATTTGCTATTTGACCTAAAGCAAATCAACCTATGGACACCTCCATTCCTTCATCTGTAAAATATCCTGGCAACAGCAATAGAACCTCCCTCAGAGGGATGTTAAAACCATTAAACGTAACAGCTCCTACGTATTAAGTGCTTGGCATATACTAGATGTTTAATAAATGTTAGTTTATCTGTCAAGGTGCCTGCAGGAAATACTCGTAGATGTCATACTGTATTGGACAATCCGAATAGACTTTGATACAGAAACCATTTACAACTATCCGAATGGCATGAAGCATACCCCATGGCTAGTAGCAGCAGAACATTCTAATCAGAGATGAAGGGGGAAGAGTGGAGATGTTTGCCAGACTGCAGCATGATCTTTTGTATAGCTGGGGCCCACTTGGGAAGGACCTATAGGAATAAGTAATCTGACCTCACTCTCTTTCTTCTCGTTTCCTGCTCACTACCATTTGGCCAAACCCAAATGGAATCGAAGTAAAGGAGAACCCACTGATGTAATACTCCTTGCAGGTCAACAGAATCCTGGCTCACTGAGCAGAGTAAAGAAGAGCAGAATTTGGAAATGGAAGCTGTTTAGCAGTCAGCTTATATCTGCCATAACAGATATGATTCTCTTGTTAATACAGCCAAAGATTAAACTAACGTCTTTGTCCAGCCATGTTATGCTGCTGGTCCTGCCAACGATAGTGTCAGCTCTAATTTCTATTCTTTTTATATATGCTGCCTCAAATACGTATCTCTACACTGTACACTTGTGTAGGTATTATTTGGTTTTTCCCTTGGGTCTTAGTACAATACCTTTTACTATTTCTTTATTTTATTATAAATCCATCTTTCCACAATGGAGAAATCCTTTTGAATTCTGATCTTTTCCTCGCAAATTAATATCATTTGTGCATTTGTTAAATATTCTATAAAAGCCTTATCCAGTTATAGAAATATTAAATAAAACCGAGCCTTGTTTGTGTTACCAGAAAACTTATTTCGGTTGACATCTTCTATTGCTAAGATTGATTTTTTTTTTCATTTCTGAAGTTATTTATTACTATAACAAAAACTTGTTGCCTGAAAATCTGCACCTTTGAAGGGAAGTGACACTATGCCACTGTCCAGTTTTGATATACACATTTCAAGTCTTATTTATAAATTTTTCCATTTCCAACTATATTTTTATCTATTACTAGACAATAGTGTATTCTTTTGCTCCCTGCTTTGTTCATGCATTTCAGGACTAAAAGTTGATTATTGGAACCCATCTGCCCCATCCAATGTGTATTATGCCTGAAGGAAGACTTTCAACCCATCTGTCCAATTCTAGCACACCCTAAAGAAATCGCAACATGAAATAGGTAATAAGACTAGTTAGTAAATAAACTTAATAGATGTGGACATTGGTACGGAGCACTGCCAGACTATGTCTGCTATTTGATGCCATTTGATCCAAGTTCCAACATTGTGGAATTATATTTCTTGGTAGTCCTGCTTTTAAGGCAACTGGTGTTGGCAAAGGGTACCAATTGCATTTTGGTAGAGTAGAATGATAATGCCAGCATTAGAAGGGAAGTTTAAGATCAAAGCTTTGCTTAGAGGGCTACAGCTGCATCACAAATGTCAAACTCAATTTCACTCTGTGTTCAGTGGTTGTCTCATTAGTCTGATAAAACACTTAAGATAAGCTTAAAGTATTTCACTTGCATGTCCATTCTTTCATTCATCATCTGTTTGCTCATTGCCTCACATGAGCTAAGGACCATGGGAGAAGTTGGGTATACAGAAATAGGAGCCGTGAACCTAGCTTTCAATAAAGTAATGGAGACAAGCGAGAACATAATTGGAAGTATCATCTCTTTCAACCGAGTGGGGCTTAAAGATAAGGGAAGAGATCTGAAAAGGCATATATTTGTGGATGAGCATTGTACCTTTAGGAAATTGTAGGGAATGGGTATGTCAGATTGTAGGATTTATAGAATAGTAGCCAATGAAACTTCTTGGTCTTGTAGATTATATTAAGGTATGTGGATTTTTATCATGAAGGCAGTGGGTAGTCACTGGATAGTTTTAAGCAGGATACATAGTAACATGGTGAGATTTGGTCTTAGAAAGATCACTCTGGGCTGGCAGTGTGGGATGTATTGAAAAGGACACAGTGAAAAGTGAGAAGGCTACTGAGGTGTTTCAGGAACACAATTGTAAAGGATTGAGCTAACACATTGGAGTTAAAGAGGAAGACTGAGTTAGAGAGATATTGAGGAAGTATAAAATCACTAGAACCTAGTGGCAATTTTGAGGTGAGGTGAGAAGCAGTCGTTTAGAATACATTCTAGGTTTCAGGCTGGGAGATCTGGGTTGATGGTGGTACCAGGATGGAATCTCCTTTCTACCACTTATTAGTTGAGTGACTCTGGGTAAATTACATGAGCTAACTCTGCCTCAGATTTTTAAAATTTATTTACCCCTAAAATGGGAATAACGATAGTGCTTATTTTGTAGACTTTTATAAAAATTAAATGAGTTAATATTTATTAAAGTGCTTGAACAGAGTCAGGCACATAGTAAGCTCTTAGAATGGTTTGTTGAGTACATAGACTCATACATGTCAAGTTCAGATTTCAGTGGGATATGTAAGTGGTAACATGTAGAGGGCAAATCAATTTATGAGAAAGTGTAGGAGAGAGAACTTGTGCAGAAGATAATATTTGGGGGTCGTCAGTGAAAATGTGAAATCAAAGATGTGAGACAGAGGAGAAACAATGACTAAAGCTGAATTTTGGGGAACACCAACATTTTAAGGGTGGTAAAGGAAGTGGAATTCAGGAAGGAGAAAGGAAAAGAAATTGCTATGTAGGTAGAAGGAAAATGAAATGACAAGAAAATAATATCTTGAAAAGAAGTAATTTACAGGACAGAAGGAGTGGTTAGTAGCATGAGATACTGTGGAGAGAACAAAGAAAGTAAGGGGAAAAATTGGCCACCTTAATCTACCTTAATTTTTTTTTATAATGGCTGTGTAATATAGTTTTGACATAAAATGTTACTTTGCATGTAGAACACAGAAAAAATTCAACACATTACTTGAAGGATAGTAACTTCTAATATGTTCAACACCATTTATCTATTCTTTAACAACTTCATTTTTTTGGATTTAATATATCCTTAAGTACAATTGAATATATTAAATCTCGTGTTTCAAAATGAACAGTTACCCGTATTCAAAGTGATGTCATCCAACTTTATATGTTTTCATGAATAACGAGCTTTCTTTTTCTTTTTCATTTTTTAAATTAGTTTCAGGTGTACAAAACAATGCAATAATTAGACATTTATACCCCTCACAAAGTGATAATCCTCTACCCCTTTCCTTTGGATGATAAAATGAAGCAAATGAGTAGCTATTAAGAAGAAAACAATTCCTTTGATATGGTGATTTTTCAAAATTTTATTTGTAGGTTTGTCTCTGTCTCTGTCCCCTTCCCTTACTTTCTCTTTCATTGAATGCCAACTCAGTGCCAAGCATTCTTCCTGGGACTTGAGTATTCAGAAAGGAGCAAGACAGATGAGATTCCTGCTTGCATTCTTTTGTTGGGTGGGAACAGACAATGAAATAGTAAAATAAATGTGGGAGATAATGTTAGATGGAAATACACGCTCTGAAGGAAACTGAAGGGGAGATCGAGCTGAAGAGAGGTCCAGGTTGGATGCTGGCACCACAGATTAGGTAGGTAGTAAAAACTTTTCTGAAGAGTCAATGTGAGTTCAGACCATAGAGAGAAAAAAGAGCCAGACTTGCAAAAATTTGGACAAGAGGGTTTTAGATAGAAGGAAGAGATAGTGTAAAAGTCTGGAGGCAGAGGCAGGATTGTGATTTACGTAGTTGTGAGGCAGAAAGGTGTCCACAGTAGCTGGAGAATAGCAAACAGTAGATGCGAGTTTAATGATGTACGCTGGATTTTAAGCTATGCAATGTTGTTCTGTAAAGCATTAAAGCACAAATGAGTACAAGTAGTGCTGAAAATTGCTACTTTTTGATAATTTCATGGGTGTGACCTTAACAAGACAAAAATTAGTTGAGGAGCTTCATAAATAAGGAATTTCTAGAGCCTGGATTATAATTCTAGTTTAGCAACTCATTTTACAACTTCTGGAAAATTCCCCAATAGTTTTATAACTGTGATATTAGGCTGTTGCAAAAGTAATTGCAGTTTAAGAGGTTAAAAATAATTGCAAAAATTGCAATTACTTTTGCACCAACCTAATATTATAGACCTCAGAGATTGCAAATTATCTATCTAATTGTATGGGTAAGGAAAGTGAGCTCCAAAGAGATTACTGACTTGTTCTAAGGTCTCATAGCTGGTAAAGAATAAGGCCAGAATTAGAGGCTATATTAGTTACCTTAAATACTCATCCTTTAAACTTTTACCCAAGGACTAGTTTTACTATGAGACTTTCTTGTCTCCATTCAGCAGCTTTCAGTGTATCTTTTCTTCTGGTCCATTCTACTCATTCATATTATCATTATTGATTTCATTTCATTGTTATAAAATGGTATGTTTTCGTGAATGTCCTCTCTATATTAGATGATACTTCTTTAGAACATTTTGTAACGCTCATACCTAGTGCATAGTCGACTTCTGATAATGGGCTGTGTGACTGATTGGTGTATATATAAATGAATGGACGTATCTGAATCTGTCTTTCAGCTCAATGCCTTTTCCTTATAATACATTCAGTCTCCCTATACTGAAATGTCAACATCTGTGAGGAAGGAATTACAGTGTGAAAGTATAAATAACTATAATGTTTTTCTCCCTGCATGAAAGGAACAAAACAAAGGTAAAAACACATTTAACAAGTTGGTGATCCTGTACAAATCCAAAATATTTTAATTTTTAGTCTCTCTAGGAGAAACTGATAAAAATGCCTGATTCAAAGCCTGTATAGTTAACATTGGTTTGCCATTGTTTTAAATGTTTGTATTTCTTTGCCTATGAATAGCTGTTTATACTCATCTTTTTCATCAGTGTCTTTTCTTAGATAAGACATTGTTTCTGTGCTTTAATATGTGCTCCTTGTTATGTTAGATATCAATGACACGGACATGTTGCTAGCCTCAATGTTCATTCAACTCAATGGAGGGTATTTTAATCTTATACTTTTAAAATTGCAAATAGAAAATTCTTTCGTGATTTTGTAAGAGGATTTCGGAGGATAACCAGTAATAGTAAATTTGTATCTTTAAAACTTAATAGAACCCTTCTCGATCCCCACGTAAGCAATGACATGCCCCGCAACTCAGTGGCCCTGAGAACTCAGCAGTTCACTGCTCCTTTGGCTTGTTACAGCCAGGTGACGTGATGTGCTGCCCGGTTACTCAGTAATTAGGCTAGGAGCTGGGTTTTTATCCTAAAACTTGTCACATGTTGTTTTGTAAAGCCAGTGATGGGTATTGTCAGTTTATCTCACATTTGTAGTTGAGAGCCTAAGGTCACCATTAGCACTTTGATTATCGGGAAATGAAGTACTAGGTGTATGGAAGTTTCTTTCATTGCTTCCAAGATTGGGACTTTCTCAATCCTAAAGAAGAAGACAAATCCATACACAGTTTATTGCCTTCAAAACTGACAGTTCTGTATGACTCATTGGATGATTAAGTAATAAGGAGACAAAACACAGAAAAGTGTAGATTAAAACATATCCTCCAGCTTACAGCCACAATCCCCTGTAGTCAGACCATTAAGTACCCAGAGAGAATCTTGTATCATGTTTGTTTAAAAAATACATATTAAGTAAAAAATATACATACATACATATGAGCATGTATATATATGTATTAGTATATAGTATATATATGTATATATATATATATATCCTCTTTCAAGTTTAACTATAATTAGAAAAATAATAGAAATAACCACACATTTAATGTGTAAATATACATAGATATCTGCAAAATAAATTATAAATTAGCTTACATGGATCATCAGTCAACAGGTCAGTTTCTGTTTACACTGATAGCTCTCTAATCAAACTACTAATTAGCTGATAAAATAAAAAGGTAACATCAAATGGATGTGACTTTTAAATATTGTACTTGTTTAATGATAAGGGAAAAAGCACAAAAGTTTTATTTTTCTGCTGGTTCAGGAAACACGAAAATCTATTTCTGTGAGTCCCTAAGAAGACTGACAGCCAACTGTTCAATAATACATATTCAAAAATGAGATTAAGCACAGAAATATCTATTTATTTTCCTATACATATTAATTCTCTGACAAACATCATATTATATATATATATATATACATATATATATATATATATGCAAAATACTGATACAAGAAACAACTTCTGTTTTATTCTGTTTTATTAGACTATCAGATAGTCTATACTAAACATATTTACAGTAATCATCTTTACTTTAATGTTTTCTAAATTAGTGTTTCCCAAATTATATTTGGAGCTCTTGAACTTCTATCACAGTAACATAACATTTCTTACAAATTTATTATTTTTAAATTATTAAATATTTAATTATATAGTAAAAAAGTTATTGTTAAATTTAGGTAATTATTTTTGCATGGAAAAACGAAATAATTTTAAGCAAGCAGGTGAATAAGTGAATGAATGAATAATTTGTTTACTTGATTAGAAACCCTTGTAAGAGTGTTTGAGTTTAAGAGGAATTTAATTGTCTTTCCTTCAGTTCCTTGGACTGGACATTCAAATAAGTGATCATCGAATATTTTTACCTTTGAAATGTCTAGTTTCTAGCACTTTAGAAATAGGTCATCATTTGCTAGGAAGAGCTCGCCTTCCTTTTCTTTAGTTTCAAATTTAAAATGTTAATTTTGTTAATTAAATGTTAATTTTTTAATGTTTTATTTCTCCTTTTGCTACTACTACTATGTTTTACTGTTATTACTATTAAGAGCCAATATTTTTAAAAGCAAGTATTATATACTGACACTGTGCCATGTATCATTAATATGCACTAAGTTATTTAACCCTCACAAAAAATGGATGCTATTCTTGTGTCTATTTTATAGTGGCAGAAATCCAGGTTTACAGCAATGAATTTGCTCAACCCCACTTAGGATGGTTTAAGGATTTTTTTGCACTTTGCTAGTATGTGAATGAATGAATTATATTAATTTCTATTTTATATTCTATCAATTGTTGATCAATTACGAGGTCTCCCAATAATAAAAATATGTCAGCTTGAATAAAATCACTCCCTGGGTAGTTAGACATAATTATTTGATAATACCTACTGGTTATGCTTATTATTACAGATTCTTATTTCATTGGCCTATAAGCCCTTCCATCCTCCGTTTTTTTTTTTTTTTTCCCCTACATGGGATCGATTCTATTGGAGAGGGGTGTTTTAGGGATCAAATACACACTGGGAATTACAAGCTAATTCAGAATACAATATGCTTCATAATTTAATTGGTTCAGTACTATTTGCCAGCTTGAGTGTGTTAAGTTATAATGTTCTGGGGGCTATGCTCTGAAGAAAATAGCTCTAGTAGCACATGAGAAAAATAGTTATGTTCCAGTTAAAAGTTCAACTTCTAAAGTTATCACCATGTAACCTACTTCTGAGGACAGGAGAAAATGTGTGCAATTGATTTTGGGGGGTAATTTCTTCACCTGTCTTTCGTGTACAATCATGATATTTATGAAATGCCAAGGTTAACTTGGACAGAAATACAAATTATTTTGAAATACAATGTGTTGCTTTGGATTTAGTGAACAAGACCTGCAGAAAAGTTTACTAGGGCAATGTGTTTAAAATTTTCATCAGTATACATTAAATATATGCAGTATTTTATGTATCAATTATATGTCAATCAAGTTGTAGAAAAATTAATGGCATGGAGAAGCAGAAAAACAAGTATAATTTTTGTCAGTTTCCATTCTTTAGATCAACAAAATTGATGAGTGCTTGGAAAATAATCAGTTAATAAATTTTAATTTGTTGTGAAATATGACGCATGTACAGAGAAGTTTGTAAAATAAAGTATACACAGCTCAGTTAAACACTACAGATCCATTCTAATGGGTATATAGTGGGATCTCATTATTGTTTTAATTTGCATTTCTCTAATTTGTAATGTGATTGAGTACTTTTAAAATTTTTGTTGTCTATTTTATATCCTGTTTGTGAAGTACCTATTCTCTTACTGCATTTATGATTATCTGTTTTATATGGATTCATTGAAGTCATTTATATATTTTGGAATGTATCATTTTTTTGTTACATGTATTATAAATATCTTTGCCCACTCTGCGGCTTTTTTTTTCTCTGTTAATGGTATTTTTAGATAATTGGAAAATTTTTAGTTTAATATAACTCATTTTATAAACCTTTCCCAATATGAATTGTACACTTTACATAAAAAGTAGTCAGCAAGCATATGCTATATGATTCCAGTCTTTTCAAATTTCTTAAACGTTAGGGTCATCATGTGATTATTAAGCTTTAGGGTCATCATGTGATCAATACTGATGAATGTCTTGTGCATGCTTCAAAAGAATATGTCTCTTTTATGAGTCTAGTTCTCCACCTACACATTATGTTGGTGGCTAATTGTATTATTCGATTAGCTATATATATATATATATATATATATCCTTACTATTTTTTGTTTATTTCATAAGCAGTTGTGTTATATTTGCCACTGTTATTATAGATATACATATTTTTCATTGGAATTCTGTCAATTTTTGCTTCATTTATTCTGAAGCTATGATGCTAGGCACATCCACGCTTAAAATTATTATAACATTGGTGAAATGAATCTTTTTTACTGTACAGTATTCCTCTTTATTTCTAATTGTTTTCTGCAAAAGGAATGGTTAAAATTACTTAGCTCATCATTTCTGGGTAAAACATAAATGAACTCTATTGGCAGTACACAGCCGCTTCTCTCCATTAGCTCACTGTAAAGAGAAGGAGGCAGTCAGGTAAAAAGCACTTATAGTATCGTTTAGAAGTATCGAGGGAAAACACTCTATGGTGTGATAGCCCATAATGTGAGGGCCACATAACCCAGGCTTAGTTTACAAGGAAAGATCCCAAAGGAAGTGGCCTGTGAGGAGCGTTTGGGCTTTTTAGGGACTTATGTGGCTCAGCTACTGAGCATGTCAAGGAAACTGGGGAAAAAGAAGGGGGTTCTAAATGGACAAAGTTGTTTCTGATTGTGTGCTATTTCAAGGTGTTCTAATATTCACATTTATGAATAGATAACATTGCAGTGACGAACTTTGGGTCTTAATCTTTATCCACATTCCGCACTATTTCTTTAAGACAGGTTCCTTGAAGCAAAATTGCTACAGCAAGTGGCACGGACATTTTTATACACAAAGAGGCATGCGATTCAAGATCATAGAAGGCTTTTAGAAATAAATTACAGTGGAGCCAAGTTTTCAGCGATGATTAGGATGTAGACAGGATGAAGGTGAAGGATATCAAATCCTGGGGTATCTCCTGTCCACAGAGGAGAGAGTGGAGGGGTCGGCAAGTAACTCAGTGTGGGTGGGTTGGCTTAGTTCCATGGCATGGGTCGCTATGTTGAGAGAGTGGGCTTAAGTGTAAACTAAGTTTACATTTGATTTCATCAAAGAGGTTTAGTTAATAAAATAATAGAAAGTCCTTTTTCTTACCCTTGAAGTTCATGGAATCCATTTGTACCATATTCATCAAATCATTATAACGGTTATCATTCGTATACCAGAACTTATTTTCTTCCATCTCCCTAGGTGGTTTTAGCATCTGGAACATATTCTGTTTCCCTTCCATTGCCCTCCATCATATTAAATAATGGCAACTTCCCTTTACTTATTTCCTATTCCTCTATGCCCACATGCCCTAGGATGGTACTTATTAAGTCTGAGCCTAGCTTCACCACTTATTAGCTGTGTAATTTCTGACAAGTTACTTGACGTCTCTTTGTCTCAGGTTCCTCCTGAGAATCTTAATATCCATCATTGGGTTGTAAGAATTTCATGAAATCATGTGTGCATAAACCCCTGGCCTGTCTTTGCAGCACAGTGCAGTGATTTCCTCTCCATTATGAGTATCCAAATTTGTCCAGGTTGAAAATGCCTTTTGCTACAGCGTATAGCAGATAGAAGCAGCTTGAAAAAGGAAAATCAGAGAGGAATTGCATTATCCTGAGAGGAACTGCATTATCCTGAAGTGGCTACTGTCATTTAGGGCAAAGCCCAAGCCGGTGAGAATGTCTTACCTTTCTTTGACTGCTCGATTTGAGAATAAAATAAGGAGCCCAGCCTTTAGGGCTTTCCATTCACCAGCTTTTACAAATTTGAGTACAGCATAAGGAATAGAGTCAGTGGAACTGTAACAGCTGTACACGATGTCAGAGGGGTAGTAGAATGGGGGTGGGGGGTTATGACTTTGTGAGGGGTATAAATGTCTAACTATTACATTGGTTTGTACACCTGAAGCTAATAATTATATATATATATATATATGAATAATATATAATATATATATAAGACTATATATATATATAATCTTCATATATATATGAAGATGCATTTCATTTTAATGTTAAAGCAGCATATATTTCCTTCTCTTAGGTCACTCTTGTCTTCTTTCTACTCAGTCCCTATCCCCTATCTTTCCCTTCCCCCACATCACAACAAAGAATCCAAATTTTGGTTATTTCAGATACCACAAAATCACGGCAGGCTAATTTTGCCCAGACTTTCTGTGAAAACTCCACATGTGCTGCCGTTTGGGGTTGCATAATTGATTCAATCTCTGATTTTAGAGGAACGCTGAACTCCTTTTGTGGGACGCTGTATACATTTCTCTAGGGCAAAAACTGTCCTACTTTTTTCTCTCTGGTATCTGTTTAGTGCTAGGCCATTTTTCCCCCTAAGAATCTAAACTACCCTCCGTGAAATAAATGAAATCACAGCTGGAAAACAGCTTAGTGGACAGACTTAAAACCACAAGATAAGAGCTGCACCACACACATTTTCTTAACATTCTTCTCTTCCCCTGCTTCCCTTCTTTCTGCTTTGGCACGTCTTTGTTTTGGCTAAGAGGATATGTTGGTCACTCCGCTGAGCAGTGGTGTTACCTACACGGACCTTACGATCTCACTGGGAATGCCCAGTAGGCTCTAATCCTCGCTTGGTCATGGACTGTATGACTCTAAGCAGATTTACGTATCTCTCTGATTCTTACTTTCAGCAGTTCCTTATAGACTAGTGGACTATAAAGTTAGGTACAGTATGTAGCAAGCTACAAACTCACATTGAGTCTTTTGGTTTACCAGGTATGAAGTGCCAAGTGGGGAGGATGATTTTATGCCCCTGAAAGACTTCATAACCAAAATGACAACCAGGCAATTTTAAGTTTACCATTTATTTCATACTGTACCTGGCAACCCCATTTCTGGTAATGTTTGCAGGAATTTTTGAACTGGAAAGTCTTGTTTGATAGCAGATGTCTTTGGTGAATCTGCTTGCTTTAGTATGTAGTTTGGAGACTTGTCTTTTCACCAGTTGCTTCTTGAAAAATTGATTTCCTTGTAATATTTTCTGTACTCTAAGATATATTTTCTGAAGAAAATAATCTTTGTTAAGTCCATACTCACTACCACTATTTCAGCAAATTCCCCAAACAATTCTTGTACTATAAAAGTGACCAAACTCCACTGTTTACATCAAGGGAATAACGTGAGAAGCACTTCCCAACTGATGTCTGAGTATCATAGCCTGAATGGATTGTGTCCTTATGCTGTTAACAGAATTTATTTAGGCTTAGACAATAACCTATTTGTTTTATAGGTAACTTGTTTAATAAAACATTCAGCATAAACAGGCCATGATTTGAATTTAGACTCTGTTACTTACTAGTTGGATAAATTTGGACAAGTCCCTTAATGTCAAAGCCTCTTTATGTATGAATATTTAAAATAGAGATGAAAATCATACTTATTTCTCAGGTTTGTTTTGAGCACTAAATGCTAAAATGCATGTAAAGCAATTTGGGGATCCAGCCATAGACAAGGTATCAGCCAGGTTTTGCTGTAGGAATGGTGTGTGACAAATAATCCTCAAAGCTCAGTGGCATACAGCAACAAATATTTATGATAAACTCAGTTGGAATTGCTTCCAGCCTGTATGTTCTCTTCAGATCCACTACATATGTCTCTTCATTCAGGCACGTGAGGCTATTTAAAGAATTCTCCTTGAATGGCAGAGTACATCATTGTAAGTGATCTGGTGAAAACCTGCCAAGCAATTTAGAGCATCAACTCAGAACTGGCATTACTATTACTTCTACAAAAATTTCATTGATTAAAACAAGTCATATGACCAGGCTAAATATTAGGAGGTCAGGAAAATTTACTGTGTCCTAATGAAGAAAAAAAGAGTGAATCTTTGCCAGACTCCAAACTACCTTAGAGAAGTCTACTGCAGCTCATTTTTCCCCTTTTATTTCCCTATATGACCATTGGCTCTCCTCCATATAGTCTACTCTAGAGTATGTACTTTGCTTTCCCGACATTCCATTACAGTTTCCCTCTTTCTGTTTTAATTTCAAATTAATATAAATGATATACTTTTCTTTGTAAACAGGTACTTTAGAGAATCCCTTAAAAAAAGAACAAAGTCTTCTGATTCTCCTTAGAGCTTCAGAGGGAGTCTCCTGCGACCGTTTCAATGGAATTCATATTGATCCAGGAACAATTGGTAAGAGTATAATATAGTTTCCATTAAAAATGAAATGTGTATGTGTGATAGAGGAGTACCATTCATAGAACATCTACTAAATTTCAGGTACTCTTTTAATTAATTTATGTTTATTATTTCATTTGCCACCTCTCCTATAAGCAGTGTCCATTTTAAAGATGTCAAAACTAAGACTCAGAGATGATAAACAATATGAAAAAAGCCACACAGCTTTACAATGTCAGAATTTAGATTTACATCCAGATTGACCAGACACCAAAATCTGGACTAAGAGTCTGTGTTATCAACCATAAATACTATGTGGTTATTGATGTATTTTTTAAAGCTGATAGATCAAAATATTACTAAGAAACATTTCTATTGACAGTTTCTTAATTAGATACTGCCACAATACCAAATCTTATTTTAAAGTTGGTCTACATGAGAGCATAGAAACTGGGACTGACCTTGTATAACCTTGAGGTAAGAGCCACACAATAACTTAATTTTAAGGGATAACGATAAGAGGTTGTTTATTAGATTTCTAGTATTTTCTCACTTTTTATGTATGGCGTTACTAATTTTATAAGATATTAGTGACTCAGTAAAATGGAAACAATCATGTTAGGATAGTATGAAGTTGGGTACCCTAGTTCCATAACATATATAGCCTTTGACATATAATACTTTATGCTTTATTGTTTCCAAAGGATTTTTCATACATGCTTTTTATTTTATCTTTTTAAGAATATGAGGTTTGATAATAGTTTAGTTTTTTTTTTTTTTTTTTTAAGTTGCTAAACTGGATGAAGCATCACAGGAACATTCAATCTTTTTTTGCCTGTGTTGTCCACTCTGTTCTATGGAGTGCCACATTGGATTAAATATTGTATAAGGAGTATAAAAGGATGCCTGTCCTGATGGCCAAACTAGTGCTTTTGAAATTTTTTCTGATACTAAATTGAATAAGGAATGAAATATTTGTTTCACGATATGCTTAGAATTTTGTGATATCATAAGTAAATAACATATCTTAATCTCTTTAAGTATTGAAACTACCTTGAAACAAATAAGAAATTGTGTCACTTTATAGTAAAACTTCGATGATTGTGATTGATCAAGAAATCTGCTTTTCTGGTCAGTTGAATATTCTGGATAATTCAGATTTAAGGAAATAAACTGATTTTGATTATCTTTGTTGTTGGAAGTTTCTGTAAATTACTTCATGTTCTTCCCTTGCCTAGCTTACTAAGCCAATAGTGAAAAAGATGGAATTTCTTTTAAAGATAATGATAATGATGATATTTTCTAAAACATATATATATATATGAGAATATATATATATGAGAATATACATATGAGAATATATATATACATATATATAGTTATGAAAGATTAACTTCAGAATATGTTCTGAAAATATTTTTAATATTTCCATTAATCCTGATTTTAGTTTTATTATCTTCTAACTTTTTTTTGAATTAGAGTATGGAAAAAATTATGAATGTTGTCATAAATAGTTGGCTATGTTTTAATTAATATATATTTTTGGTTTACATTGAATGAAAAGTCAAGGCATGTTTTTTTGTAACTTACTGCTGTTTGTTTCTTTTATTCATATGTTTTCTGCTAAAAAATATACAATCTTTAGATCTCAAGACACATGATTTGCAGCAAAATGGGGTACACCAATCCTGGGGTATGGAGACAATCCATTTGGGCGCAGGAAGAAAATATTAGTACTTATATTCAAACATATATGAATGTATTCCTGTGTAGCTTTGTTTACTAAAAATAAATAAATATGCATGCAAAAGAAGTGCATGATCATAATTTTGTTACTGCTTGGGTTCACGCCCAAAACATTTTTAGACCACTAGAGTACGAAGAATTGTGCTTTATTTAATTTTAAATAGCAGTAAAACATGTAAGAGGAAAGACCTGAAGGAATAAAACTGGACTGCATCAAGCATGTCCTTGGTAAGACTTTAATTTATGAGTCTGAAATAAATTATATTTTGAAACAAAGGAGCTAGAGATCTATCCTTTGATGTCTATAATACAAAAAAATATATACATGAGGTCTAACCACTGAAAATAAAGCTAATATAGCACCAAATCTCTTTCCTTAGGAAATAAAATTACCCTTGCCTTTTGGAAAATCTAGTGTATAACATAAAACATCAAAACCAGTTAACTTCCAACAGAATTGCAAATGGTTTGGAATCACGTAATGGTGGAAATCTAACTAGTTAAACATTAGAATGGTCTTTTTCCCAGCTTTTGGATTACTAGATGTGGTGTAGCATTCATTTTTCGATAGCTTTTGAGAGAATAAGTTTTATAGCCACATGGGATATATTTGACCTGCTGAAAACAGAGCACTTAAGTGTTCTTTTTCTGATATGATGGACATCTTTATATATAGTTTCTGCATCATATATCTTGCACAATAACCTCTCTAATGAGTTTTACTTATGTGCCCTTAATTCCTCTGAAGGATTTTTCTATCCAACTATTGCTCCTTTTATTTTCAGGGGTGTATGGGAAATTTCAGCTTCATAGTGCTTATCCTAAGAAATCCTGGACACATCTTGGGGCTGACATTGCATCAGGCAATGAGAGGTAAGGAATGAGAGTAAGTTAGCAATATAATTTTTGGTTTAGTTTGCTTTTGCTTGATGTTTCACTATGATATAAAATTAAATTGCAGATTAAGAACACAGTTCAGGGGTGAATAAATGGGAAAATAAGGGACTAGAAGGGAATTTAAAAATCTCTGTAACATAATAGAAAGTGAATAAAACAAATAAAAGGCAGGGGAGGAATAAATTTACTCCTTTATTTAAGGAGTAAATTTTAGATAATACATGTTTACTGTTATCAATAAATCTTTGAAAATATGAATTCTATGAGATAATAGATGAAGTTTAAGGTGAGACCATAACAGTCTGAGATAAAATGATAACTGGTTAAGATAGACTAAAATAGGAATGAGATAAAGTATATGAAGAATATAATGGAATTTAAAAGACAGTAACAGAATTTAATAATGCATTGGAGGCAGTAAAGAATGACATCATCACTGCCTCTGAATAGATAATATGAAGAACAAACTGATGCAATCTACCTGAATGCAGAAGACAATATCAGGAGCTAAAAATAATAAAACAGAAGGTATTAGAAATAGAGAACAGAAATAGAAAGTATATACAAGTAATTGCTCTTTTTAATATGAGCCCAGGTTAACTATAATAGAAACAATAATGAAAACTACAACTGAAATACACCTAGCAAACCTGGAAGTAGTTACATTTAATTTGAACAGATCAACATCAAGAACAATGATTGCTACATATCCTCACAGCATAAGAAAAAACAGAGTGATAAAGTAAAAATAAAACAGAAGGGGACACAAAGCTTCTTAACCTTAGGATTTTTTTTATATCATTAGATGTAGGAAGATAGTGGTGCAAAATGTATATATGTTTAAGGATAAAAAGATTATGACTAAAGAATTGGACTCCCTGCTAAGATGCTTTCACACTTGAAAACAAAAGATATCTTTTGCTTTGTAAGAATTGAAACAAATTGGAAAAAAAGTGTCCTAATAAAGCGATTAAACTGAATTTAAATTTAAAGAATAACATAAAGGTATCTAAAATATACATATTGAAGTTAAGCCTTGAAATAGATATACTGTAAATATGGTTATTAAAATAGGACAAATTCTAATTGTTCCTATAAAAGAAACTATATAAAATTTGAAAAGTTAATGTATTAGTCAGGATTCTGTTTATATAATATATATATATATATATATACACATATATATACACATATATATGTGTATATATATATATATATAATTAGTAGTTTATGTGTGTGTGTGTGTCTGTGTGTATTTGTATAATACTGGTTATATATAGTAAATATTATTTGTATAGTATATAGAAAGAGGTGCATTCAAGGAACTGGCTCACACACTTATAAGGGCTGGTAAGTTCAAAATTTGTAGGGCAGGTTAGCAGGCTGTAAAGTCTTAACCAAGATTCGATGCTGCAGTTTTGAGGCACAATTTCTTCAGTGAAACTTCAATTTTTCTTTTAAGGCCTTCCAACTGATTAATCAGGCCTACCAGCATTATTGAGGGTAATCTCCTTTACTTAAAGTTAACTGATTGTAGATGTTAACCACATTTGCAAAATACATTTGCAGCAACACCTACTTTAGTGTTTGAATAAATGGGTGTTATAGTCTACCCAAATTGACACAAACTAACTAACCCTCACAAGTCATTATTCTTAGATAAAACTCTGGGTTTAAAATCTGGGACTATAGTTGTAGGAAACTGGAGATGGGACATAAGCATGCCATAGGAAGAAAGTATGACTGAATTTGTTCTGGCAGAATTTAAAATAGGACATATATCTTCCAAATCACCAGAGGGGGGAAAAAGAATGATAGAAACCATAAAATAAATAACAAAATATAAAAAGAGAAGAAAATGAAATAGTAGAACCAAAGCAACAAAAAAGACACAAAAAGGCAACAAAAATAAAAAAGTGATAAATCTGCCAATTATAAGAAGAAAATATACTTGTTAAAAATAACACTGTTTAGAAAAAAATTGGATAATAAATCAAAATTTTTTACCAAAGGAAAACTTAAAACCAATTCAGAAACATTTTTACGTTAAGTATTGGATTAAATGAATCTTTAAAATAAGAACAAAACAAAAGCAAGAGCCTGAAAACTATTCACAAGAAAAATAAAAATCAAATTAAATATATAAAATTGGTCAAATAAATACATTTTATATTAATAAAGACTTCAATCCCCAGTGAGAACCCAATATCATGAAAGTTTTACACTAGATAACATTATATAGAAATATGTAAAGTAAGCCTCTAAGTATTGTAAGGGAAAATTGACAGAATCAAAAGCAGAATAAAAGCTATTTACTTACCTCTTTCAGTTTTTAATCTTTACATTAAAAATAAAGAAAATGTGAAGACATATGAATAATATAATAAAGGCAATTTCACTTGTGTATATATATGTATGTATATATAATAAGTATGTGTGTGTGTATATATATATATCTTTATCCCAGAATATATGTAGTTAAAACCTTAATAAATTTTAATGAACAGAAATGATAGAGAATATGATCACAATAAAATAAACATAAAAATTAAGACATCTTAATTAAAAATCTTAATCTCTTCCAAGATGAAAAAAAGGACAAAAGAAAAACCCATTCCTAAATAACTTTTGTATCAAGCCTTTATAAATCCAATACTTGGGAAGCAACAATACTGAGAGTATTGAATGAGACATGGCCAAACATTCCATCACATTAAATACTTTCATTGTTGAACAAGAAAGTACAAAAATAAACAGACTACATTGTCAATATGAGAAACCAGAAATAAAATAACTAATAGCACTAATAAATTAATTGGAGCATAATCAAAACTGGTGAATTAAGAAGTAGAAAATTGGTAGACTTAAATTTTTTTAGAGATACTGGTTTAATCTCAAATAACTTCAATCATACAAAAAATATAAAATCAGAAATGAGAATTTAAATATAACAGATACCAAAGAGATTCAAATTATAATATAAAATATATAGTGTCATTTTGAAATTTAAAAAATGATATATTTAAATATAAATGATCATAATTGGTAAAGAAGAATAAAACTGAAAGAACCAATAATAGCAAAAGACATAAAGTTATCAAAGGATTATTTCCAAGTATGCATTTGGTTCGAATAAATGTGTGGCATGTTCTTTCAATCATTCATTTATTACTTTTTATGTTGTATAATCTATCCATAGAACAGGAAAATATGTGAGGCTTTCCAATTAATTTTAGGAAGCAAGCATAAAATAAGTTTTTTAAACAGCTGGTAAAGATAACTCAAAAGCAACAACAACAACAAAAAAAAAACTGAGGCAGCATTCAAATGTAAGTAAAATGCAAAAATCCTAAATAAAATGGAAACAAGTGAAATCCAGTAATTTATTAGAAGAAACAAAATTCATGACTGAGTGCATGTCATTCAAGTAAAGAGAGATGGTTCAAAATGAAATTCATTGATATAATTTGTCTAAACAATAGGTATAACTATTAAGAATATAATCAATTTGGGACACAACAGAAATGCATTTCATAAAATTCAGCTTGCATTTTTAGAAGAAACAGTAAGTTAGGACTACAAGGATACTTCCTTTAAATCAATGTTTCTTAATAGGGTTCTTTAGCTATTAGTTGAAAATCACTGCTTTAAATAATAGTACAAAATAAATAATTAAAAATCCCTGCAAAACAAGACACTTTGTATATTATGGAAAAACTGACATTAAAAATTACTGTATAACAGTCATTAAATATTGTTATTAAAGTTTCAGCCATTGTATTGCATCAAGAAAAATGCATTAGTTGTAAATATTGAAAGGAATACAAACTGTCGTTTTTTTATGGATTCTGTATATTTTGTTCTAGAAAACGAGACACTATCTGAAAAACTATCAGTTACATTCAATAAATGCACAAATCAATAACATTTTAATATGTAAGCAATAAAGTTTTAAATTATAATAAAAATCCTACTTAAAATTTCAATTTGAAATACTAGAAATAAACTTAAGAAAAATTATAGGAGCTGTAAAAACAAAACTGTAAAACACCAGTAAGAGGCATAAAAGGAGATTAGAATAAGTGGTGATGCATAATGTAAATGGAAAGGCTTAATATTTTAAAGATGTCAAATCTAATGTAACTTTAATCACAAGCGAAATATATGCATTTGGAATCTGACTTATTAATTCTTAGCCTTTTGGAACAGTAAACACTTGAAGATAACTAAACATTACCAGTTATTTAAAAAATATATGTGTGTGTGTGTATGTATTATATATACATTATATACACATTATATATACATTATATATATATATTACATATACATTATATATGTATTAAAGGTATATATATATATATATATACCTTTAATGTGAATAATTGTTTTATTGTTATTGGCACCAGAACAGGAGACAATGTAGATGGATTAAAAAATTGCATATCAGAAAGCAATACCATAAAATTATTTGAAAAGTATCTAAGTAAATATTATGTAATATTAAACTAGGGATGATCTGTCTGAACGTAACAAGGAACACGACAAGCATAACAGCAAGAAATAATAGATTTGACAACATAAAAAAATAAATATTTCTGCACATCAATTATAAAATGTAAAGGCAAATAAAAAGCTAGAAAATATTTGCAATACATAATAGTACTAATGGAAGGCTAGTTGTTTTTTATATGTAAAGAACTCCTAGGAACACAAAGAAAACAATATGAGCATACCATATGAATAATCGCTAAAACCTTTGAATACATGGGCCACAGAAGAAAACATCTGACTAATAAACATATGGAAAAATGTTCTTCCTTGCTGAAATTGAAATAAATATTAATTAATCAAAATTAAATACCATTGATTAATTTTAAATTGGTAAAGGTGAAAAAGAGTGAATTCCAAGTTGACAGAGGGGAGGAAATGTGAGCATTCAGGTAGAAACTAATATTAGATATTCTCTAGTTTTGTAAATAAAAGAAAATAATATTTATGCATATGTGTGGATACAGAAATGTCTGGAAGGACATCCAGCACAGCAAGGATCCCTGCTGGTAAAATGATAGATAGCTACTGCTTTGTTGTGCTTTTCTCTACGTACAGAGTTTCTTCATAGCACAG
The DNA here is from genome assembly GCF_004115265.2 of Rhinolophus ferrumequinum. Lineage (NCBI taxonomy): Eukaryota > Metazoa > Chordata > Mammalia > Chiroptera > Rhinolophidae > Rhinolophus > Rhinolophus ferrumequinum. Next base: position 19,772,431 of record NC_046286.1, on the reverse strand, counting down.
TTATACTTTTGTAGTTATTTTAACACTGTTATTTATTTATTCAACACAATTTTTGTCATATTTTATCCTGTGTCAACATTGACTGATGGCCTGAAGATACAATAACAAGTGAAAAATCAACATGTCTCTGCCATCAACATTAATTAAATAAGTAGAAAGTAAAGGCAAAATTACATATGTGATAAATGCTACGAAGGAGTGTTATGTAAGATTTTCAAAACATACAAACATTGGATCTTGAGGCAGTAATAGAAGTTAGAGAAGGCTTCCCTAAAGAGTGATTTCAGACGTGGGAACTGAAAGATGAGTGGGCTTTAATTAAGCAATGTGGGGTCAAATGCGTGTGGAAAGAGCACTAAAGCCAGAGCAAACAGCATGCAGGCTTTCAACAAATATGAGGTGAAAATTTACTATGTGCCCGGTTGTAAGTAGTGGAGATAGAGAGGCAAATTTGAAGACAATGCTGTCCTCTGGGAGTTTGCATCTTAGTGGAGATAGACAAGAAACAATCAAATACAGAAATATAAACAACATAGTTCCAGATGATAAAAGGTACTAGTAAGAAAATAAACAGGGTCATATGGTAGAAAAGAGATGTAGAGGGTATGAGGAGTTCCCTTTTGGATTGAATGGACAGAAAAGATCTCTCTGGAGAAAAGACATTTGAGTTGAGATTGGAATGGTAGGAGGAACCCAGCTCTTTGATAATATGGGCAATGAGAGAGGGACCACCAACATTGTCCCTGAGGTGGACTTTGGTCCTGGGGACAGAAAGGAGGTCATGATAGCTGGACCATAGCGAGCAGAGGGGAGAGTTGTATGGCATGATAGATGCCAAGTCACAAGGAACCTTGTTTAGTTGTGAGAGGTCAAAGGGAAAAACACTGAATGGCCCGGGAATTGATGGAATCTGATTTATGATTTGAAAACCACTCTGGCTGCTCTTGTTGATGGATTGTGGAGACAAGAACAAAAGCTGGAGCATCAGGAGGCCAGTTGAAGTGACAAATCGTGGTGGCTAGGACTATGGAGGAGACAGTGGGGATTGAGAGAAGAGACGGTGCTGTCGGGGCATGCCAAGAAATTGAATGCTGAGGTGAGGGGAGTGCTTCAGGTTTTTAGACTGAGCAACCTGGTGGGTGGTGGAAACATGCACTGAGATGGGAAGACGGGGAGGGACAGATTTGACAGGGACATGCTGAATGGGAGACACCAAGTGGAGTTGTCAAGGAGACAATTACATATGTATCTTAGGGCTTAGGGAGAAGATGACAGGGAGTCATCCTGGAAGTGGATGATGTCCCTGACCAAGAAGACATAGGGAGAGAAGAACATTTCAGCCTGGAAATGATATTGGGGCTAGTCTAAGTTTTTAGAAGTTGATAGCCGAGGAGTAAATGACAGGTGATTGAGAAGCAGCCTCATGAGAGGAGATTTTGTGACAGGAGAAAGAATAGAGAATATGAGGGACTTGAAAGAATGCCAGGGTGACTGATGTGGAGAGCTGGGACTGAGCATGATAAGGTTCCAAGGAGTAGTTAGGGGTCCAGACCAGATCCGACGGTGATGTCAAGAGTTTTAGTTTTTACCCTCTTGAGAGCATTGTGCAGCTGTTTTAGGTTTCTAAGAGGATGGTATGGATAGAAGGTAACACTTATAATCACATTTCTATATCTAAAAAAAAAAAAATCAGTTTTTTTTTTATCAGTTTTTTAGATTTTTCTATATCTAAAAAAAAAACAAATACAGACAACAAAAGGGGGTTAAAAATGGATCTAGCAACACCACTTAGGAGGTCCAAGCAAGAGAGGGTGTTACTTGTAGTTAGGAGTTAACGTGACAAAGGGGAGAAGTGGGCAGATTTGAGGACGGGAAGTAAAAGCTATAAAATGTTTTGGGTGTGAGGTGCTTTCTTGGTTTCTTGTTGCGTAGATAGATGGTGGTGCCATTTATTAGAAGAGGGCTGAGTTTGGGGAAAAAGATTATGAGTTCGGATTTGGTCATGTTGAGTAGAAGTGCCTTTGTCATCCTCAAGACAATTTGTGAGATAGGCAAAGGGGGATCAATAAGAAAACTCCAGTTATTAAAAGGTTAGCAAGTTGGAATCTGGCAGGAGCCATATGAATGGATTTTTCTTATAAGAATGTGCTAAAAACTTCCTTCAGAGTCAGAGCTACAGGCTATTTTGAAAGAAACTCAATTTTATTAATTAAAACTATCCATGGTAATTAACTAGCTACCATTTATTGAGTTCTTATCATGTGGGCTGACTATATGTCAGGCCTCTACCAAGCATTTTACACGCATTATCTTATTTGAATCTCTCAATACTGTAAGTTAGGTATTATTATCTGCATTTTACAGACATGAAAACTGAGGCTAAAGAAGTTAAGTAAATTTTCCAGATTTACAAAGCCAGAAGTTCCTGAGGCTAGATTTTTACCATGGTTTGTCTGATTCCTTTGCTTGTGTTCTACATATTACAAATATTCAAAACAAAGTTTCAGTCCCGAGGAGGAGTACTTTAATGAGTTTGTATGAATGACATGTAATTATTGTTTCATGGATAGCTTTTTTTTTTAACCTTTAAAAAATTGTAAAATAATTTAAGACTCACAAGAAGTTGCAAAACTTAGCAGAGTTCTTTCTCATGAACCATTCACTCAGTGTTCCCTGTTGATATCTTACATAACTACAGAACATTATCAAATCCAGCAAGTTGAAACTAGTACAGTATTAACTGAACTACAGATTTTAAACCATTTCTTTAAACATTGATTTACAATCTTCCTTAGGTTAAAAGTCAGTTTAGTAAGTCTTTCTAATATATTCTCATGGGGACACAAATGGACCCCTTTATAAACTTTCACCAACAGAATTAGAGATATAAATTTATTTGTATGTAATTGATTTATTTTATGAAGAACATTAGAGTGAAATATTCAGAGGAAGAAAACTCATGTTAACTTTATAAATTTATACTCATTTCTTACACTATCAACCAAAGAAGCTTAGTCAGATATTTGAATTTTTTTTTTTCTTTTTTGCATGTTATTATATAACTGTATCTCTAAATTAAATTATCCTTCTATTGCTTGCTTCAGTTGACTTTTGGGGAGATTGATGAACAAAAATGTTGGATTTTTTGCAGTTTAGATAACTTAATGGAGGTTATACTTAGATTAAAAAATAATTTGTTTTTTACCCATTATAAGTATTAAGTATATGTTTCACTGAGTCTTTTAAAGATGATCACGTGTTCTTTGAAATTAAATGATCACTTTATCAATGAATCCTGTGATAAAACTTTTACGTTTTTATACTAGTCATTGGAAGATTTTAAACAAGGTAGGGACAGGGTCTGATTTTTGTTTTAATCTGACTTATGCTATGTAGAGAAATGACTAACGAGAGGACAAGTGTGGAAGCAGAGACTAACTGTTAAGACATTGCAATAATATGGCAACCTTTCAGGTGATACATGCTAATGGCTTAGATTAGGGTGGAAGAGATGGAGGTTATATCTGTGTTGACAGAGGCAGCATTTGCTAAAAGATTGGGTAAAAAAGAGTAAAAGATTACTGTAAAACTTTTGACCTGAGCACCTGGGTGAAGAGTGGTGTAATTTCTGAGAAGAGGAAAATGGGGAGTAGAGGAGGTTTACGGGAAAACTTCTTCAAGGATTCTCATTTTTTTGTCTTATTCCTTTTCATTTTCTTTTTAAAGAAAGATAGTATATAAAGATTATATCCAGTCTCTTTGTCCTCTTATTTTCTGTGTTTCTTAAGTAATTTATTAGCTTATTCTGTTGTTTATAAGGAAATAACTCTGAACTGAAGAACAAATCAAGTCAGATGTTAGTTCAACCTTTCCCCAGGACGTAGGCCTTTAATTCTAATGTTATTCATTATCGATTATATATATTCTGTTATCTTTTATGTCAAATTAATAATGGTATTCTTTGGATATACTTTGCTTGGAATATTTCTTTTTCCTTTTCTTTCTGCTACGTTCTCATTTCAGCTCTTCACACATGAATCTCTATGATAGTTTTGTACTGGCTCCCTAAATACTTGTTACATGAAATAAGGGGTCAGAACTATCCTTACATCTCCTCTTTACCATTATTTATACTTCCTACTTATCCTTAAAGATTCCATCATCTCTCCCGCAAGGCTTTCAATCTACCCTCTAGCACACACTGGTTTTCCCACCATCTGAGCCACTATAGTTTGTGATTTTCTAATTTATAGTTTAATAACAATGTGCCCTACTGAGTGATACTAAGCTGCTTGAGGTATATATGTCCTATTCCTCTAAGTGGCTTCTATGGGAGTGGGAAAATACTGTTGTTTTGTTTTTTTATTGATTTGGTTTATTATTTAGCATCAAGTATACAGCAGAACATAGAAAAGACTTCCAATAAATGCCTGCGACATTGAATTGATGTGTCTTTTCTGGAAATGAGAACTTTTTGGGCCTCTTGGCTCAATGTCATATCATGTAATAAATGAACATTTCGAATTCAATTTATAAAACAACCATATTTTGCTTATTACTCAAACCCCATCATTAGACTATAACAATTTAGTTCAAGTATTAGAATGTAGAGTTCATTGGCCTTATTCATTTATTGGCAGGAATCCAGGATCACATATGTAGCCTCCAAAAGAAAATAATTCCTTCTGGTCTAATGAATTGATGGGGCCTAACCTCAGATTGGCTATTGTCTCCATGCTGGGAAAAGAAATATGAGTTAGGAAGGTAGAATGAAAATAGTGTTCCACAATGCAGAAGAGTTTCAACTCTGAGTATAGGCAAACAAAATAATTCTAATTGGGCAATTAATTAAATGTGTAATTTTGGGTAAATAATTCTCTTCAAGTCTGTTTCTTTTTCTATAACATGAGAATAATAATTCCTAGCTAATCGAGTAGTTAAAAGGATTAAATGAATTGATGTATACAAAGTGCTTTGCCCAGTTTTTGATCCAAAGTAAGCCAGAAGACATGGTAGTTATTGTGGTAATCAGGATTCTTTTAGTTGAAAGTAAAAACCACCTTTCTTAATCCATTTGGGAGATTGGATGCACTAGGCCCTCCCCCCACCTCTCCTATTTCTCTATTTCAATCCCATTTATTTCTATTGAAGAGGGTTTTCCCCACTCTGTCCAGTGCAAGTGAACCCAGAGCTATCAGGCTTTTCCCAGCTTTACCACCAGAGAGGAAGTTCTCTCTCTCTTAGTTTCAATTCAGAATTCTAGGTGACTATAGTTGATAACACTGTATTGTATCATTGAAATTTGCTAAGAAAGTAGAACTTAAATGTTCCCACCAAAAAATAAATGGTATGTGAGGTGATGGATATGTTAATGAACTCAACGGGGGGACTTTTTTCACAATGTATATGTATAGTAAATCATCACGTTGTACATTTTAAAAAAATCTTCCTGTTTTATTTGTCAATTATACCTCAATAAAGCTGAAAAAAAGTTCAGGAGAAGAATTTTGACAAACAAAGGTAGGTTAGCTCCCTTGCCCACCCTTTAGCAAAGGGTTTCTGAGATGCTCTCACTAGGACCGCTTAATTAGTATTGTGGGTGTGGGCGGGGAGAGCAGGTCTCAGAAGAGCTGTGGTGGATTTCCTGGAATGAAGGAGAAAGGAGATCAGGTAGACAAATGACTGACATACACAATAACTATTCGTGTTGTCATCATTACTATCAATATCATTATTGGATTCAAGTTCTTTAATATCTCTCATAATCCAGTGAGTCTGAAGGTCCTCAGTACATTTCAGTGGTACTGACAAAAAAAAAAAAAAAAAAATTAAACCAGAGCTTTAAAAAGCCTCAGTGTGAGTAGAGTTCAGAAGTATATGGTCATCTCTAATCCTCCAGTAAAAATATTTTAGCATCTGGACACTGATCATGTGGTCAAATGCATCTATTATTAAGACTTCCTTAAAGTTTGGTTAACAAATTTATGTAAGTTGTAGGTGTTTGTATATGAATGCCTTATACATGGTTTTGAAAACTTTAAAATCAAATTTGGAAGCATATTCTTTTTCATTGTTTATAATTATGTTCTTTTGACCAGTAGTATTGTATTTTCTCTAAACTGGGTAAAATGTTAAGGCCAAAATAAAGGAAACTGTGCTGATATTCTGTTTATATTTTTAAAAAGTTGTCTTTCAGGAGATGGCTGCCGTGATTATTCATAGTATCTTCTCTCTTCCCATACGGTTTCCATTTAGGTCCAATATGTTGTAAAAGTTCTTGTAATTCTTTTAATTATTTATTGTTTTAGGTATATTTTGCTCAGAGCAACAAGCGGGTCTCTCCTCTCCCATGTATTTATAGGACTCTTATTAGTATTAATCACATGCATGAAATACAGCTGGAATTTGAGCAGTCCTTACACTAGAATTTCTTGAAATGGTTGAAGGGTAACCTAAGAGTAGAACATTGAAAGTGGGAAGAGTGGATGTTGGAAATTAAGGAAACTGATATTTGACCAGCAGAGCCATCTAGGTTGTTGATTCTGGGACCACAGTTTTCTCTGAAGTTGCCACTGTTGCTATGTGGACATAAAGTGGAAAGGCCTGTGTTCCCTTGCCATCTGTGTATGTTCCTTATGAAGCTTAGAATCCCAAAGCTTTAGTATTTATCTTTAGAGAGGTAAATGATCATGAGACTGTAAGGTTTCAGAAGCTTTAATGGAAAAGTTTGGCTTAGGTTCAATTAGGTTTTTTGTTATAAAGCTTGGACAAATAATTTCAATAATTCCTTTTTCTCTTTGCCTAGAAAACTGTTAGGTACTATGGAGTTTACATAGCTAGATAGTTATATTTTATTAAATATTAACGAACAATATCAAAGTTGAACAGCCACAGAAGACAAGAGTACAAAATCAGTTACCAGGGAGTAGTATATTACGACAAATTTGTAGTGAAACAGAAATGCGGGTTGGGCGTTCAGTGGAGAATAGACTCCCGTGGGATGACCTCTTGAAGGCAAAGGAACTTCAGTCAGTTTTTAGAATGAGTGGGGTGTTAATATCCAAAATATATAAAGAACTCATACAACTCAACAATAAAACAACAACAACAACACACAATCCAATTTAAAAATGGGCAGAGAATCTGAACAGACACGTCTCCCAAGAAGACATACAAATGGCCAACAGGTTCAACTTCACTAGCTACTAGGAAAATGCAAATAAAAATCACAATGAGATACCACCTCACACCTGTTAAAATGGCTATTATTAACGAGACAAATAATAACAAGTGTTGGAGAGGTTGTAGGGAAAAAAACCTCATACACTCCTGGTGGGAATATAAATTGGTACAGCCACTATGGAAAACAGTATTGAGTTGCCTCCAAAAATTAAGAATAGAATTACCATGAAACCCAGCAATCCTTCTCCTACCCAAAAAATCTGAAAACACTTATCTGTAAAGACATATATATATGTATATATATATATATATATATGTTTAAAAAACCCTGTGTTCATTGAAGTTTTATTCACGGGAGCCAAGACTTGGAAACAACCAAAGTGTCCTTCAATAGATGATTAAATAAAGAAGATACATACAATGGAATATTATTCAGCCATAAGAAAAGATGAAATACTGCCATTTGCGAAAACATGGATGGATCTTGAGACTATCATGGTAAGCTAAATGAGTCAGACAGAAAACATTGAGAACCATATGATTTCACTCGTCAGTGGGATATAAAACTAAAAGCAACAAATGAACAAGACAAACAACTCATAGACAGACAACAGATTACTGGTTACCAGAGGGTAAAGGGGGAAACAGGAGGTAGAAGAGGGTAAAGGGGTTTAAATATATGATGACAGAAGGAGATTTGACTTTGGGTCGTGAGCACACAATGCTATATAGGTGATATATTATAGAACTATACACTTGAAACCTGTTTAATACTTTTAACTGACATCACCGCAAAATTAAAAAAAAAATAATGAGTGGACTGGAGGACAGAGTAAAGGCAATGACATTTTACGTGATAGCTGAGAAACACATAGCTGTTTTTTGGGAAAGTGAGCACATTCCTCTGGCTGGAACCGAGGACTTATATAAGAGAGTAAGGGGATAAGCTTTTATTAGTTTTTTAAGTTTACGTTAGAGTTCCCTCTTCCTTTTGTACATTCTATGTGTTTTGACAAGTGTATAACGACATGTACGCATATCCGTCCTTACAGAATAGTTTCCCAGCCCTAAAAATCCTCTGTGTTCCATAGGGAATTAATTATCATTTTCACAAGGACCTTTTCAGAACATTGTGGCGATCTATGGTCTGAAAAACTTTTTTCAATAATGTGAACAATAATACAAGGATTATCCTGATATTACTGAAGGAAAGAATTGATTTCAGTTATGTAGCTAATTTGACTTTGGTGTGATTTTAAACCCATAGCCTTCTTTTCTTTCTTTTTTTTTTTTTTTCAATATTTATTTTACTACCGTATGTTACCTGGTAAGTTAGAAAATTTAGATTTAAGTGAAAATCACTAAGAAACCCACCATCCATAGTGAGCTGACATTTCAATAGCATCTTTCTTATCTTCTGTTTTCTGTGCATGCATTATTTTTATTAAAAAATAAATAGTGCATATTATTTTATATCCTGCAACTTATTTTTATTTTTTTTTAATTAAAGTTTACTGCACTGACAATTGTTAGTAAAGTTACATAGATTTCAGGTGTACAATTTTGTAATACATTATCTATATCTCACATTGTGTATTCACCACCCAGAGTCAGTTCTCTTTCTATCACCATATATTAGACCCTCTTCTACAGCTCCCCTCCCCCTTTACCCTCTGGTAATCCCTAAACTATTGTCTGTCTATGAGTTTTTGTTCCTTCATTTGTTTGTCTTGTTCTTTTATTGTTTTCAGTTTTATATCACACATATCAGTGAAATCATATGGTTCTCTACCTTTTCTGACTTATTTCGCTTAGTATTATAATCTCAAGATCCATCCATGTTGTGATAAATGGTCCTATTTCATCTTTTATTACCACCGAATAGTATTCCATTGTGTATATATACCACAACTTCTTTATCCATTCATCTATCAAAGGACATTTTGGTTGTTTCCATGTCTTGGCCACCATAAATAAAGCTGCAATAAACCTTGGAGCACATATATCTTTGTGGATAAATGTTTTCAGATTTTTGGGGTAGATGCCCAGGAGAGGGATTGCTAGTCATATGGTAATACTATTCCTAATTTTTTGAGGAACCTCCACGCTGCCTTCCATAGCAGCTGAACCAATCTGCATTCCCACCAACAGTGTGTGAGGGTTCCTTTTTCTCCACAGCCTCTCCAACACTTGTTACTATTTGTCTTGTTGACAATAGCCATTCTAACTGGGGTGAGGTGATATCTCATTGTGGTGTTTATTTGCATTTCTCTGATGATTTTTTCATATATCTATTTGCCATTTGTGTGTCCTCTCTGGAGAAATGTCTCTTCAGGTCCTCTGCCCATTTGTCAATTGGGTTGTTTGTTGTTTTTGTTGTTGAGTTTTATGAGTTCCTTGTATTAGCCCCTTACCAGAGGCACTGTTTGCAAAAATCTTCTCCCATTCGGTTGGTTGCCTCTTTATTTTGTTGATGGTTTCTTTTGCTGTGCAGAAGCTTTTAAGTTTGATATAGTCCCATTCATTTGTTTTAGCTTTTACTTCCCTTACCTTTGGAGTCAAATTCATAAAATGCTCTTTGAACCCAAGGTCCATAAGTTTAGTACCTATGTTTTCTTCTATGCAGTTTATTGTTTCAGGTCTTATGCTTAGGTCTTTGATCCATTTTGAATTAATTTTGGTACATGGTGACAGATTGCAGTTCAGTTTCATTCTTTTGCACGTGGTTTCCAATTCTCCGAGCACTATTTATTGAAGAGGCTGTCTTTTCTCCATTGTATGTTTTTGGCTTCTTTGTCAAAAATCATCTGTCCATATTTATGTGGGTTTATTTCTGGGTTCTCAGTTCTATTCCATTGGTCTGTGTGTCTGTTTTTCTGCCAATACCATGCTGTTTTGATTAATGTTGCCCTGTAGTACAAGCTAAAGTCAGGGAGTGTGATACCTCAAGCATTGTTCTTTTTTCTTAGGATTGCTTTGGCTATTCGGGGTCTTTTGTGGTTCCATACAAATCGGAAGATTTTTTGTTCTATTTCTTTAAAAAATGCCATTGGGATTTTGATGGGGATTGCATTAAATCTGTATATTGCTTTGGGTAATATGGCCATTTTAACTATGTTGATTCTTCCAATCCATGAGCACGGAATGTCTTTCCATTTTTTTGTGTCTTCTTCAATTTCTTTCTAAAATATCTTGTAGTTATCAGCCTATAGGTCTTTCACATCCTTGGTTAAGTTTATTCCTAGGTATTTTATTCTTTTTGTTGTAATTGCAAAAGGAATTTTTTTTTTAATTTCTTTTTCTGAGATTTCATTGTTAGTATATAGGAATGCAATAGACTTTTGTACATTGATTTTGTAGCCAGCAACTTTACTGTATTCATTTATTGTTTCTAATAGCTTTTTGGTGGAGTCTTTAGGGTTTTCTATATATATAGCATCATGTCATCTGCAAAGCAGCCTTTATTATGTTGAGGTATTTTCCATCTATACCCATTTTCTTAAGTGTTTTAATCCTCAATGGATGTTGTATCTTGTCAAATGCTTTTTCTGCATCAATTGATATAATCATATGATTTTTGTCCTTTATTTTGTTTATGTGATGTATCACAATGATGTATTTGCATATGTTGAACCATCCATGTGTCCCTGGGATGACCCCCACTTGGTCGTAATGAATAATCTTTTTAATGCATTGTTGCATTCGATTTGCTAGAATTTTGTTTAGGATTTTTGCATCTGTATTGTTCAGCGATATTGGTCTTTAGTTTTCTTTTTTTGTGTCATCCTTACCAGGTTTTGGTATCAGGGTAATGTTGGCCTCATAAAATGAGTTAGGAAGTGTTGTCTCTTCTTCAATTTTTTGGAAGAGTTTGAATAGTACAGGCATTAGATCCTCTTTGAAGGTTTGGTAGAATTCACTAGTGAAGCCATCTGGTCCCAGACTTCTGCTTTTGGGAAGGTTTCGGATGACTGATTCGATTTCCTTACTGGTGATCGGTCTGTTTAGATTTTCCAATTCTTCATGATTCAGTCTAGGAAGGCTATGTTTCTAAGAACTTGTCTGTTTCTTCTAGGTTATTGAATTTGGTGGCATATAGTCCTTCATAATATTCTTGGATGATCCTTTGTATTTCTGTGGCATCCGTGATAATTTCCCTTCTTTCATTTCTGATTTTGTTTATTAGTGTCTTTTCTCTTTTTATCTTAGTGAGTCTAGCCAAGGGTTTGTCAATTTTATTAATCTTTTCAAAGAATCAGCTCTTTGTCGCATTAATTTTTTTCTATTGTCTTTTTGTTCTCTATTTCATTTAGTTCTGCTCTGATCTTTATTATTTCCTTTCTTCTGCTGACTTTGGGTTTCATTTGTTCTTCTTTTTCTCATTCTTTAAGGTGTCTTTCTTGAGATAGGCCTGTAATGATATAAATTTCCCACTTAAAACTGCTTTCGTTGCATCCCAAAAATTTTTGTAGGATGTATTTTCATTCTTATTTGTTTCTATGTATCTTTTGATCTCTTCTCTTATTTCTTCTCTGACCCGGTCATTCTTTAAATGTATGTTGTTTCATCTCCACATATTTGTGGTTTTTCCTACTTTCTTTTGCAGTTGATATCTAATTTCAGAGGCTTGTGATCAGAGAATATGCTTGGTACAATCTCAGTCTTCTTAAATTTGCTGAGGATAGTCTTATGTCCCAATATATGGTCTATCCTTGAGAATGTTCCATGTGCACTAGAAAAGAATCTATAGTCTGAAGGTCTAGGATGAAGTGCACTATAAATGTGAATTATGTCCATTTCATCTAACGTGTCATTTAGGGCTGCTATTTCATTATTTATTTTCTGTTTGGAGGATCTATCCATAGCTGTCAATGATGTATTTAGGTCCCCTACTATAATTGTGTTTTGGTCAATTTCTCCAATTAGTTCTGTTAGTAGTTGCTTAGTATATTTTGGTGCTCCCTGATTTTAATAGATTAGGGGCATAAATATTGATGACTGTTATGTCTTCTTGTTGTATAGTCCCCTTTATCATTATGAAATGTCCATCTTTGTCTCTTGTTACCTATTTTATCCTGAAGTCTGTTTCATCTAATATCAGTATGGCTACACCTGATTTTTTCTGAATACCTTTTGTGTAGAGTGTCAGTTTCTACCCTTTCACTTTCAGTCTATATTTGTCCTTGTAGCTGAGATGTGTCTCTTGGAGGCAGCATATGATTGGGTTTATTTTTTGATCAAATCTGCCACTCTGTGCCTTTTTATTGGTGAGTTCAGTCCATTTATATTTAGGGTGATTATTGATATGTGTTTCCTATCATTCTATCTTTGGGTTTCTGATAAGACCGTGTCTCTATTGTTTGTTTGCTTTTTTGTTGTCGTCTATTATTTCTGTGTAGTGGTATTCTATGAGTTTCCTCTCTGTTTCTTTTTTTTATGTTGTATATTTCAGTGCGGGTTTTTTGTTTTTGTTTTTTGTTTGTTTGTTTTTTTTTTTGAGTGGTTACCATTAAATTTGTGTAAAAGAAAGTTTCATATTTAGAGTATTCCATTTTCATTAGCATGCTTACTTTCTTCATTCCCATATTCCGGTTCAGGCCTTTCTCTCCCCTCTTTTATGTTTTGGTTGTCACAAATTATCCCTATTTATGCTGGTCAAATAGCCTCTTTCAGTATTTCTCGTAGTGCAGGCCGTGTGTTTGAAAATCCCCTCAGCTTCTGTGTGTCTGGAAAGGTCTTTACTACTCCTTCATATCTAAAGGATATTTTTTCTGGATATATTATTCTTGGCTCATAAGTTCTCTCATTCAATAGTTTGAATATTTGATTCCACTCCCTCCTGGCTTGTAGAGTTTCTGCTGAAAATTCTGATAATAATCTAATGGGCTTTCCTTTGTAATTTACCATCTTCTTTTCCCTGGTTGCCTTGAGGATTCTTTGTTGTTAATTTTTGACAGCTTTAATACAATGAGAAGGCCTGTTGAGGTTGAGATAATTAGGTGTTCTATTTGCTTCTTTCTTTGAGGATCCAGTTCTTTCCACAAGTTTGGGAAGTTCTTGTTGACTATTTGTCTGAATATACTCTCTGTTCCCTTTTCTCTTTCTTCTCCTTCTGGTATGTCCATTATTCTTATATTGCTCTTTGTGATGGAGTCAGAAAGTTCTTGTAGAGTTCTTTCATTTCTTTTAAGTCTCAAGTCTCTTTCTTCTTCCATCCATGTCATTTCCAGATTTTTATCTTCGATGTCACTGATTCTTTCCTCCATCTGGTCAACTCTACTACTTAAGCTGCCTATTAGTTCTTCATTTCTTTTATTGAGTTCTTAATCTCCAGAAATTCTATTTGGTTCTTTTGTAGAATTTCAATCTCTTTGGTAATATGTTTGTTTTGTTCTTTGATTGTGTTTCTGAGTTCATTAAACTACCTGTCTATGTTTTTTTTTTGCGTCTCGTTGAGTTTTTTAAGAACTGCAATCTTGAATTCTCTGTCATTTAAGTCACATATTTCCATGTCTTTACGTTCATTTTCTGGATACTTTTAATTTTCTTTCTGAGCTGTCTTGTTACCATGGTTATTCCTGGCGATTAATGATGTATTATTTCTCTACGTAGATATCTACAGGAGTGGGTTCTGCAACAGATTGATAGAAAGAGGTACTTCTTTTGTTTTCTAGTAAGTTTTGGTAGAATGTTTTGTTTTCTCTCTGACTGCAGCCTTTTATTCTCTGCCACACTATAATGTTATATTTTCTCTGCAGTATTCCAGCTCCTCACACAATGAGGGGATTTCATGGAAGGCAGACTTCCCCTCTGTGAACAGTGCACCTGGGTCATAGGGCACCGCCTCTCTGGGGGGGTGTGGAGATCTCCTGAAGTTCCAAAGCTCTTGCTGCACCAGATTCAGAGCCCGTGTGTTTCAGCAGCTCTGTTTACTCCTGCAGGGATCCGGCCAGATAGGTAGGGACAGGGGCGGGGTGGGTTGTGAGAGGTGTCCCAGAGCAATGGCGACGACCACCACTACAGCGAGTCCTGCTTCCACGGCTCCCTCTCCTTTGCCAAAACTAATTGTGCTGCAAGTCCATGTTTGAGGACCACAGTTTTCAGAACTGCAAATATTCTTTTCTTTTGATCTGACACTGCTACTGTTCCACTTCTAGCAGTGGGCAGGTGGTGGTGGGACAAGCTCTGGGAGCATAGGAAGGGGAGGCTAGGCTCAGTGCCTATGTCTTCCATTCTGTGCTGGACAGTGAGGGTTTAAACCACTGTTGTCAGCCTTCTTTGCTCTGAGGTCTCTGCCATGAGCCATGTTGGGTTCAGCCGTGTCATATGCTGTCCCCTCAGCCCTGTGAGCCATAAGCATAGCCGTAGCAGTCTAAGTTTTTCCTTCTCCCGCAGCTGCAGTAATTCTGGAATGCAGCGAACTCCGAGCACTGAGCTAGGTCTGTGTCCTGTGCTTGCACAGCCCCATCTCTGCATTTCTCCCTTCCCTCCTCCCCTGTTCACGCAGTTTGCCTTCCTTTGGATGATTTCAGTAGTGCACCTCGTAGTCTTGCCTGTCTGCTGTGCACGGAGTCCCCTGTGGGGTTATAGTTGTTCAATTTATTGTAAATTCCAAGGGAGATTTCAAGAAGCTCACCTCATGCCACCATTTTTATGACGTCCCTGCTTTTTATTTTTAATATAATTTTTAACTTTTTAATTACAGTTGACATACAATATTATATTACTTTGAGATATGCAACATAGCAATTAAACATTTGTATAGCGTATGCAGCAATCACCTTGATAAATCTAGTACCTATCTGACATCATACATAGTTATTGCATTATGACTGAATATTTTCCTTATGCTATACTTTACATCCCCATGACTATTTTGTAACTACCAATTTGTACTTCTCAATCCTTTCACGTTTTTTACCCATTCCTTCAATCCCCCTTCCATTCTGGCAACCATTAAAATGTTCTCTGTATCTATAAGTTTATTTCTGTTTCGTTGTTTTTATTCTTTAGAGTCCACCTATAAGTGAAGTCATATAGGTGGACTTATAAGTCATATAAGTGAAGGCATTTGTCTTTATCTGTCTGACTTACTTCACTCAGCACAATACCTTCTAGGTCCATCCATGTTGTTGCAGATGGCAAGATTTAATTCCTTTTCTTTGCTAAATAATACTCCATTGTATATACTCGTATGTACAACCTCTTCTTTATCCATTCACCCATTGATGGACACCCAGGTTACCTCCATATCTTGGCTATTATAAATAAAGCTGCAATGAACGTATGTATGTACATGTCCCTTTGTAGTAATGATTTTGGTTTCTTCGAATAAATGCCCAGAATTGGGAGTAATGGGTCCTTCTATGTCTATTGTTATAGCCTTTGTTTTAAAGTCTATTTTGTGTAGTATAAGTACTGCTACCCCAGTTATTTTTGGTTTCCATTTTTGTGAAATATCTTTTTCCATTCCTTTAATTTCATTCTGTGTGTATCTGTCTTTCAATCTGAAGCGAGTTTCTTGCAGGCAGCATATGTAGAGGTCTTGTTTTCTTATCTTTTGAGCCACTCTATGTCTTTTTATTGGAGCATTTAATCCATTTACTTTGAAAGTAATTGTCAATAGATTTGTAATTATTGTCATTTTATAATTCATATTTTTTAATATTTGTTTTTTCCTTTTTCTTCTTAAAGAAGTTCCTTTAACATTTCTTGCAATACTGGTTTGGTGGTGATGAACTCCTTTACCTTTCTCTTGTCTGGGAAGCTCTTTATCTGTCCTTTGATTCAAAATGATAGCTTTGCTGTGTAGCGTAATTTTGGTCGTAGGTCCTTGCTTTTCATCACTTTCAATATTTCCTGCCAATACCTTCTGACCTGCAAAGTTTCTGTTAGAAATCAGCTGACATTTTTATGGTAGCTCCCTTGTAGGTAACTAACTGCTTTTCTCTTGCTGCTTTTAGATTCGCTCTTTGTCTTTAATTTTGGCATTTTAGTTACAATGTGTCTTGGTGTGGGCCTCTTTGGGTTCATCTTGTTTGGGACTCTCTGTGCTTCCTGGGCTTGGATATCTATTTCCTTTGCCAAGTTTTCCATCATTATTTCTTCAAATAGGTTTTCAATACCTTGCTCTCTTTTTTCTACTTCTGGTACCCCTATGATGCAGATGTTGGTATCCTTAAACTATTCTTAAACTATCCTCATTTTCTTGGAATCTTTTTTTGTGTGTGTGCTGTTCTGCTTGGGTGTTTTCTGCTACCTTATCATCTAAATCACTGGTTTGGTTGTCTGTTTCATCTAATCTACGTTTGATCCCCTCCAATGTATTCTTTATTTCAATTATTGTATACTTGATACCATCTTTATGTTGTTACAGAATTATAGTAGAGGACACGGTGGACTGGCGACCCCATGACAAAATCGTCCTTAGCTCCTCTTCTTATGAGCCTCATGAAGCAGAGGTCCTCACTGTGAAAGAAGTCAAGGGTCGCTATGTTAGGATCCATGAACGGCTCAAACACCGGCATATCGGTAAGTCTTTGGTTTGTGGTTAAGGGAAGTGAATGAGTCAGGATGAATGAGTTCTGCCTGGAGTCTTGGATCCGATCACCATTGAGAGGAGATAAATAGTGCCTTACTGCTGTCCTAGACTCATCCTAGAAGGTTTTATCTCTATCCCTTCATTAATTTTATTGCCTGGTGAAAAAAATATTTTGATGTGAGGGAAGAATTTAACTTTTTATTTATAATGGCAAGTCTAGAAGCTAGTGGGAGAGTTATGACTCTTGTTCAAGGCCATTGGATATTTTCCTGGCTAGACCAGAATAAGCCTCATCGGAGCTGAGTTTCCTGTTCATTTCCTGGCACACTGAATCACACAATTACCTAGAATATGGTAGTTATTGTAAATGACTTTTTTCCTCATACTTAGGAATGTGTCCTTCCTGACATAAAATTCATTTTATATATTGAGCACTACTTTTTCTAAAAAAACCACAAAACAAAAACCTGAATATTTTTATACACTATACATAGTTAAAATATATTGCACAGAAATTATAAATAACCATAAGTTTCCTGGTTTAGTCTAATAAATACATTTAACACAGGAAATATAGCTAACAAGTAATAAAACATGAAAATAGAGGGGTTAGAGAATATCTTTTTTGTCTGATGTATTTTCAAACAGGACTATGTCTGAATCTCTCTTTTTAAATCATAGTTGCAAGGATTATTTCTCTTTTAGAAAAGTAATCAAAAAAAGAGAAATCTTTAGCATTCCTTGCCAGTGAGGTCCAAGGTGAAATGCAAATGGTGGCCCAGTGAAACAAATCAGCACTTGGCTCTTTAGCTCCTGCTGCTGAGGAGGCTCCTTCAAGCAGTGGTGAGCTTAAGACCTGTTATGGGGGACACTGCTACTGTTCTTTGTCCCTTTACTGTGATGCATTGCTGTCTTAGTTTTGTAACTGCCTCAGTTGTTCTGGGATTCCTCACTCTCATGAACAAAGTCTGTAGACAATGTACAACCAAACCCTACGTCTCACACCGATAAATTTAAGGAAGGTGTTTGGGGACCTCCACTAATTGGACAGGTCTTCCCTGATATCCCTGCACCAGTAACCTGTCCCAGTACCCACAATTATTGAGGAGAAATGAATTCTTGCTCAAGCACTCTCTCTCTGATCCCAAAGAGAGACAAGTAAATGGGCTTTTCATTTCTCAGCTGACATTTGTGAAGAATGCCCGAGGAAAAGCAGACTTTAATGTTGGTAGGACTTCCGAGGGGAAAGGAGTATTTTCATTTGGCAGGTTCACTTGGGTCCCCAGTTTGCGATTTCTGCAATAGGTTTTTAAAGTTTTGTCTTCCCCAACTCCTGTTGCCCCAGGAAGCGTCCATTTCATGGAGGATGGCCAATATATTCGTTTGGCTGCTGAGGTTGGACTTTTGACCAGAAATATACAAATCCAGGCTGATACATCATGTCGGGGGAGACTACTTGTGGGGTCCTTCAGGAAGTCCAGCAGAGAAGAATTTTCAGGTAAATGACATTTTCAGTTACTAGTAGCGTAACTAATTGAAATGTATTCATCTGGGACACACAGGAATTCCAACTGTGAGAATTTTCATTTATAAAACAAAATATTCAAATGAGATGGCTCTTTTGTGCACTGAGAAGCTATGAATTTTCAGTCCTAATCTGTGCTTAATTATCAGTGTGATGTTAAAATAATATACTAGTGATCAGCACATATGCACATTTTTACCTCAAAGAAAACATCTTTAGCAGATGTGAAATTTCCTCTGCTTTGAAATTATAGATGATTTAATGACCACTTGAATTTTATCTCTTTCCTGAATTTCTATTACTCCGTCCCAGTAGCATGCTATAGCTGGTGACAGACCTCAGCTCATGCTATAAATTAATAACGTAAATTTAAATAAAAATGATTTCCATATCCTAGACTGCTTTAAGGATCAGTTCAATCTCTCTTGTTTCTTTCAAGCTTTAGCTCTTGTAATGCTGCAAAATTATTTGATTAGCACCTTATTTTGTAAACTTGTATTCCTTAAATGTTATTCCAAAGTTGTTTCCTAGTCAAAAATTTTGGCAAAGGCTTTCTCTGTAGCTCCATCTTAGAATGTCACTGTGTACATGAATATAGTAAAGGCTCTGAGAAGGCTTGGAATAAAGGATTTAACCACTTCCCAAATACAGAGGGTGCCAAAAAATATATATACACATTTTAAGAAAGGAAAAAACTGTATTAAAATTGTAATACTCGATATATACCAATAGCAAATGATGAATACAAGTCATGTGTACACATTTTTTTGGCTCCCCTGGTATGTTGAGCATGGAACACTTTTTGTTGGCACATTTGTTTCACCATTATGATAAAGGGCAGTGTTTAGATCTTTAAGTTCTACATTAGAAGTTCTGGATTTCTGGTCCATAGAACAAGCTCTCTCTCTATAAGCTGTCACTTCATTAGTTCTCAACAGAAGTGATTTTGCTCCTCCCTCCAACCCCCAAAGGGCATTTGGCAATATCTGGAGTCATTTTGCTTGTCACAAGTTTGACGGATGGGGCTTCTGGAATCAAGTGGGTAAATGCTAACTATCCTACATTGTGCAGGTCAGTCTCCCACAAGAAAGGATTTTCTAGTCCAAAATGTCAATAGTGTTAAGATTGAGAAATCCTGCTTTAGAAGACTGAGACAAAGGCTGGATCCTGGTCTTGTAGAAATGAGACTATCCTGAAGTTGATGAAGATGGAGAATCAGGGACGGAGAGCAAGACAGGGCCTCTATTAATTGAAACTGTTGACCAAAGTGCCTACTTGTATAACTGCGCATGCTGTTTCAATTTCTTCTCAAAGTACCACCAGACTCTGGAGTATGTTATAGAAAAATACAAAGGTTCTTAATACAATGTGGGAACTTAGATGGATTCTGGGACAGAAAAGGGGCATTAATGAAAAAGCTGGTGGAATCTGAATAATATCTTGAGTTCAGTTAATAGTAATGCATCGATGTTAAATTTTTAGTTTTGGCAAATGTACCAGAGTTATGTCAGATACTAACAGTAGGAGAAACGGAGTGCAAAGTATACAGGAACTCTCCATGCTGTCTTTGCAACTTTTCAATAAATTTAAAATGTTTACAGAAATAAAAGTTTATTTAACAAGGGCTTCAGAATCAGACTTGAGTTTGAATGTTACTTCTGCCATTTTCTAGCTGAATGACTTTTCTTACTCTTCATTTATTTTATTCATTCACATTTATTGAGCACCTAATACACTGAAGTAACCATATTAGGAAAACAGGGATGAAAGACCCACGTTTACCCTTAAGGAATTCACAAACTCATGTCAGAGTTTTACAAAACTGCAGGGAAATTTTATTATGTTTCTTTGTCTATAAAAATGTCTCTCTCACAGGGATGTTAAAATGAACTGAGATAATAATATAGGCATAAAAATCAGCATCGCTCCTGGTCCATAAGAAGCATCCAGTACAGGTTCTCTTTCCTTTCCCCTGGGGATGATTTCAGAAACCCTGGATGAATCAGCAATGTCAGAGGTTCAGGACCAAGGCACTCTTGCTGCTGGGTCACTTCTGCTGGCATGGTGCTCAACTATACAAATTGGCCATCTGTCCTGTTCCTGTCACAATGCTCCAGCACGGCCTGCAGTTTCACTGGCATGAAATATATTTGTGCTGAGAATAAGCAATTATATTTTTAATAAAAATCTGCATAGTCTTGTACCCATAATTGGACCATCCTTCTGCCTTGTGTAGGGAAGAAGAAAGTACCTTATGATATGTGTTTTGTTTGCAGGTGTCCTTCAACTTTTAAATGTAGAAATTCAGAACTTTGGGTCACCATTGTTTTCATCCATTGAACTCACTAATGTGTCAGCAAGATCCTGGATAATATCTTCTACTCTGCACCAAAGTTGCGGTGGGGGCATTCATGCAATTGCCAGTCATGGGATCATTTTGAAAGACAATGTAGTGTTTAATACAGCTGGTCATGGCATTGCTTTGGAGGGTCAGGCCTATTCTCTCTATAATAACCTTGTGGTTCTGATGACACAGTCAGCCTGGTCCACAGTTTGGGTAGCAGGAATCAAAGTAAACCAGGCAAAGGACATCAATCTCTGTGGCAACGTTGTGGCAGGATCGGAGAGACTTGGCTTTCACATCCGAGGCCAGAGTTGTTGCTCTCCTGAAGCCCTTTGGGCTGACAATGTAGCCCACTCAAGTCTTCACGGCCTTCATCTTTATAAGGAAAGTGGACTTGACAACTGTACTAGTATCTCTGGCTTTTTGGCTTTCAAGAACTTTGACTATGGTGCCATGCTTCATGTGGAGAACAGTATGGAGATAGAGAATGTCACTCTGGTGGACAACACGATCGGTCTCTTGGCAACAGCATATGTGTCTTCAGTTCGACAGAGCTCTGTTGAAAATGTGCAGATCGTACTAAGGAATTCGGTCCTTGTGGCCACTAGCTCCTCTTTTGACTGCATTCAGGACAGGGTCAAGCCTTGCTCGGCCAACCTGACATTAACAGACCGAGCTCCTTCCAACCCAAGAGGAGGTCGAGTTGGTATTCTGTGGCCTGTATTCACCTCTGAACCAAATCGGTGGCCACAGGAACCATGGCACAAAGTGAGAAATGGCCATTCAATTTCAGGAATCATGAAACTTCAAGGTAGGATGTTTGGGCTTATCTAAACAACATAATTTCATAAATCAGTGCATAGAATTTTTAATATTCTGAAGTTAGATCAGCTAGAGGGTGCAGTATAATCCAATGCTTGGTGTCCCGCTGACCACCTGCTGTGTCCTGATTACCACAATGATGGTCTATAATGACAGTGAGTGATTCCTTTAAAAAATCACTGCTTTGTACATGTTGAAGAGTTTTCACAGCAGTAATTTAATTTGATTACATGACAATTCTCTTAGGGAGGTGTTATTTTTCTTACTATACAAAGGAGGAAACTTAGATGCAGCAATTGTGCCCCACTGAGGTTGTTTGGTAGTTAGTGGGGCAGCCAGAAATAAAATCAAAGTTGTACCACAACCTATACAGTAATTTTCTATCAGATCTCTTTTGTATTATCGTACTCCTCATTGGATTTTGATCAAAACTTTGATAAAAAGTATTGCTCTTAATACATGAGTGTGCTGGAATACTCTTCTGTTCTGCAAACAATGTCCATGTCATGCAGAATTACAGATATTTTAAGTCAAGATTTATGTATACTCCTGGAATTACCCTGGATAGCTTAAACTAACTCCTGGACACACATTACTATAAGAGTATTTAGTTGTGTAGTCTATATTTGTGTTTGGTAGTTTATATGATCGAATATTATGGTATCTTAAAAATTTTTCTTTCAGATGTCACCTTTTCTAGTTTTGTGAAGAGTTGCTATAGTGATGACCTAGATGTCTGCATCCTGCCCAATGCAGAGAATACTGGAATCACTCATCCCATAACAGCAGAGAGGACCAAGATGCTAAATATCAAAGATAAAAACAAGTTCTACTTTCCTCCTTTACAAAGCAGGTACCAGTTTTACTATTTATAATAAACCATATCTATGAAGTATTTTGCAATTATTCAAATCCTTACACTTTTTTTTTTTAATAAAATCATCAGTGGAAATAGAAATAAGTCCTTTTGGAAAGGTAAAGTAGGTTAATTGAACGACTTTAATTGTTTACCCCTCTTATGTTCATGTGCTTTAATACATGATTTTTGCAATCTCTTTTACTAAAGAGGCAGAGGCTATTCCTCTCTCTTGAATCTGGGCTCAGCCATGTGGATTTGTCTGGTTAAAGAAGGGGGCAGAAGTGATGGTGTCTAAGTTTCATTGGTATTGTTTCATTATTTTTGTCTTTATTAGAGATACTTCTTTGGGATGTTTTTCAGTCACCAGAAAAAAATTGACCCTAATTCTTGAATCTTCCATAGCGTATGATATCACTAGTCTTCAGAAGGAAGCTTGGGAGCCCTTGTGAAGGGACTAGTGGGAAGGAGGAGACCACGTCTACTGTCAGGAATCCCTGAACTGAGCCATGTGACTTAGACAGATGTTGGTGCTCAGACCAGGTGTAACGGAACATATGATCTGAGAATTTTATTCAAGAAACTGAAAACTAGCGAAAGCATTATTTTTCCCATAAAAGGGAGTAGAAAAGTCAGGAGCAGGGAGTATGGGCTACTTTGTCTTCCCCACAACTTTGGAGAAAACTTCTTTAGTTGGAAGAAAAGAGTCAAGAAAAATCACCCTAAATGGAAAGTAAATGTGTGTTGCCCAACACTGTTCTTTTTAAGATGCCCATCCCTGAGCCACTTTTGGTACCGAAACGTTATTAGGTATCATCATTATGCAACTTGGGTTATTCTATCATTTTTCTTCTACTGTCCGACTTTCCTTATGTTCATGTCTTACTTATGGGATGAAATAGTTACAAAGCTAAATGATATTAGCATCTGATTCTTTGTACTATTAATACTTAACACATGGTTGGCATGCAATAAATATTTAATATTATTACTAATGGTACCTAAAAGTACTAGACTAGGGGAAATCAAATAAATTCTCTATAACTCAATGTTATAATTGCCTATTATTTGTTTATATACCTTGCCTGACTCCAAATTCTGAAAGCATAGAAACCTTGTCTATATTTATCACCATTATATTCCTCAACCTGTAAGTAGTAGATTTCTAATAGACATTTGTTGAATCAGAATTTCTATTTTGATCTTGTCTGTATATAGCACAAATATAATTGATATTTATAATGGCAATCTTAAAATACTGCAAAGCTCCAAAGTTTCATACAGAAATGATTACATTATTTTCAATAGATATTATACCGTGTTTCCCTGAAAATAAGACCTAGCCGGACAATCAGTTCTAATGCATCTTTTGGAGCAAAAATTAATGTATTTGACTATAATATAAGAGCAGGTTTCATATTAATTTTTAGATCTGATTGTCCGGCTAGGTCTTATTTTCAGGGAAACAGGGCAGTTAGAAGCATTTTGTTGTATCTTGCTTCTTAGAAAATTAGCAATCTCTGTAAAGATTATATATACAGAATATTTGGTTAATAATACTGTCTTCTTGACCATATAACTGGGAAATAACATTTTCTCTAGAGTTTTATTTCATGTCTATGTAATACATTTTAATAGTAAAATTGTGTTGAATTTACTTTTCATCAGATTAGTAACACCAATATATTTTCTTTTTGCTGCTTATCATGAAATGAGAGCTGCTTTCTGTCTGTCTTCACAGGAAAGATTTAGGAATACTGGTCTGCCCTGAATCGGATTGTGAAAGTCCAAGAAAATATCTCTTTAAGGATCTGGATGGGAGAGCCCTGGGTCTACCTCCACCAGTTTCTGTATTTCCTAAAACCGAGGCAGAATGGACTGGATCCTTCTTCAACACAGGTTGGTTATATCAGAACTCGATGCCTCCATTAGAGGGAGTGTGCCTGTGAAGGGGTTGTATTGGCCGTGTTGTCTAAACATCCTGGAGAGGAACTGAGCTCTAGAGTTGAAGTCTGTGCTAATCACCTGTATCATGGAATGTTGAGTGATTAAGAGATGTCATGATTATTGTTGTGGCCTCCATGAGATTGCCTGTGTCTATGTCAAAGGGACCGATTCCTGACACCCAGGTCTGTGCACAGGTGAAGAGAACAATGCTCTCACTGACTTGGTCACCTGAGCCTGAAGCAGCACTCTAGTGTTCACCGTTTCACAGTGTCAGCCATGGAACAAGCTCCTCTGGTTTCTGATTCTATCTTTCTCTTCCATCAGGACTTAAGGGCTCTCAGTCTGGAAAGGGTGGTATAGTAGATGGTATGCAGTTTTGCCTTCCTTTTCTCCATCTTCTAATTGTCCTTGGGGCGGGAGGGAAATGCTGTGATCAAAATTCCTTCTTCTTCTTTCTTATACAGCCAAAGCCCACTTAGCTATCAATTTTTATAATGGGACCCCTGGAGAAATCATTGTCCTTCTACTACCACAAATAATGAAACTCAGAGTTTTATTTGTGGTCAGGTAGAACCTGCTCTCAGTAAATCTAAAGAATTTTCCCAGCTTTCTTCCTACTTCTGTGATTGATTCTTCAGACTTCTCTTTTAGTCTTTCTTTCCCTTTTTAAGTTCTGAATGTGTGAATGTCCCAGAAGTATGTCTTCAGATCTGTTTTCTTCTCTCCCTAATCTTCCTCCCAAGTCCAAACTTGAAATACCATTTGATGCTGATGACTTCCTATTTATATCTTCAGCCCAGACCTGACCCTGAACTTTGATCTGGTATATCCAGCTGACTCCCTTGGGAAGTATAATTGGCATCTCAGACTCAACATGTTCTAAATGGAAAGCTTGATCTCTGTCCCAATCCACTACCTGCTTCTTGCCTAGTAGCTGTGTCCACCTCTGTAATTGATACCATCATTCATGAGGTTATTTCGGTAAAAAATAATAATTTATTCTTTTTTCTAGCCCAAATTCTCCCACTTCTAACCATCATCATCTCCCACCTGACAAGGGAGTATCCTTCTCACTGGTCTTCTTTCTTCCACTCCTGTGTCCCAGAGTTCATTTTTCAGATTGCCATAATAATCTTTTCAACTTTCCAATGACTTTCTATCCCCCTCAGAATGAAATCCAAACTGTAAGCCTACAAAGTCTTGTGGTATGGTTCCTACCTACCTCTCTCATTTTATCTTCTGTGACACCCTTTTAACTTACTCATCATTGGCTTATTTTTTCCTTTAATATGATAAGCTAATCCCTACTTCAGAGCCTTTGCATTAGCTATTTCTTCTGCCAGAAAAATCCTGTTCTCATTTCTTTGCAGAGCTAGCTTTTCCTGTTTAAATGATAACTCTTTAGAGAAGCCATCCCCGATCATCCTATCGAAAATAAATATTCCTCCATTATTCTCTAGCCCTACTGTGCCTGATTATTTTTTGTCAGGGTTCCATTACTTGAAATTATATTATAAATGTACTTGTTTACTTGTTGATTTACTCTTTTTGCCATTTTAGAGTGCAAATTTGATGAAGGCAAGAATTTTGTTCTGTTTACTCTTATGTATTTGGGGGATGCTCAACAAATATTAGTTGATGAACTGATCAAATGAATGAATTATTGGTAACTGAGGAGATTATTAATGCCATTTGCTCCAAACCATTCAAGAATATTCAGAAGAAATTGAGGCCTTCAGGTCATTGGTTTGAGGATATATTTGTAATAAGGAATCCTGGAACCAAGAAGTCTCCAAGTATCTTTTTACTTGTGTCCACCTTCTTCCATGTAAACTACTACTGCTTTATAGCGTTTGTCATTTAGAGATGTTTCACACAAGTCTTTTAATTACCATACAATTTCATGCTTCTATACTTTTTTCTATACTTTTTCATATATTTCTCAATTTTTTTTACAGATTGAAGGCTTATCTTTGCAATAGAGTGACAAACTATGGGAATTACAATATAGGTTTCAAAAAGTCAGTACTGAGTGCATGGAACATGCTAAGTAAATATTCATTTTGATATGTTGGTTATATCTGTTGAATATAACCACTAAATACATTTTTGCACAAAATAATTAAATTCAGGGAAAAGTATATATTGAGAAAATATGTGCGGAGTAGTAAAAGAGAACAAAAAGACAGTTAACTAGTCTCCCATTTACTAGTACGTCTACTCAAATAGCTTTCTGTAGTAAGTTATTCTATTGGTTTTAAGAACCATCCCACTTTTATAGGTGTGTATGCTATCGAGAAAACATCTTTATATTTTAAAATAAGTACATGAATAATTGTGAGGTTTTTCTCAACTTGTGGCTTTTGGTGAGGATCACATTTCTATGGAATTAGTGACAGGGGATACATGTCCCAGGGTATTTAATAAAAAATTACATTTCACAAAAGAATAAGAGCTGAAGATAGTATCTTAATTTGGGTTCCCCTTGATATAGGCTTAGAATCCAAATAGTTTATGTAGGGGAGGTAGGAGGTGAAATGAGGAACGTAGAGAAGTGGGGAAGTGAGATGGAAAAAGGACTGAAATCAGTAATGGTTGTGTTATCAAACTGGTGGATAGCTGGAGCTCAGGTCTGGTGGGGAACCCCAGGAGACCATGGGAACATGACCCAAAATTGTCCCAGCTAAGCTGGGAGGAAGCTAAGGTATTTGTACTTCAAATCCCTATCTATCTCTGGCTGAGGGATGCTACTGGAGACATTAACTCTTCAGCCCTTTGGCTTTCCCAGAACAAAGGCCAATTATTCTCTTTCTTATGACCAGGAAAAACCTTTTTCAGAAGGGAGCTGTGAGTTTTTGTAGTAGCAGTCTTTGGTTTGTCAAGGTGAGTACCAAATACCATGAGTGTGGTACTGAAAATGTCTGTTACAAATAGCTCTAAAATACCTCTCAAATTCTCCACATGTGAATAATAATGTTCTTTTGATGAACTCTTAGGTGGTTGCTTACCATGCGATGTGTGGTGCTCTTGTGGTGCTGTGTATTTTATTTTCATCACTCTCTGTCTTAGTTGTGAAACGTGACTCCACGGTAAAACCACGTGTAATCATGTATTATACTATTATATACCATTTACTATCAGTGTGCCAACAATAATGAGAATGTGTATGAGTGGCCGAATGTATACAAGGAGGTATATATGACCGACTGTCTTAAATTCCTGATGTTTTAAAGCTTTATAACATTTTAAATGAGGTTTTGCTAGAGGTACCAACTACAAGGATTCCCACAGTGGGATCTTCTGTTTACTGCACTAAAAATACAGTCTGTGTCCTCTTGCAATGAAGGAGACAGCACATAGTAAATGGTGCCTTCCGGGTGCTAACAGAATTGTTGTGTTTTCCTGTGACTTCCAAAATATGAATAGATCCCTCCTTGCCTAATTCAAGTCTCTTTATTTTTTAAACCATTCTCTTCTGTGCTAGTATCCAATTCCTGTTCACATCTGGTGGATGAGAAAAGGACAAATTTAATCTGGAGAGAATGAACGTCTATTTTGTATTTTTCCTTTGCAAGGCAAGAATCCATGGTCTTCTGTAAAACAGTGAGAGCAATACAGCAAAAATGAAAATGGAGACCACTGGAACCAACTCTCACATTTATTCCAAATGACACTGAGTTTAACATACCCTTATACCCTTTTTGGATTTCATTAACAAAAAGTTTGGAGTCCATTGCCTTTGAGGTTTATTTTTAATTTGAAAGAAAAAAAAACAGATTTTATTTGCACATTTAAGTTCATGTGAAAAACTATCCACTCACACAGACAGATATCCACAGGTCTCGGCATATTGTCATATACTCCAGCATTAGGAGCAAAAATTATCCATGTGGATCAGCTGTGGGGAATGCTGTGCCAGTGGGTTTTTTATCTGTGTAACGCAGGGTGTGTAGCCAGGGGAAAAGTAAGCTGTTAATTTTGTTTTGTACTTATCTGTAAGTTTGCATTGCAGCCAACTTTGAAATATGCATGGCTAATCCCAAGCAGGAGATCTTCTAAGAACCATTTGCATTTTATTCCAGAAAGGATTTACTTTGATTTTGGAGGCATCTGATCATCTGAAAATTCAAATCATTGAGAAAAACAAAGTCTTGAAATTAATATCCCATTTAGGTAGCACTAGATAGACATCAGAGCTTTGTACTTTCTTCTTACTCATTTCTTGTGTCTCAGACTACAAATGGGTGGCATCACTGCTCAGACCAGTTCATATATTTGGAACACTGGTGTTGGTGGGAGAGAACTGAAAACAATCAGAGCTGTAGTTTCAATGACATTTTACAATTTCTCAGACATGATGAAGACAACAGAAGGGAGATAAAAAAGAAGCTAGCATTTCAGAGCACCTTTAGCCTGCTATGCACTGAAGTTGGCCTGTTCATTCATTCAGTGAATTCATTTTGACTACTTATCATCTACCAGTGCCTTTCTAAGGATAGGAACTATAGTTGTGAACACGATAATGTCCCTGCTTTCATCAAACTTCTGTTCCAGTGGAAATATATATGTCATATATGTATATATATATATATATATATATGAACAAATAAATAAAAATATTCCATTAGTGATGAGAGTTATAAAGAAAATAAAATAGGGTTTTGGGCTAGAGAGGTAGTTTGGGTGTGTGTGTGTGTGTGTGTGTGTGTGTGTAAGGGAGTGGCTATTCAAAATAGACTTACGTTTCCAGTGAAACCTGAATTAGGAGACCTTCTCCAGGGAGAAGGACCAGCCAGAGCAGGGGCTCTGAGACAAGAATAGCCTCAAAGTGTCTGAGGAGTGCAGTATGTAGTGAATGAGAAGGGGAATAGTTGGAGCTGGTCAGGAGCCACCTCCTATTATAGGCCAGTGTAATTTAATAAGATGGTGTTGGAGGGTTTTAAGAAAGGAGGTGACAGGATTTTACTCAGTCTCTGAAAAGATCATACAAGCTGCTGTGGAGTGAATGGATAATAAGTGGGCGAGAGACTGGGGGCAGGCAGTGCAATTAGGAAGTGGACAATAATGGCGGCCTAATATGAGCTCCACCAGGAGTGGTCCACTGACCTGTGCTACCCCACAAACTATTGCATCAGTCCACAATTAGATAATTGTAGGGATTTATCATTTAGGAACATAGCAATCTGATAGGATAATGTTATGTCTGTTGAGTCTAACAAACAAAACTTGGACTTTTGTATGTCTAATTTGTCTGATAAATTATACTGCATTTCTAAAAGTATTGGTCCTCAAAAGACTGGAAATTTTAAAACAAACAAAACAAAACAAAAAACGCTTGTTCTCCTGCCAAAATTTCTTCTTTTTAGGGGATACATTTAATGTGCTTAGGATGGTGGCTCCAAAGCTGGCTTATCATCTGAATCACCTGGGGCATTAAATATTCATTTGTATGTTAAGGGTATTTTGGGTCAACAGGTTTGTGTGAGGTGAAGGCCTTTGTCCATTGTGTTTAAGCATACACACAGAAAAAAAATAAAAAATAAAAAAATAAAAACCACCACTAACAACAAAAACTTCCCCAAGTGATTCTGCAGTACTAAGGTTTGAGAATCACTGCTATAGAGTTATATGTTCCCTTTAAAATAAACAGGATGTTAAGAAGACAGTTCATATTTTTAATTTAAAAAGTGGGCAGTTTCAATTTCTCATGAATAATTAAGAATACCAACAGACATAAACATACTTGCTTATATACACACTGGATATATTTCCAAAAGGAAAAGGAACAATAAAATGATACAGGAGTATTTGCATTCTAAATAACGTCTTTGAAGCATAATATATCAAACCATTTTTTAAAAATATGGATTATTTTTCCTAGTATTGAAGTGAGCTGAGTAACCTCAAAACGTCACTTTCATAATATATCATTGGATAAAAATGGGCACAATGCTAAGTTTATTTTTCAAATTCTACATTGAATCATTATACTAAAAGCCCAAACTCATGATAAGCTTTTCCCACACTCTCCTTGACATTATTCCCAGCAAAGTGCTGTGGTCTGACCAGGATTTCTGACCCAATCCACCTTCAGGGCAGGTGAGAGTTTCTCATTCTTAACCATGAGAGGGTAAGAAACATTTTTCAAATTGTGTTACTTCTTGGATGCCTCTTCAGAAAGAAAGTTATAAACCATTGCGGAGACCTTAAAAGTGACTCGCCTCAAATCAAAACTAAAAGATTAGGTGGATAAAAAAGAAAATAAAGCTGGCATCTGACTGTCAGCGCATAGAGTGATGAAGTGGTTTCTAACTGAATACTGGGAAAGCTCAAGTAGAGGGAGAGGTGGGCTCAGCTGCTTAACAGACAGTGGCTCGTGTTTTCTCAACTCTTTGTTGCTAGGTCTTGAAATGTGTCTTTTCTTTAAGCTTTCTAGGCTCTCTCTCTTTCTTCCCATTTGTCCTGGGAATGACAGCAAGATGGTATTATAAAATGAGAGAAAGGAGAGGGAGGGAGAAAATGAGGGGACAGAATGGAGAGAGGAAACGGTTCTTAGAAAATTTGTCTGCCAATATCTGTGCTTGCAGAGGTCTTTTTCTTCTAGCTAGAGGGGGAAATACCATTCTCTTTTCCCAAGCAATTATAGGCCCCAAAGATTGAAACTTGGTATATAGCTCTTTAATCTCAGCAGATATTTATGGTTAAACATTAGAGTTTTAGGATTCCAGATGTCAGGGTATTAAAATATAAAGGCACAGTGGAGTCTCAGAAAATATTAGAATCTTTGGGATATGTGGCTGCAGGGATTTTTATCCCAAGCAAAGGAAGATAAAGCTTCCGATGATACTTTGTAAGACTCAAAGAGCACCTTTCCTTCACCTTATTCTCTCACTCCCCCATGACTTGCCTAGTCTCCAGGCAGTGAGTGGCAGAACAATATTTAACTGCATTTTGAAATAGTTCCTACTGTGAATTGGAATGATTTTTCACGTGTGAATTTTAAAGGATGATGTGAAAAGGCATATGAGCCATGGGAATAATTGCCTTTTCCTTTCTTCAGTGTAGGCATTTTATCCTTGCGATTGTCTTGCTCCTCAAATCTTCCATTAACAACTAATGCTTGTGGAGTATCTGCCATGTTTCTGACTCTGTGCCGAGGCCTTCAGATGAATTATCTCATTTAATTTAGTGCCGTCAAGAGGATCTCTTTTATGAAATAGATAATTCCTTCCATTTGTAGATGTGGAAACTGATGTAGAGACATTAGGTAACTTGTTTAAGTCATACAACTAATTAATAGAAGATTCAGGACTGAACCCATGTTTTTCACACTAGGCTATAATGTATGCGATATTCTCCTTCTAGGTTTTCTTCCTTCTTTCTATACATTCTCCAGTGTTAGCTCTCTTAGATCTATCAGCTTTTCGCACACATAGATAGCTCTGTCTACACAGAACAAAGCAAACCAAGACTGTGCAATTATTCCAGCAATTATCCCTCCCCACTAGCAATAATAACAGTTACGGTTTATCTAGCATATTCCATGTGCCAGCCATTGTGGTAAGTGGTTTATGGACATTCCTATGTATCTTTTCAACAACCTTAACATGACATGTAGGGATTGTTATCTCCTTTCAGCATTTAAAGAAATAGAGATTTAGAAAAGTTAACTAATTTTTCATGGCCCCAGAGCTAGAATGTGCAGAACAAAGGTTTAAATCTATATTTGTCTGACTTCAAAATCTGGGCTCATAACCACTTCTAGATAATTATCCTGTGGCCTGAATCATCTGTTGAGGTGCTATACAGAGATATATTTAACTGGATAATTCACATATTTCCATTTTACATGGTAGCAAATAGATTTTTTAGTTAAAAAAAATAGCTGTCAATTATTGTAACATTTTTGGAAGACAATGTAATAACCACAAAAAGTCATATATATGTGTGTGTGTATATATGTGTGTGTGTGTGTGTGTGTGTGTGTGTATATATATATATAAAACCATTCTTCATGTACAAAGTAATCTTTGTCACATCAGGGAAAAGTGTTTTGGGCCGGTCCGGTGGCTCAGGTGGTTGGAGCACCCTGTTCCTAACACCAAGGTCGCTGGTTCAATTCCCACATGGGCCAGTGAGCTGCGCCCTCTACAGCTAAGATTGTGAACAACAGTTCTCCCTGGAGCTGGGCTGCCAAGAGCGGCTGGAGGTTGGCGTGAGCTGCTGTGGGCTGCTGTGGGCTGGGATGATCGACTGCCTCAGCTGGGAGCAGCGCAAGGCTCATAATACCAGCATGGGCCAGGGAGCTGTGGCGTGCACAACTAGACTGAGAAACAACAGCTTGAACTGGAGTGGGAGAGGAGGTGGAAAAAGGGGGGAAAAAGAAAAAAAAAATGAAGTGTTTTGCCAGTGTTAACTACTAGAGGTTGTATGATGACAATAGAGTAGCATGAGTTTTGGTCATGAGACCAAAAACTTATTATGGTAATTTTTCTGTAGCTTCCCTTTTCCCTCAGTGAGTTTATGCGGGGTTTTTGTTTGTTTGTTTTTGTTTTTGTTTTCCATCTTAGAGAAATGTTTATCAAGTGCCCAGAGAGAGAGAAGCACTATGTCCTATTGGGGTATCTTAGAAGTGACCTCAAGGGAGATAAGAAACCATTCCTGCCCTCATTCATGGGGGCAGGAGATCCAGGCTACACAATGGAGAAAAGCAGTTGGTATAAAACTGGCACAAAGTATATTGGAGAGATCATGTATAGTTGGGGATATGGACAAAGGCTCTATAAAGGAAACGGAATTTGCCATGAGCCTAGACCATTGGATAAAGTTTGAAAAGGCATAGATGAAAGAGGAAAGTAAAAGAGTTGTGGTTAGAGCATCAGACACAGGGCTGTCCTTTGTGCTGTAGTGCAGCAACTCCCCTGTGAAGTGCTGCATTTCTTCCACATGTAGTTGGGTCTCTGCCTATTTATGCCCTTCCTTTACCTGTCATTCATTTCCATTATAGCATGTCTCAAGCTCTGCTGTCATCACTTTACAAGCCTGCCTTCTCATCAGACTGTGAGTACCTTGAAGGCAAGCTCTTTGAATTTTAATACAATCCCTGGAACATAATAGATGCTTAGTAAATGTTTGCTGAATGAGGGAATAAATGGCTGAATGAATGAATGAAAAAGTCAAGAACTCAGATTTTGTTTGCCAGTCAACAGTTTCACAGAGTAAATTTTATAATTTTACTTATGTATAATAGCCTTTTTAGAGAATGTTCCCCATTCAATATTCTCAGGAAATTCTGAAAAATGTGATCCGTGGCCAAATAAATTTTGAAAACTCTTGACTGTTGCCACTTTAGAGTTTCAACGTGTGCATTAAAATAGTAAAGGTTCTGATAAGTCCTGTAATTAAATTTAAAAATACTGTTTAAATTTATGTTATACAATATTTCTCAAACATTTTAACTAGAGAATAATTGTTTATATTACACACTAGTGTGCTTGGAATTAGTGTATTTCAGAATGCATCTTGAGAAATATTGCCTCATATTAATGCCTTAGTTTGCAGGAATATAGGCCAGTTGGAAAGAATAAGATTATGACATCTTTATTTTGATGTTTCCTTGAAGGTCAACCTTTTCCACTTCCCATTCAATGCACAGATGACCTCTACCTTTACTTTTCCCAGGAAGTGGGCATTCACTCTCTTACAAGACTGCCTAATATATTTTCAATAATTTTACTTGTTAGGATCTTCTTTCTATGATGTCTGCCTAGTGACTTAGTTTTCCTTCTGATGTGACAGATTATAAGTCTAATTGTTTCCATATCACAGCCTTTTACATATTCAAAGATAGTAAAACAGTGATCTTATAATAACCCAATATGCCTCTTTCAAGCATGGAAATCCTAAATTCCTTCTGTTATTCAACATATGACAGATTGTTTTTTAAGTCTTCACTTTCTAGACTGACTTCTTTTGATGTTCTTCAATTTATCAAGGACTTTTCCAAAATGTAGAAACCAGAATATTACCTATCCAGAATAGCATTGTTCAGTAGAAAAAATAATGAAAGATGCAAGTATAATTTAAATTTTCTAGTGGACAGATTTAAAAACATAAAAAGATTAAATTAATAATATACTATTTTAATTCAATATATTAAAAATACCATTTTAAGATTAATTAGTATAAAATTATTGAGATATTTTACATTTCTTTTTTCATGCTATGTCTTTGAAATTTTGTTTTCATTTTATAGCATATCTCAATTCAGACACTACATTTCATCAGAAATATTTGATCTAGATTTCAAACATTTATCTAGATTTCATAAACTTTACAATTGAAAACGTAGATATTCACATACGCAAGTGTTCCATGTATACCTAAACATTTCCAATAACTAATCAGTTTTGTACTTTATAATTAATTAAAATGATATACAATTTATAATTTAGTTCCTAGTTGCACTAGTCATATTTCAAGAGCTAGTTAGCTATGTGTAGCTATAATTACCATATTGGTATCTTTCTCCCTTGTTCTGAGTGAGAAATAATAAAGAGAATTCACTTTTTAACCTATGTTGTAGACTCTATTCATCCCTATTAAATTCCATTTGTATAAGTCATTTTATAGGTCATCAGATGCATTTTGGGTTTTTTAGGATTAGAAAGTAACCCCAGAATTAGAAACCATTCTAGATACCACCTAATTGGTTCTGGGCATGTGACTCAGTACAAGAAAGAAGCTTGGCTAGCCCTGGATTATCTACCACTAGCTGGAGCTGCTGTGGGAATACCCAGTCCTCCAATCAAAGCATCAAGATTTTCTGAGACTGGGAATACACTACTCAAGTTAATGACCCTTTACGGAGAAGTCTACTCATATTGCTATGCTTTGTTGTACGAGAAGCAGTCATATCACTACTCTACAAGAGGGTCTATTTTGAACACCTGTAACTAAATGAAATTACTTTACTTTTTGCCATGATAGTATATTGTCTCTCTCCTTTCTCTTTTTCATGTTTTTTTCTTTTTCCTATTTTCCCCCTGTATTATCTCTAGGACTTCACTGAATAATAAGCTATGTTTCTATTCTTCAAATTTATTTTATTTTATTGGGGAATATTGGGGAACACTGTGTTTCTCCAGGGCCCATCAGCTCCAAGTCGTTGTCCTTCAATCTAGGTGTGGAGGACGCAGCTCAGCTCAAAGTCCAGTCGCCATTTTCAATCTTTAGTTGCAGGGGGCGCAGCCCACCATCCCATGCAGGAATTGAATCCACGACCTTGTTGTTGAGAGCTCGTGCTCTAACCCACTGAGCCGTCCGGCCACCTCTCCGGAAGCTCAGAGACAGCTCCTTGCCTTCAATCTAGTTGTGGAGGGCGCAGCTCACTGGCCCATGTAGTAATCAAAGCGGCAACCCTGTTGTTCAGAACTAGTGCTCTAACCAACTGAGCCATCCAGTTGTACCTCTATTCTTCAAATTTTAATAATGGTGGAATCCTGCATTGCTGCTTTCCATTCTTTTGGTGCAATAGTATTGAAAAATTTAGCAGGCAGAAGCTCAAACTTCAGCTTATTTCATACCTAAGACAGATGGATGTTGTCTGTCTGATTATTATATATTTGTGTGTGTGTGTGTGTGTGCATTTTAATGGAAGGGACTACTTGAGCAGCGTCACCAATAAATAAAACGCTTGTGCCTTACCAATAGGTGCTAAACAAATTAATGATTGAGACCTTCTCTTTTCAATTTTGTGGATCTGATAGATTTTTAAATCTAGTCTTCAGTTTTTTCTCTAATATTTGCATGCTCATTAGATGTAAAAACTAATGCTATTTTTTTCCCAGTTTGAATGTCATCATTAAAAATATCCTAGAAATAGATACATGGATGGAACAAAAGGTCAGAAATAGATCCAAATGTATTTGAGAACTTAGTTTATAATAAAAATGACATTTTTTAATCATTAGAAATTAGAAATTATTCAATTAATGATGTTCAAGAATTTGACTAATCACTTAGGGAAAAATTTAGGAATTCATTCGTATCTTTCTCTTTTCAAAAGTAAATTCCATATACATTAAAGATGAAAAAAAATTCCTTAGAATTACCAGAAAATATTGATGAGGTCATATGCTCTTAGAGTTTTGGAGATCTTACTTAGCATGAATCAAAATCTAGGAATCATATGTAAAGATTTGAAAAATTAGACTATATAAGAATTAAAAATGTCATTAAAGAATATTAAAAAGAAACTAAAAAAACTAGGAAAACTCTTGCAACTCCTATCTAAAAGCTCTAATTTTCTTAATACACAAACAGTTCATACTAATATGTAAGAATAAAAAGCAGCAAACCAATTGAAAAAGTATTCAAAGGATTCTGAAATGCATTTCGTACAAAATAAATATAAATGCCAATAAATAAACATAAATCCCAGTTTCTCTCATAATCAAAGCACAGATTAGATCTCTTAACACTGAATCAAACTGCCTAGATTGTGTTCTCTTACTAGATGTGCAACTCTAAGCAAGTTTATTACCCTCTCTGAGGCTCGGTTTCCTCATTTAGGAAGTGAAATTATTAATATTATATACTCATATGATTATTTTAAAGGAGATAAGCTCAAGAAAAGTGTCCATCGCTACTATTAATACAGTAATGACCACTGCTACCATGTTTTCCTGAAAATAAGACCTAGCTGGACCATCAGCTCTAATGCGTCTTTTTGAGTAAAAATTAATATGAGACCTGGTCTTATTTTAATATAAGACCTGGTATAATATAATATAATATAATACATAATACCGGGTATAATATAATATAAGACCGGGTCTTATATTACTTTTTGCTCCAAAAGACGCATTAGAGCTGATGGTCCAGATAGGTCTTATTTTCGGGGAAACATGATATAATTATTAATAGTATTAATAATTAATAGTATCGTTAATTATTATTGTATAATTAATACTATTATTAATAGTATTGTTTTACCAATTATATTGGCAGTGATTAAAAAGTATTATAATCTCAGTGTAGCGGGACAGTATGGGGAAACAGTTCTCAAACCCGTTCTCAGATATCACTTGATGTAGCTTCTTGGCATCTGGCAACCATCAAAAGGCCTGTATCTCTGACTCAGCAACTGCACTTTTAAGAAATTGTCCTGAAGACTTTTGTTGAAAGAATAAATGAAACAATAAAGCATACACAATGAAAAATAAAAGACTCTTGGCCTCTTACCCCTCTACCTCGATCTTCGGTACCATTGCTCAGAGGGAACAACTGGGGAGTTACCATTTTTTAAAATCATGTATATGTATTACTTACTATTTTAGTAAGAGTAATGATAGTAAAACTCATTTATATAACAAATGGGAATCCTGAAAATCCAGTTGATTATTATGTAAAGCATGTCAAGAAAAGGGAGACGGAAGAAAAGAAATTCCCCTAGACCTAGAGGCCAATCTTTCTACTACAGAATAAGGGAATCCCTGTAGGACCCAATTCCAATTTGCTTAGCTCCCTCACAGGAGAAATATTTTTAAAAATTGAAGATAAGTTCCTGAAAGTAATTACCATGGAGAAAGGGAGTCAAAACTGATTTTTTATGTGGCTGTGAGTAATAACCTCTTCCCTTTTGCGTGATGTTGGTAAGATGCAACTTTCCTTGAGCATTGCTCCTGTGGAAACCAGCCTTTCTCCACATCTAGGCCATATTCTCTCTTTCTCCTAAAACAGTTTGAGGCAACGGAACAGATCCTAGAGCTATAAAAGACACAAAGCATATAAATACTTAGACCCATGCTTGGCTCAGGATAAGCATTTAGTACATACTAGTAACTGCTATGCTATGGCTACCACTGCCACCATTTATTCAGGCTCTGGCTGTGGTGATGAATTGAGCATTTGAGCATCGTATATTAGCTGTTTCTTGCACTAGGTTTCTGTTGCTGCCATAATAAATTATTACAAATTCCGTAGCTTAAAACAACATCCATGTATTATCTCACAGTTCTGCAGGTCAGGAACCTGGTACACTTGACTGATTTCTCTGCTTTGATTCTCTCAAAGCTGAAATTGAGGTGTAGGCAGGACTGTGTTCCTTTCTGGAGTCTCCAGGGATGCATCCGTTCCCTACCTCACTCAGGTTTTCGCTCAGATTCAGTTCCAGGTGGTTGTAGGACTTGGTCCCCATTTCCTTGCTTGTAGGCTGAAAGTCATCCCAGCTCCTAGGGCTGCCCACATGCCATCCCTGATGGCCTCCTTTATCTTCAAAGCAAGCAATGGTTTGAAAAGATCGCAACCCTTTCATGCTTTGAACCTCTCCTGACTTCTTCTGCATCTGTCTAATTCCAGCCAGAGAAGTTCTTCACTTTGAAGGATTTATGGTATTAGATTGGGCCTACCCAGATAATCTCCTCACTTTAAGTATAACCTTGATCACATCTGCAAAGTCCGTTTGCCATATTCACATGTTCAGGATTAGGGCGTGAACATCTTTGGGAGAGCATTCATTACTCAGCTTACCATACTTCTTTGTAAGGCCTCAATTTTATAGTTGTGGAAAGTGAAAGAATATGATTTATACTAAATCTTGATAGTATTCCAATTTATTGTTTCTTAGTTCATATTCTTTACTATAAATGTTGAAGAAATACTATAAAGATGTCTTCTCTCTCAGGAAATAATCTAGACTTAGTTTACCTTGTTTCAGGGCTATTGTAAGAATGTGGAGGATTCCATATCTGTTCTGCAGACTGAGCATCAGGTTTTGTTTTTTTTTTGTATTATCAGTATAACCTGGTTTGTTTGACATGATTATGTAACATTATGATTCTTAGCCTGATTTTGGTCTCAAATTTGTTATAAGTCAAAGCAAGAAGATATTTTATTTTGATATGTATTTAAATATACGTTTTACTACATGTATTTTAAGTCATTGTTTACTATAAACTATCTTTGATATATTTACTTACTGTGCTATTGCTTCTAAATACAGCCACCATTTGCTTCATCTACCAATTGCCCCTGAGTTAAGGGAAACAAATATTAGACATTAGAAACTCCTGGATGTCCAGTGCCTGATGAAGCTTGGTGACACAAATGTGAACTTTTATAACAAAGGAAAGCGGCTCGTTTTCTTTGGCCCTCTCAGATATATCTGTGGCCTGCTCAAATAGCTGAGTATGAGCTTGCAAAAGCTTAGATGAGGGAGCACTGATTTTTGCAGCAATTAATTTTGCAGAGGAAACAGTCTGTTTAAAGATGCCTGCAGCACTCTCTAAAATGGAGGTTGTTTTTCAAGGCCACCAGAGCTGCAGTGGGCTCGGGCGGGCTCATCAACAACACACCATGCTAAAATATGGCCTCCTGGGTTTTGCAAAAGAAGGGACTAGAGGGGCAATGAATTATGCTCACCTGCTAGAGCTGGGTGAAGACTGTAATTGTTTAGCCCCCTAGCACTACCCTGCAAGGGTTAAAATGACAGAGATATTAGTTGGTGATGGCTAAAATTGTTGGTTTGAAGCTCTCGGCAATACGCAGACTGTTATTTACCGGACTTGGTCGATTTACTTCTTAATGCAATAATGACCTGTGAAATGAAACGTGAGCTAGACAATTGTTCCTCATTGTTTCCAGTAAAACATCCTTTCATACCCCATTAAACCACCATTAATTCCATATGAAAGAGAGTCACGCACAAGCACCCGGTAGTGTCTCTCTCTCTCTCTTTCTCTCTCGGACTTTCTTGCCCCCATGCTCCTGTTTTATTTTTCTTCTTTTCCTTTGTATTTTCCCTTTTCTTCCTTTCTCCTTCCATTTCTCGAAACAGGATATGGACATAATGAGTACATGGTGAGAAATTCCTTTGAAGGTCCTGCTGATTTACATCTCTTTCAAAACAGGGGCACGGTTTCAATTGCTGAGCCTTCACCTAGCTTTCAGTTTGCCTTGAACATGAAAATAACTACAGAAACAGAAAAGTTTGTAAAAACAAGGAGCAGTTGTTTAGTCTTGTTTAAAAAAGATCCAGATGCCCATTCCAGACGGGGAAGCGTACATCCTCCACACGGGTTGCTGAACAACTGCAGCTGGGAAAACCAACCATGTGAGTGGCCGAAATACCTTCGCAGGCCTGGGGAGGGCTGCTTCCTACAGCAGGGAAACGTTGGCCACAGGAAGCCCTTCTGTTCCTCAGGAGCTAACTAGTTTTGAACCGCTTCCTCTTCTCCCTGGACCTACTCTAACTTCTCTGTAACTAAAGATCCCATGATCACATAGCATGACAGGCACTTCTAAGCGTTTCTCCTCATGGACCCTTTTCTCCCCACAACCTAATAGCTGGAGGTTGTCTTCCTTCCCTTCACTGAGTGGCTGGAATGCTTTGCTGTCCATTTCGTCTCTTGCTGTTTGCATGGTCTCTGCATCACTCCAGTCTCTGCCTCCATGGTCACATTACCTTCTTTCCGTAGTCAAATCTTCCTCCTTCTTAGGAGGACACTTGTGATTATATTTAAAGCCCACCTGGGTAATCCTACATACTTTCCCCATCTCTAAGTCCTTTATCCCATCTGCAAAGTCCCTTTCCCCGTATAAGGCAGTATTTGCAGATGCCGATAATTAAGACATGACACAAACTTTTCAGGACCATTATTCAGACTAACATACTTAGTGATTCCAGGATTCCAAGATTAATCCAGATTTGGTGATTGAGGCTATTTTATTTCCCTTTTCTCCTCTTGAGAGGGAAGATGGAGAAAGCGGAAAGAAAATATCCTGAATCACCTAAATCATTCTTGATAATATACATACCTGCAACAGATCTAAAGTAACATCTTACCATACATTTTTAAAAATATTCTTTCTTATTTTCACATTCAGTTTTGGAGGTAGATTTAATACCATTTGAAATTCTCAACAATTGATTTTCCTACCTCTCTCAAGATTGTTCCACTCAAACCTGAATTCTCCTTGAATAATCAGTAGTTTTAAGGTATAAACTCTGACACTGGTCTATATGATAGTACCTGGCAATTAGAAAGGCTAGTAAATTCTCGTATTCTCCCCTCCAAGCAGGGCTATGCATGCTGGGCAATGAATGATGCAGGTTAAGCATTAAAAAAGATTTTCTCTTCTGATGACAAGGAGAAGGCCATGTAGACCCACTGTATGAACCCATTTTTGAATCTGTTGTAAAACAAGTTTCCTCACCACCTTACTCTTTCCTAGAAGTTTTCTGTTGAAAATATATCTAGCATTTACTATTTGCAGCCGATATCATGGAGATCCCAGAGCAAACTGACTCCTTTATAAACAATTTGATTATAACCTACTAGAGGGCAGGAAAGATTTGTTATGATAATTTTAGTGTAGTTTAACGAAAATGAATTAAGTCTTTATTACAATGTAATGATAATGAATACTATTACGGTAACTTCCATTTGCTGGATACTTCCTGTATGCCAGATATTGTGTTAGGTGCTTCATAGAGCATATCTTTACAATAACTATGGAAGTAAGCCTCATTTTCATCATTCTAAATATGATGAAACTGAGACTCACTGAGTTTAAGTCTTCAGTTAGGTGATATATCAAGCGGTAAAGCCAGGATTTGTGTCCAAGTCTTTCTGAATTCAGTGCCCATGCCTTTTTCTTAATGCCCATGCCCGTTTCTGTGTATACATTTTCTGGGGGATTATACATGAGATTCATCTTTGACTCTCAAGGAGATAATGATTTAGTAAGATAATTCAAATACTCAACTATAATATGAAGCAATATAAGATAAGCACTTGCAAATACATAAATAGTAATCTGGGCAGACTGGATGGGTGGGACTTTGACAGAAGGAGAAAGAACTTTCCATATTGAGACCTGAATAAAGAACACAGATGTCACAAAGTGTGGGATATTTTCATTTGGCTGCAGTATGGGAAACATGTTGAGAAGAAAGGGAGGTGGAACCATATTATTGGAGAGCCTTGAATGCCAGACTAAAGTACTTCTATTTATTTCAATAGCTACTGAGGGGCTTTTGAAGACTCAGAACAGAGGAGGAGCCTATAGGAAGCTGTGTTTTAGAAAGATTATTCAGACAGCAGGAAGCAGGGTGAAGAATGGGTTGAAGCATACACCCAATGGAAAGACTCGTTAGGACACTGCTTCAATTGTTTAGACTTGGAGGATATCTTTTGAGGATCTAGAGGATATTGATGGCAATCAGAAGGGAGAGGATGGTACCGATCAAAGAAAATACAAAAGAGAGGAAATAGAAAGGGTTTACCTCCTCCTGACTGTTGGGAACCGATAAGGAGAAGCCGACAGTAACTCCATCGTCCATAGGCGGGATGTCTTGGGGAATGGAGGTTCCAGCAGCAGATAGGGAGACGTGACAAAGAAGAGGATGATTGCCTAGGCTTTGCCTTCAGTGAGTTTAGCGTGACCACTGTATGGGATAGGAGTTATTCGGATATTCAGCTGGTGTCTGGAATCTCTGGGATTAGATATTGGGAGATAAATTGCAGCTAGAGATAAAAGTGGAAATTATTTGGAATAGGTAATAAGTGAAACAATAGGGTAAATAAGATTGCTAAAGAAGGACAAAAGAAAATAATCCAAAGCTAGAACTTTGGAGAATGCATGGCATTGAGGAGAGCCTTTGTTTGAAAGTGTGCAAGCGAATAAATGATGCATAACATTTTATTGTTTGTCACCGAGACAAGGGGCCACAAAGGTATGATCATGCACTGTGGGAGCAAAAGCTCCTACTGTATGCTTACTTGCTGGGTTCTGAGGTGTTTTGAGGAAAAATTAATCTGTGGCCAAGAAGGGTTGGGGTGTCATTCAGGGAGGGGAGAAGCTGGGCCAGTCTTGAGCATTGATGGAGGAAATAGGTACAGATACCATGTGATTTAAGGACTGTTTCACCCATGGCCTTGCTAACCCCTAAATACTTCCCTTACCCATGCTGCTTTCTCTTTTCTAGCCTGAAATTGCTACCTTTGCTTCCAAACATTTTCCTTCAGAAAGTCAGTGATAAGATGTGTACATTCATTTGTTCATTCTTTCATTTATTGAGCAGATATTTATTGGGCATTTGTTGTGTGCTGGGTACTGTGATAAAAGCTGGGTGTACAAAATGGCATAATCCCCATCCTGGCCTCAGGTCTTATTAGGGAAAGTAAATAATAAGATACAAATATACATATAACAATAGACAAATAAATCTATAATTATGAATATTACCAGAACTGAGTAGGAGTTGGCCAGGTAATGCGTAGAGGGGAAAGCCTTCGAGGCAGAGAGAACAGTTTATGTGGAAAGCCCAAGGCTGGAGGAGTAAAAGCATTGGGCAAAGAAGACCAGAAGGGCTAACAAATGGTCATGCGACCAGGTAGCCAGTGATGGCGTTAGACAAGTGGATGAGAGCCGGATCCTGCAGAGCCTTATGAGACATTTTAAGAAAATGAGATTTTATTCCACTTGTAATGGAGACTGATGTAATTTACTTTGCATTTTTAAAACTCTGGAAGAACAAATGGAGGTTTGCAAGAATGGATGAGAGAGAGAGATGAATTAGCAGTTCGATTGCAGTGATCCAGGTGAGAAAAGACATGGATTGATTACTCTTGTCGCAGTGGCAATCTGCTAGTTTCCTGATTATTTGGAAAATATTTACTAGAAGTGATAAAAATATGATGGATAATAGCATCGATTAAGAATGTTCTGTTATTCTGACAACATCCTCCTCGCCCTGGTTCCATGCACATACATCTGGAAACTTTCCTAATGTTCAGAATGCCAAATGCACATAATTCATTGAGATTCACTCCAGTTAAAGCATTCTTGAAAATATACATAGTAGGATCCCTTTTAAGAGTTTCTTTTTCACTCACAAAAGATTTATGGAGAGACAGCGTGTGTCAGGAACTTTATCAGGCAATGTGGGTAAAAATGACTAAAGAATGATCCTGCTCTGGAAGATCTGTCAGACCTTGCTTTGTTTCTGAATTTTGCCAGGAACGTAACTAAATTTTTGCCACCATAAGTAAGTTTTTGCCCCAAGAGACCAATGCCACTTATTGTATAGTATAAGTGGTCCAATTAAAAGATTGGAAAATTAGTTATACTATTAGGTAAAGTGATACAAACAATATTCGTAAGGTAATTTCCACTTTATAAAGATAGTAACAGTTATTATCTATTTTGATTCTCACAACAATCCTCCAAGTCTGGGGTTTGCAATGAGATGATTAATTTTGGCCCCAGGAGACATTTGGCAGCGTTTG
Organism: Rhinolophus ferrumequinum; assembly: GCF_004115265.2. Lineage (NCBI taxonomy): Eukaryota > Metazoa > Chordata > Mammalia > Chiroptera > Rhinolophidae > Rhinolophus > Rhinolophus ferrumequinum. Next base: position 19,727,920 of record NC_046286.1, on the reverse strand, counting down.
AAGATATTTTTAGTTGTCTCCACTGGAGGAGTGCTACTGGCATCTAGTGGGTAGAGAACAGAGAGGTTAATATACATCCTACAGGGCACAGTATAGCCCCCACAACAAAGAATAATCCAGCCCCAAATGTCAGTCGCAATGAAGGTGAGCCACCCTGCTCTGACTTACTTCCTTTTTTACCTGTAAGAAAACAATTGCCTAAAACATAATCGAATTCCTAAATTGACATATTCTCTATTAGACTACATTACCTCTCCCAGAAGCTTCAGTAACTAACCGGCATTCAAGTGAAATCTGTATTCATAGACACAGTTAAAACTGGCTGTTTCTTGCACAATCTGTGAAGCCGCTATATCAATATATTAAGACCTGGCCATTCTAGCCAAGCAGAGTGTTTGCCAGCCTGTGTAGGCTATAGACTGAATTAAATAAAAGGACGAAATGTCTGAATAGCTTAAGCACAAAGGAAGTATAACCTCCCTGCTGTATTATAAGTACTTAATTGACAATTTCCCACAATGTAAATAAGAAATAAATTCCAAACACCTGAGTGCTGCATTTGTATTTCCTTTTGTCTTACGCGGTGTGCTTGCATGCATCAGCACACTGAACAATATTATCAACTTTAAATGCTGTTTCCATGCTTTTTTATTTGATTATATCCCCATTTATACATGTTCTCATTTTCTGTGAAAGATGCTGGAAGTATCATAAATCACTTTCATTGAGACCATCTCTATTTATCCATAGATCAGATGGCAGATAATAAATGTTATTTAATGATTCTGACACAGCGTAATCTTCTCTTTATGCTCAACTTCAAATCCCACCAGTAATCCCCTTATTGCTTAAACTTCAAGTAGATAATCTGAAAAAGAGTTTTTAATGTTTCTATGTATCCTTTAGAAATTTTACCTCCTAAGTAACAGTGACTAGACTCACATTCATAGGCCATGAACGTCACTGACAATATTTCATGATTCAATTGCATAAAAAACACTTTTCACCATTTTCCTTTTCCAAGGAAGTAAGCATCGTAGAATGAGTATGCTTATGGTTGCTAGACTACAGGACAATGCCCTTGCATCACTGATGAATGCGGTGAGGTGTACACAGTGGAAGGGCACAGTTATAGAGAGGAAGTACGATTGGTGTGTGGACCAGTAGACAGTGGTCCACATGCCCCCAGGGCTTAAGTTCCAATAGAAAAGATTGATCGCTGAGTACAATGAAGAATTTTTTTGTCTGGAGCAGGCCACTCTTAAAATATTAATGCTCTGAGATGAGGCAGAACTTTTCAGGCAGTAGCAAAAACCTACTTAACAAGTTTCATTTAACCAAAGTTTTCTATCCTGGAATACCTTGCTGAAGTATTTTGACCTTTGGAAATGAGATGTATTCGATAGGTGCTTGTCATGAGGGTCAAAGCACCTTTGCTACGGCATTGGCTTCCTTTATGAACAGACCCAGTCCCCTTGGATCTAGGCTACCTTCTTCTGTAATGCTGCTATGTTTTCAATCCTGTTCTCCGTCCACTCTGTTCTCAGAATCCATTTCCCTGCCCTTCCTATTAGGTGATTGTTAACTCAAAGTATTAATCAGGGCACGGAAGTGAATTACTACTCTAGGAACCTTAAGCAACACATGAATATTTAGCTTGTGCCTCTGGGGAGAATATTGCAACCCCTAACAGAACTGAAGAATGCTTTAGAAGAACCTGGGACGTGAGGACTGCCAGGGATTGGGACTAAGGATTCAATGATGTCAACCGCCTCTCTTTGTTCTCTCTGCTCGATACTTAGCCTCTTTCCATCTTGCTGCCAAAAGATGCCTCATTAATCCTAGTTTAGTAATCCCAGATGAAAAAGAAAGTTTTTCCCTCCCATTGTCTATGTATCAGACCTAGGAAAAGCTGTTAATTCCTATTTGAACTTTATGCCTTTTTCAGTACCAATCACTGGGTCCTCAGCACACCCGGGAGGTGTGAGGTGACCATCATTATTAATATATCATTAATAATATATAATTATCCTTATTATTATAATCAGTTTACTGAATGAGCTGGACTCAGCAGGTACAAAGAGAGGAAATTTAGTCTTTATAACCAATTCTCATTTAAACTCATGCTGTCAAGTCATTTTTCTCAGATCCTGGATGAAACCCTAAGTAGACAACACAACTTTTTTGAGTATTTTCACATAGGAAAAATTTTAGTCCAATCCAATGCAATCTCAAATCCTTTGGAAAACTCTTTCTTCCCTCAGCCGGGAGGTGTGAGGTGACCTCAAGTGAGCAGTAGACACTGGACAGCAATGGCTACCAGATATGTCTCAAATAGCCAGCAGGAACAAGCATCACCCATGTCAAGCAGGCAACTGCAAATTCTTAGTGTCAATCTCTGTGGAACCCACAGGAGGCTTTAACTCAAAAAAGAGTCAGTTTTAGACATCTGCAGTACTCAAAGGACATTAATGCTGGATTATAAATGTTCTTCATTAGGGAATTCCTCTCTGTCCTGTATTGGTCTTCCCTCTCTCAATGTCAGGCCCCAAGATCAACCCTGGAGAACCCTGGAGAAGGCGTCATAGTGAGAGGAGAAGGAGGAATCCAGGTGGGGAAATGATGCACAGACAACCACACTTTTTCCCATCACAGATTTTTCAGCCAGAGGCAGACCCAAGCTGAGGGAAGAAAGAGTTTTTCAAAGGATTTGGGATTGCATTGGATTGGACTAAAATTTTTCCTATGTGAAAATACTCAAAAAAGCTGTGTTATCTACTTAGGGTTTCATCCAGGAGCTGAGAAAAATCACTTGACAGCATGAGTTTAAATGAGAATTGGTTATAAAGACTAAATTTCCTCTCTTTGTACCTGCTGAGTCCAGCTCATTCAGTAAACTGATTACAATAATACAGATAATTATACATTATTAATGACATATTAATAATGATGATGATGAATAGCTGACATTTATCCTGTGTTTACAACTGCTAGGTACCCTTCTAAGCATTTTTTTCTGTTTTAACCCTCAAACTGGAGATACATGTGGAACAGATTCTTCTCTATCTGAGGTAGTTCATATAAGTGGATTATAAGACTTTGAGTCACACGGGAAGATAAAATCACACCTACTAAAAAAATCATTATCTCCTAATACTTATGAAGCACACTTAAGCATTTCACATGCATGATTTCATTTATTATCTAACAATATTATGAAATAATTACTCATTTCATCCACTTTATAGATGAGAAAATTGAGATTCAGAGGAGTGACGTCAGTTCACCTAAAGGCAGGTGTAGGCTGAGAATCTAGGGTTATTGGGCTGACTATATGGCTCTTTACGAATATTCTATGTTGGAGGAAAGGACTAATGCTCACCTGTTTTCACTTCTTGAGAACAAGTATATTAATAAAAATAAGGAACAAGAGAGTCTTACCCAAGCAAAATAAAAAATTGGTAAATTTCAACATTGCAAGACACTTTGGGTACTAATTAATAATGTAATTAGTTTTTTTTTCTCTTGACTCAAACTCTTTAGAAAACAGAACACAGAAAATGGCTCGAATTGACAGTCAACATGTATTACTGCAATTATGGGAAACACAAAAGCAAGGGGTAACTCTTCATTTTTGAACCCCTGGAGCACTCTTGAGCCTCTCAAATCTTCTTCCTCTCCACTGTATTTCATTGTTGTTCTTAAAATGAATTCCAAAACCCAAGAGAGGGATAAGGCTCTTACCCATAAGAAAAGGAAGAAGCTATGCTGTTACGGTTCAGTGTATTCTGAACTCTTGAAATTCGGAGCCTATTTATACTTCAAGACAAACAGAGATCATATTAACAATAGCAGATGTTGCAAGGGAAGAATAGAGTTTATTATAGGCAGATCTGCGTTAGGGTCAGAAGCAATAGGCTCTTCCTGTGGAGGCAGTCGGATGGACAGCTGCAACTTGGCTAGAAATGACTAGTTATTGGATTACAGACCAGGCTGAGAGCACAGCGTGGTGCCCATCTCTGTTGGTTGGATCCACGTGCGACTTTGCTACTCTTCACACACTTTTCTGGTTGGTCCCAGGCGTTACTTCCAAAACTGAGTAGGTGGCTCCAATGCAAGGAAAACATCTAACGATTTTGAAGGGGCTAAAAGACGCCTCATATTTGCAACTATGATTGGAGGCATTTATCTTTTCTTTCCCCCCCTACATCTTCTAAATATTAGCATTTAATAAAATACACATTTGTTTCGTTTATGTTGAACTCCCTCCAAAGCCAGCAAATACCAGAATCTCAAATGTTATGATAGGATAGGTTCTTTATTGGTTTGTTTTCTTTTCATTCTTTCTGTTTTTACTGTGTGATTCTTTTTCATTATAAATCCTTATGTTTCCAACTCAAGGAGCCTGACTAATCAGAAGGGCTTCCAGTAGAGGTAGACAAATATTCAAAGCGCTGTGCTGAGACCCTCCAGATGCAGATAGTTCTGCTATTCACAGGAAATGAAGAAGTCAGGTCCATCAGAGACAGGGGATTTCCTCTTCAGATAAAGTATGTTAGCTGTTGCATATTAGTGATACAAAACTCATGAGTAGAGACAAGATGGTTTCAGATGGTGGGTGAAATGGCTTCTTCTTATCCCTGATGCTGCTGAAGGCAGAACCTGAGGGAAAGGCTTGCACATAGGTTATTTATTTGGGAGGTGATCCCAGGGAGCAGGAGTTGGGGACGGCAGTCATGAAACAAAGGAGGGAAAGCAACTCAAATTGCCTGCAGGGAATGCTTGATTCTGTGAGGCCTTCTGAAGACCCTTGTGAAATGTATCTCGATATTGCCCATGGACAAAAAGAGGAGACACGGTTTCATGTCTCCCATTGGTCAAAGGTAGCTCTTAACTCCAACACTTCCTGGTTGCACATGTATGAATTCAAGGTGGTTCATCTCATGCAGCAGCACTGGAGATGCCCTGTCCGATTCCTCCTGCATGGAACTAGGAGCCACATTAGTGGCTGGAGTAAGAGATGGGACCGTGAGGATTTGAAGTGGTGCACAGAAGTATCCAACACAGCCTCCTTAAAAAATGATTATTGTAGGGTGTTGGCTCCCAGTGAACTCAGAAAGACACGTGTTGAGGCCCCAAATGGATTCCTTACCAACTGTGTATCCTGAGTAAGGTATTTGCTCCTGGCTCCAGTTTTCTCATCTTTTTCTTAATGGCTCTTATCTCATCGGCTTGTTGTGATGAGTCAATGAATCAATCACATAAGCTTAGTGCCGCGTACATTGTACACACTCAATAAAATACTCTCTGTCATTTTTATTAATAGTATTAATGTGACACAGATATTTGATTTGTTAGATCTGTGGCTCAGGTAGCAAGACACTAGAGAAGTGAAAAAGAAATTCTAAAAAGATGTAAGCTTTATATCTGTCATTGGATAGGTGTGAGATTCATGTACACATAAAGTGCAACATACACTTCTGTTCTTTAAGATGAATCTCAGGCATGAAGATTCCGAAATGATTTCAAGATCATTAAAAAAAGGAATACAGTACAAATATAATATGTTATTATTAAGTATGTTCAACTTGATTTAAGTTTATGGAAAAAATTGTAAGCAGCCTTGTTATGGATTTCAAAGGAGCACTATACAGGGCAGGAACATGTGCTACCCTTGCCCTCCATATCCGTATCCATATCCATAAAATAACAGTGTCGAACTAGATAATTCCTGAAATTAATTTCAAATCTTAAATTTTGTATCACAAAATAACTTATTTTATCATTTCTGAATATTGATAAGCTAGAATATCTTATTGCCCACTTATTCCAAAAGAAACAAGAGTGACTCATCTGTGTATGTCATACTCAAAAGGGCTTGTTATAAATGTATTTATTAATCTTTAATGTAATGAGTACTGGCTGTCCCAAATTCAACACAGACGGATTTCCAAAAGTTTGTTATTTACAATATGGGATGTGTGTCACACAATGACTATGTTAAAAATAATAGGCAGATTATTTCCAGGTCCGTGAACAAAAGCGTATTTTAATCCTGATGCTCCATAACCACAATATTTTACTAACATTTTGCTCAGTTCTGGACACTATGTGTTACAATGATTATTTTCCCTGTAGGAAGAGTTCTGCTTATTTTTTTTTTAAATTATAATTTATTGGGGTGACAATGGTTAGTAAAATTACATTGGTTTCAAGTGTTCTGCCTTTTAATACAAACTCCACTGTGGTTTCTGTTCCCCTGTTTTTAGGAAGTCTCTTTCCTCCCAGGGAGCAGGACCTATGAACTTTTTCTAAGTATCCTCACTTCCTCCCAAGTAGGACATTTTATGAAGGAAAGGGGAAACTACTAATAATTTGGGGAATGACAAGCATAAGTCATCTCTGTCCTGAGAGCAATGGTGTTGTCCTAATCATACACCTCTGAAAGTGCTTTCATGGCCCATTTCTGAACGCAATAATATGGAAGCTGTCATTCGTTTTCATTTTCACTGTGGTTAGTTCCACAAATGTTTACTGAGAATCTACCATGTACTACATACTGAGGATATAGTGTGGTAACAATGGACATGGCACCTGACTTTGTGCGTGTGAAATGGAGACACTAAATAACTAATTGTAATAAAGCATGAGTGTGATAACTGAGGAAGTTGAGGGCATCAGGGAAGTACATAGTAGGGAGCCCTGAGCTGAGGATCTAAGGCCGGGATTAGCAAACTTTTCTGTAAAGAGCCAGATAGTAAATATTCTAGGCTTTCACTATTTTTAGCCTGTGAGGGCCATGTGTAGTCTCTGTTTCTTCTTCTCCTTCTTGTCTTGCTCCTCCTTCTCTTTTCTTCTTTGAAAATCCTTTAAAAATTCTTAAACCATGCTTAGCTTGAGGGCTGTACCCAAACAAGCATGGGCAATTTTGCCCATGGACCACAGTTTGTCAACCTTTTATCTAGGAGATCAGGGAAAGCTTTTTGGAGTGAGTGACACATTTTGGAGTGAGTGAGATTTGAAACACAAGTGCATAAGCCAGGTAAAGAGTTGTAAAAAAAAGGATATGAGATAGAAGGATAATATGTACAAAAGCACAGTGATCAGAGACTGTATTTTGTCTTTAAAGCAGCAAAAGAACCTCAATCTGGCTGAGAGTGGCCCAAGATGACATTGAGATGTGAGAGATCTGTTCTTAGAATGTCTTATAATCCATGTCAAGGAGTTGAGACTTGATCCTAAGGGCCAAGATTTTAAATGAGGGAGTATCATAATCAGATCTGTATGTTTAAAAGATTATTCTGTCTTCCCTGTGGAGAATAGATTGGACGAGGGTAAGAGAGCGGGGAAGGAGTCCAGTACAATGGTAAAAATCCAAAGGAGAGTAAATGAGGCAGCATAGACAAAGATCGTGACATGAGAAATATATGGATTTGGTGAGATTTGTGAGGTGAAATAGGCTCAGCTTGTTGATTGATTGGGTGTAGGGAATGAGGAAGAGAAAGCAGGCAAGGATGACTTCCAAGGTGTTTCTCAAACATCTAGGTGGTTGGTGGTGTCATTGACTGAGGAAGAACCCTGGAAAAGGAGCAGATTTGGAGAAGAATTCAGCTTTACACACACTGAGTATGAGGTATATGCTACCTATCTTAATGGTTCTCATCCTAAGAACAATAATTATGTAGAAAAGTGACAAGACAAAAAAAAGGAACTTTGAGCTTCCAGGGGTGGCAAATTGTGCGAAGGTAAATATATGGAGAAACTAATGGTGGATAAGGGTTCCATAGTAAAGTTGGTTATGCAGATGCCTCTGGTACCATCTCTGGGCTGATAAGGGTCTAGAGTCTCACATGATTCACTTCAGTCCTGCCTGGTAAGGAGTGGAGTGGAGGCCCCTTTACAAATTTATGTCCTGTCTTGAGACAAACAGGACAAATTTATGTCCTGTCTGTCTTGAAACAAACAGAAAGTTTTATTTGTATCTGCTACTTCTCAGTTGTCTTCATCTCCACATAATCAGCCTGTTGAGGGATTTTTTGGAGAGGCATATTCTGCTTCCTTTCCAAAGTTACCTAGTAACCACTGTCGACCTAGATTTCCCTATATCCTTACTTTACATCTATAATTGTAATTAGGAAAAATAACAATTGATCCCTATAAGTTTCACCCGGGGCATTTAAAATCTTTAGTGTCATCTGTGTCACGTGATAGATTTAATTTTGATCCAAATTAGTATTACACTTATTAAATTGAATTTTGTTCTCAGAAATTGGTAATCTGAGTACGCCTCTCTGTACGTAGGGCATGAAGGGTGTCTTCAGCTAAGTAGCACTAGTGATTAATCGGTGTTTTCTGCCCAATACAGAACACAGGTAATTTTCTGTTATTACTAATGATTAAATTCAAGGCCAACTCAGGCAAAACAGTGAAGCAGGCAAAATTTTCTTTTCACTTCCCCCTTCTACTTCCAGCATCTATCCTGGCTTCCTTTCCAAGTGTTGCTTGGGTATTTGTACTTTAATAGAAAATTGTTGTTAGTAAAAAGCCTTGAAGGCCCAACTAAACGAATCTTTCATAGTAGACTTTTAGATGAACATGGAGACCTATGGGAGAGATTTTATGGAGAAGAGCAGCCATCAATTTGCTCTGCGGTCATTGCCAGTCTAGCACATGGAGTTCTGAAGAGTAGCTCTGAGACAGGGTCTCCACTTGTGTCTTCAAACTATTCTTTAGGCCCTTTGACCCTGCACACCTCTGTGGCTACTGCCATATCCTTCTGCATCTCTTCATAGTCAAACTTCTTTAAAGAACACTGGGCCCTCTTTGACCCTTCTTATTCCCATACTGCACTGTGGCTTCTTCCTTCATTACTTCACTGAAATTGCACAGGCAACCATCAGCAATTGCAAATTGATGGAGTATTTTCTCCTTATTCATATGGTCTCTGCCGATTTTGACTCTGAGTCTGCTCCCTGATTCTTAAAATCCCATCCTCCTTTGATTTCTTTTTTTTTTCTAATTAAAGTTTATTGGGGTGACAATTGCTAGTAAATTTACATAGACTTCAGGTGTACAGTTCTGTAATACATCATCTATATATACACATTGTGTGTTCACCACCCAGAGTCAGTTCTCTTTCTATCACCAGATATTTGATCCCCTTTACCCTCATCTACCACCACCCCCCTTACCCTCTGGTAACCACTAAACTCTTGTCTGTGTCTATGAGTTTTTGTTTCTTTATCTGTTTTTCTTGTTCCTTTGTTGTTTTCAGTCTTTTATCCCACATATCAGTGAAATCATATGGTTCTTGACTTTTGCTGTATGAGTTATTTCACTCAGCGTAATAATCTCAAGATCCATCCATGTTGTCGCAAATGGTTCTATTTCATCTTTACTTACCGCCAAATAGTATTCCATTGTGTATATATACCACAACTTCTTTATCCGTTCATCTATCGAAGGACACTTTGGTTGTCCATGTCTTGGCCACTGAGAATAATGTTGCAATGAACATTGGAGCACGTATATCTTTATGGATAAATGTTTTCAGATTTTTTGGATAGATACTCAGTAGAGGGATTTGCTGGGTCATATGGTAATTCTAGTCTTAATTTTTTGAGGAACCTCCACACTGCCTTCCATAGCGGCTGCACCAGTCTGCATTCCCACCAACAGTGTATGAGGGTTCCTTTTTCTCCACAGCCTCTCCAGCACTTCTTACTATTTGTCTTGTTGATGATAGCCATTCTAACTGGGGTGAGGTGATATCTCATTGTGGTTTTTATTTGCATTTCTCTGATGATTAGTGATATTGAGCATTTTTTCGTATGTCTATTGGTCATTTGTATGTCTTCTTCGGAGAAATGTCTATTCAAGTCCTCTGCCCATTTTTTAATTGTTTTTTTTTTGTTGTTGTTGTTGTTGTTCAGTTGTATGAGTTCCTTATATATTTTGAATATTAACCCCTTATCGGTGGCACTGTTTTCAAAAATCTTCTTCCATTCAGTTGGTTGCCTCTTTATTTTGTCGATGGTTTCTTTTGCTGTGCAGAAGCTTTTTTAGCTTGATATAGTCCCATTGATTTATTTTAGCTTTTACTTCCCTTGCCTTTGAGATCAAATTCATAAAATACTCTTTGAACCCAAGGTCCATAAGTTTAGTACCTATGTTTTCTTCTATGCAGCTTATTGTTTCAGGTCTTATGTTTAGGTCTTTCATCCATTTTGAGTTAATTTTGGTACACAGTGACAGATAGCAGTCTAGTTTCATTCTTTTGCATGTGGCTTTCCAATTTTCCCAGCATTTATTGAAGAGGCTTTCTTTTCTCTATTGTACGTTTTTGGCTTCTTTGTCAAAAATTATCTGTCCATATTTACATGGGTGTATTTTTGGGTTCTCAGTTCTATTTCATTGGTCTGTGTGTCTGTTTTTCTGCCAGTACAATACTGTTTTGATTATTGTTGCCCTGTAGTACAAGCTAAAGTCAGGGAGTGTGATACCTCAAGCATTGTTCTTTTTTCTTAGGATTGCTTTGGCTATTCAGGGTATTTTGTCATTCCATACAAATCTGATGATTTTTTATTCTATTTCTTTAGAAACTGCCATTGGGATTTTGATGGGGATTTCATTAAATCTGTATCTTGCTTTGGGTAGTACAGCCATTTTAACTATGTTGATTTTTCCAATCCATGAACAAGGAATGTCTTTCCATTTCTTTGTGTCTTCTTCAATTTCTTTTAAAAATGTCTTAATAGTTTTCAGTATATAAGTCATTCACATCTTTGGTTAAGTTTATTCCTAAGTATTTTATTCTTTTTGTTTAAATTGCAAAAGGAATTGTTTGGTTTATTTTTATTTCTTTTTCTGAGATTTCATTGTTAGGATATAGAAATGCAGTGGACTTTTGTACATTGATTTTGTAGCTGGCAACTTTATTCGTTTATTGTTTCTAATAGCTTTTTGGTGGAGTCTTTAGGGTTTTCTACATACAGCATCATGCCATCTACAAAAAGTGACAATTTAACTTCTTCATCACAATTTGGATGGCTTTTATTTCTTTCTCTTGCCTGATTGCTCTGGCAAGGACTTCCAATACTGTGTTGAAAAGCAGAGGTGATAGGGGACAGCCCGGTCGTGTTCCTGAATGTAGAGCAAAGGGCTTCAGTTTTTCACCATTAACTATGATATTAGCTGAGGGTTTGTCATATATGGCCTTTATTATGTTAAGACATTTTCCTTCTATACCTATTTTATTAAGTGTTTTAATCATAAATGGATGTTGTATCTTGTCAAATGCTTTTTCTGCATCAGTTGATGTAATCATATAATTTTTGTCCTTTATTTTGTTCATGTGGTGTATCATATTGATCGATTTGCATATGTTGAACCATCCTTGTACCTCTGGACGAACCTCACTTGGTCATGATGTACAATCTTTTTATTGAATTGTTACATTCGATTTGCTAGAATTTTGTTTAGGATTTTTGTATCTGCATTCATCATCTGCAGTTTTCTTTTATGTGTCACCCTTACTAGGTTTTGGCATCAGGGTAATGTTGGCCTCATAAAATAAGTTAAGGAGTATTGTCTCTTCTTCAGTTTTTTGGAAGAGTTTGAGTAGAACAGGTATTAGATCCTCTTTGAATGTTTGGTAGAATTCAGTAGTGAATCCATCTGGTCCCAGACTTTTGCTTTGGGGAAGGTTTTGGATGACTGATTCAATTTCCTTACTGTTGATCAGTCTATCTAGATTTTCCAACTCTTCGTGATTTGCCTAGGAAGGCTTCGTTTTTCTAAGTATATGTCCATTTCTTTTAGGTTATTGAATTTGGTGGTATGCATTCCTTCATAGTACTCTTGGATGATCCTTTGTATTTCTGTGGCATCCATGGAAACTTCCCCTCTTTCATTTCTGATTTTGTTTATTTGTGTCTTTTCTCTTTTAATCTTACTGAGTCTAGTCAAGGGTTTGTAAATTTTATTAATCTTTTCAAAGAACCAGCTGTTTGTCGCATTAATTTTTCTCTTGTCTTTTTGTTCTCTATTTCTTTAGTTCTGTTCTGATTTTTATTATTTCCTTCCTTCTGCTACTTTGGGTTTCATTTGTTCTTCTTTTTTCTAGTTCTTTAAGGTGTAACGTGAGGTTATTTACCTGGGATGTTTCTTGAGATAGGCCTGTAATGATATAAATTTCCCTCTTAAAACTGCTTTCGCTGTATCCCAAAAATTTTGGTAGGATGTATTTTCATTGTCATTTGTTTCTATGTATCTTTTGATCTCTCCTCCTATTTCTTCTTTGACCTGGTTATTCTTTAAAAGTATGTTATTTAATCTCCACATATTTGTGGTTTTTCCTACTTTCTTTTTACAGTTGATATCCAATATCAAAGCTTGTGATCACAGATTGTACTTGGGATGATTTCAATCTTCTTAAATTTGCTGTGGCTAGTTTTATGTCCCAATATATGGTCTATCCTTAAGAATATTCCATGTACACTAGAAAAGAATGTATAGTCTGATGTTCTAGTATGAAGTGCTCTATAAATGTCAGTTATGTCCATTTCATCTAATGTGTCATTTAGGGCTGCTATTTCATTATTTATTTTCTGTTTGGATGATCTATCCATAGCTGTCAATGATGTATTTAGGTCCCCTACTATAATTGTTTTGGTCAATTTCTCCAATTAGTTCTGTTAGTAGTTGCTTAGTATATTTTGGTGCTCCCTGATAGGGGCATAAATATTGATGACTTCTTGTTGTATAGTCCCCTTTATCATTATGAAATGTCCATCTTTGTCTCTTGTTACCTATTTTATCTTGAAGTCTGTTTCATCTGATATCAGTATGACTACACCTGATTTTTTCTGAATACCTTTTGTTTAGAGTGTCAGTTTCTACCCTTTCACTTTGAGTCTATATTTGTCCTTGTAGCTGAGATGTGTCTCTTGGAGGCAGCATATGGTTGGGTTTAGTTTCTTGATCCAATCTGCCACTCTGTGCCTTTTTATTGGTGAGTTCAGTACATTTACATTTAGGGTGATTATTGCTATTTGAGAATTTCCTATCATTCTGTCTCTGATTTTCTGGTAGAATGGTGTCTCCATTGTTTCTTTGCCTTTTTGTTGCTATCTATTATTTCAGTGCGGTGGTATTCTATGATTTTTCCCTCTATTTCTTCTTTTTTGTGTTACATATTTCACTACTGGACTTTTTTTTTTTTTATGAGAGGTTACCATTAAGTTTATGTAAAAGAAAGTTTCATATTTAGAGTATTCCATTTTCTTCAGTATGCTTACTTTCTCCATTCCCTTGTGCCAGTTCAGACCTTTACTCTCCCCTTTTATGTTTTTGCTGTGAGTTGATTTCTGTACTGCAGTATCAAGTTGTCTTTTCCCTCTTTTTTTAAGGGTTTTTTTTTTTTTCCTTCTTTACACTCTATGTTATGTTTAAGCATATAGTGTCCTATTTGGTGTAGGGATTGCCATTTCCTGCTTCTGCCTGTTCATAATACTACTCATGGTTTTGAATTCTTTTGCTTTTTTGTTTCAGGTTGAATAGCCTCCTTCAGTATTTCTTGTATTGCAGGCCGTGTGTTTGAAAATCCCCTCAGTTTCTGTATGTCTGGAAAGGTCTTTATTCCTCCTTCATATCTAAAGGATATCTTTGCTGGATACATTATTCTTGGCTCATATTTTCTCTCATTCAATAGTTTGAATATTTGATTCCACTCCCTCCTGGCTTGTAGAGTTTCTGCTGAAAATTCTGATAATAATCTAATGGGCTTTCCTTTGTAGGTTACAGTCTTTTTTTCCCTGGCTGCCTTGAGGATTCTTTCTTTGTTGCTAATTTTTGACAGCTTCAATACACTATGCCTTGAAGAAGGCCTGTTGGCATTGAGGTAATTAGGTGTTCTATTTGCTTCTTGGATTCGAGGATCCAGTTCTTTCCACAAGTTTGGGAAGTTCTCGTTGACTATTTATTTGAATATACTTTCCATTCCTTTCTCCCTTTCTTCTCCTTCTTGTATGGCCATTATTCTTATATTGCTCTTTCTGATGGAGTCAGAAAGTTTTTGTAGAGTTCTTTCAGTTCTTTTAACCTTCATGTCTCTGTTATTCCATCTGTGTCATTTCCAGTCTATCTTTGATGTCACTGATTCTTTCCTCCATCTGGTCAACTGTATTACCTAAGCTAGCTATTTCATTCTTCATTTCTTTTATTGAGTTCTTAATCTCCAGAAATTCTATTTGGTTCTTTTGTAGAATTTTAGGCTTCTTGGTAAAATGTGCATTTCGTTCTTTGATTGTGTTTCTGAGTTCATTAAACTGCCTATCTGTGTTTTCTTGCATCTTGTTGAGTTTTTTAAGAACTGCAATCTTGAATTCTCTGTCATTTAAGTCACATATTTCCACGTCTTTAAGTTCATTTTCTGAAAACTTTTCATTTTCTTTCTGAGCTGTCTTTGTTACCTTGCTTATTCATGGCAATTAATGAATTCTTATTTCTCTTCCTAGACATCTACAGGAGTGGGTTCTGCAACAGGTTGATAGGAAGAGGTCTTTCTTTTGTTTTCCAGTAGGTGTTGGTAGAATGTTTTATTTTCTCTCTGCAGATTTTATTCTCTTTCATGCTGTAGTGTTATATTTTCTCTGCACTGTTACGGCTTCTCACACAATTGGGGGATTCCCTGGAAGGTGGGCTTTTCCTCTGTGGACAGTCTGCCTGGGTCATAGGGTGCCACCTCTGTGGGGGGATGTGGAGAGCTTCTGAAGCTGCAAAGCTCTTCCTGCACCAGTTTCAGAGCCTGTGTGTTTCAGCGGCTCTGTTTACTCCTGCAGGGATCTGGCCAGATAGGTGGGGCAGGGGCCAGGTAGGTTGTGAGAGGTGGTCCAGAGCTATGGCAGTGACCACCAGCACAGCCATTCCTGTACCCAAGGCTCCCTCCCCTTCGCTGGAACTAGTTGGGCTGAGTCTGTGGCTATGGGCCACAGTTCTCAGAACTGCAAATATCCTGTCCTTTTGATCTGACCCTGCTACCATTCTGCTTCTACACTGGACAGGTGGAGGCGTGGTGAGGTCTGGGAAGGTGGGGAAGGGGTTGCCAGGCTCCGTGCCTATGCCCTCCATTCTCTGCTCTGCAATGAGGGCTTAAACCACCGTTTTCACCCTTCTTCCCTCAGTCTTTGCTCCGAGGTCTCTGCCATGAGCATTGGGTTCAGCCATGTTATATGCTGATCCCTCAGGTGGGACTATGAGCTGTAAGCAGAGCCCTAGCAGTCCAAGTTATTCCCACTCCCATGGCTGCAGTAGCTCTAGAATGCAGGGAGATCGGAGCACCTAGCTAGGTCTGCGTCCTGCGCCGTTGGCCCGCACGGCCCATATCTCCCTCATCCCCATTCCTTCCTCCCCTGCTTGTCCAATTTGCCCACCTTTAGATGATTTCAATTGTGTGTCCTTTAGTGTTGCCTGTCTGCTGTGCAGGGAGTCCTTTGTAGAATTACAGTTGTTTGATTTGTTGTAAATTTCAGGGGAGATTTCAAGAGGCTCACCTCATACTGACATTTTTATGACGTAATAATCCTCCTTTGGTTTCTAAAGCAATGTGTTCCCCTGATTCTCCAACCTCTCAGTACTGGAGTCCTGAAAGGTGGGTCTAGGGTGAAAATATAATGTCCAGCAGCAGCCCTTACTCTTTGATATGGACAATTGAATTTTCTCAGTTCTTATATCAAGTACTGTGCAAACAAATGTTCTGGTCCCCTTCTGAACTGACTGCTGGTCAGAGTCCTTTCAAAATAGAAAATTTGTAGCTATGAATGCCCCAGCCATTACCTATTCTTCATATTCTCCATGAATCCTCTTCTACACGTACGTAACTGTGTTTGTGGTCTCTAAACTTTTATCATTAACCATCTTCTCCTTTTCCTCTTTTTCCCCTCCTGATCTTATCAACCTCCTGGCCTTTGACTCCCAGGTCTCAAATCTTTATCTCCATTCTAGACCCACCCCCACCATATACCCTTTCCAGATCTGAATATCCAGCAAGTTATCTCCATTCTACCTTTGTGAGTGCCTTGCCCTCCACCCTCTCTCTGGTCTCCTGAATTACTAGTTACCCTTGGCTGCTTCACCCTCGCATCCCCTTCTTCCATATAGTTACAAAGGCTTGCCAAGTCCAGCTTCTTAATGGCTGTTAAATTTATCCTCTTTTCCATTTTCTTATTATTGCCTTGGTGTAAGCCTTTATCTGAGGAATAGCAATATAAACCTTTATACTTCTATAGACTACACAAGGAAAAAGTGCTTTTTCTAAAAGGCAAATCTGATCACATAAGTGTCAGCATAAAACTGTTAACTGGCTTCCCTTTATTTTACAAAATAAAATCTCAACTCATGAACATAACAGCCGATGTGCTTTGTGATCTAACCTCCAGCAAAAGACTGGCCTCCACATCCCTTCTTCCCAATACAGCTAAACACTTCATGTTGCTTGAAGCCGTTGTATCTCTGGACAGTATCTTCTTCTGGATCTTTCTTGTAGTTTCATGAATGTCTATGACTTACGTACCTATATAGAAAATAAACTCCATGCTAGAAGGAACTGTGGAGTAAACTCCATCTCTATGGGTGTTGATTTGACTGAAGTGAACATTAAAAGAGGGATAAAGAAAGGTAGAGGACGTATCACTTCTCATCTGGTTACTACTGCATCTCATCAGTATTAGCATGACTAGCATGACTCTGAGGTAGAAATAACTTTTCACAAATGTACCAGGCACGCTTGTCACTAGGATCATTAGAGCAGAGATGTAAATAGCTTGCATTCCACACAACAGCAGAGCATCTTGACTTCTAGACCCTTGTATTCTGCTTATTTCCCGATAAGCTTTCCAGGAATTAGAACCAAAAGTGGACTTTTTGGTGTAGTATAGGGGATGCTGAAGTCATCATCTAACTGATATCTGAAGAGGAAAAGGCTATGAAAGTCTTCACTACTTCATGAATCAGGCATGTTGCCACATTTAAGTCATAGTGCAACACAAGCCCCCTCGGGAAAAAAGATACAGGAGACTTTGGTTTCCTTCTGAATTTAAAAGTAAGTGTGAGGCTTTGGTGGTTTATTGCCTGTTGTATAGTACACTACTTTGAAAGGCAAAGTAATAATAATATTAAAGTTTTCTCCTCTCTTTCTTTTTGGATTGGTATTGAATAATTTGTTTGTTGTTGTTGTTTATTCTTGTAAATCCTCATGTTTATTCTTAAGACTTCTAGGGGAAATTCTCCATTAATTAGAGCCCTCAAATAATCATAATTTTAATTGTCAGTATGAAAGAAAATTATTGCAGTAGATGTAGTAAAAACATAAATAAAATACTTGACTAGGTTCTCATTGTCCCTTTCAGTTCAGGCAAATTACCTGGAACGTCCACCTCTGTAAAGCTACACAATGAAAATGGATTGGCATGGTTATTCAGAAGCAACTTGGGGATTCCTAATCAATTAAATATTCTGAAGGTCCAGTGTTCTTGTTACTAGGACTGCAAGGAGAGAGATACACATTTTTAGAACAACTTTCAACAGTGTTTTCAAAAGTCCTCCATCTGTGTTTACATAGAACTTTATACAGATGTTTATGAAGCACTGTATACATACTTTTATTGCAGTACATATTACATGCCTCGCTGTACTTTGTCTGCTCATCTGTCTCCTCTTGAATTTTAGTGCATTGAAGGCAGAGGACCATTTCTCTTTATGTCCTCATAACCTAGCACAGTTTCCAGGAGAAGTATGGTAAATAATCAATACCTGTTTAATTGAAAGCAACTCCAAGCAGAACAAGGACTTCTGAGAGTTCCAAGTCCCAGAGAAAATTTGGTCCATTTGAATTCTCTATTCTTTATTGAAGTCTTAGAACAGAAAATACATAGCAATTACTTCTGCTAATTACATTGTCTGAGGTATGGTCAATCTGATATAAGTTTTGAATTTCGTCATTAAAAACTGGTGGAAATTTGTTTTCTCCCTTTTTGTATGACTGGTATGTACATAATATCCTCAATTTTGCTTCTCTGCCTGCAAAACCTAAAAAAACTTATTATCTGGTCTCTTACAGGAAAAGTTTGCTGACCTCTGCTCTGTAAAATGCTTTTTATAAGTTTAAGAAACAATTAGTTTGTAAAAATTTCTCTAATGCGACATTGAAATCATGAATCCTGCTTCTCTCCTATGTCTATGTCTGACCCTTCTTTTGTGCTTTATTTGACTTGGCATAGGGATGAATATATAATGGATGCTTGGTAAAAAGGGGTTAATTGATTTATTACTCTCACTGCTCAGTTTTGGTAAAAGACTTTGTCTTATTCCATTAGAATTTTAATTGATAGTAGCCTAAAAATGCAATGTAAACACAAATATTTATAATGAGAATTATTTTAAACGACTGGGCTAGACTGTGAGGGATATGCTCAGAAATAAATTCTGGAATCTTCAGACAGACTTAACTTTCTGCCAAACACTATTAATTGGTAAAAATCTATGAAGGACTAGAGGCAATAACTAAGACAACCTAAGAGATTCCTCTGAATTAATACTTCAGGCCAAATAAGCTGATTTTTTTGCTTAATTTTAATTTAATAATTTCAAATGCAGCATTACCAGTGACACCAATGATAAAAATATTTTACAAGATCTCAAAATTAGGTAACTATATAGAACAGAAATTGCATCCAGTAAAATAAAACCCAGAGTAGATGTCATGGTTAGTTAAGATTGGCATTTTTGTGAAACTTCTCTTTTACTCTTTTGGTTACAGGGAAGTGCTTACTAATTTCAGTTGTTAAAACAGTGCATTTTCAGCTGCCTGGATAAGGTGCGAGTTACATTGTAAATCCTGCCTAAATATAGTTTGAATGAACCACTCAAGAATTTAACCTCTGTTTGGCAAACTAATTAGCTGGGGGTTTAAAACTACCAGTTATGTAATAAAACTGTATACAGTCAATTAGGGTGAACTGATTATGTTTAGTCAGCCTCATTTCTGAAGAATCTTGTTAGCAGTTGAAATCTTTGTATTACTTGCCTAACTCTTAGAAAAAGACTCAGCCTTTTGTATACGTGTGAAGTTTTCAATTTCCCAACAAATTTCACAGGGTTTTCAGGTAATGGGCTGCATTTTACTAAGGAAGCAGTATTAAATGCATGCAGAGACAATGGTTCTGGAACATTGCTGTTTCCTCAGTGAATCACAAATGAGCTATTAATGTCTGACTCTCTCTTTGGATGACCCAGCCTAGGTAGGGGCTGGGGTCCTATGAATGAGGAGTCTGATATAGGGAAAATCCATTTCTTCTTGGATATTGTCTTTCTATGCGTAGCTGCAGATATGATCCAGAGAAAGCAATCCAGAGGAATCAGAGAGTAAGGAATGCTGGTGTGATCCTTTTTTTTTTTGAATTTTTTAAAAATTAAATTTATTCGGGGGTGATGATGGTTAGTAAAATTACATAGGTTTCAAGTGCACAATTCTGTAATGCATCATCTATATATATGAGATGGAAAACTGGGAATCTGGACAAGAGGGAGCATTTAGAGAAAGAAAGGGGGGACAGCGATGGGGCTTGGAGACATTCCTTAGCCAAAAGGAGAATTGAGCTTTAGCTATGGGTGACTTTCAAATGCGCTTTCCATTTATCTGAAGAAGTTTGATATCTTAAGGTACTGTTCCTAGTTTTCTTCTTCTTTACATTCTAGACCTGCTTTTTTCAAAATCTTGGAATTAGAGCTTTTTGTTCCGTTATCACAATTGGTATTATATTTTAGTTTCTAATGCGTACAAATTTCTCAGAAACACTTGGTAATTTTGTGACTTGCTATGAAATCAGAATTAAAGGAAAATTAATATTTTCTATGTATGCTTTCTGAGTGAGTACCTGGCATTGATCAAGCTAAGGCCAAGTTTTACTAAAACTTCCCTAGCTAATTAACATACTCTGTGCACACTTTAGATGGAAGAAGTACTCATGCAATTGATTATTATTGTCTATATGTGTGTACACATATGCATGTGTGTGTGTGTGTGTGTGTGTGTGTGTGTGTGTGTGTGTGTGTATGCCTCATCAGGACAGAACCAAATCTGTCCTATTTATAACTATTCCTAGCATAATAGCTCTCACCAAATACTTTTTGAACTAATAAATGTGGTCTGGTTCTTGTAGCAGCCAAAAAGCATGGAGTACAATTTTATAGTTACCATAGACACACCAAAAAATTAAACAAGTAGTTCAGGGCCATTGCAGCTCCCTGAAAAATTATATAATACAATTTTAGAGGATCTCTTATTGAATAAACCATTTTATTATGGTTTCAAATGTTCAATATCAAAATACTTTCTGCAAAGGACCTTTTTAGAAAACAATGCTATTTCCCAATTGAAGTGCTAGCTGCTTTATACTAAGCAGATGTCTTATAACATTAATAAAGATATTTTTTAATAAAGTCATTTTAACATTCTTTGTTTAAAACTGTCAGGACATCATACCATTCGCTGGTGGGGATATGAAGCAACTGGAACTCTTCTACACTGCTGGTAGGAGTGCAAAATTGTACAGATACTTTGGAAAATAGTTTGGCAGTTTCTAACAAAGTTATACATGTACTTAACATCAATCCCAGCAATCCTACTCCTGGTTATTTACCTTTGAGAAATGAAAAGTTATGTTCACACTGAAACCTGTGGACAAATGTTCAGAGCAGCTTCACTTGTGATAACCAAAAGCTAGGAAGAACCCAATGTCCTTCAGCAAGGGTATGGATAAATAAGCTGTGGTATGTCCCTACAGTGGAATACTTCTCAGAAATAAAAAGGAACAAACTATTGATACATACTGCTATTGATACATGCAAGATGGATGATTCTCCAAGTCATGTTGGAGTGAGGGAAGATATGGTATGAAAACACTACATGCTGTATGATTCCCACCATGTGATGTTCTGGAAAAGGGAAAACTATAAAGGCAGTGAAAAGGTCGGTGGTTGCCAGAGGTATGGTTGTGGTAAGAATATTACTATACAGGAGGAGTAGTACAAGGAGTTTTGAGGCATGAGGGAATTGTTTTGCATTTTAATTGTAGAGGTAGTTACACAAATCCATATATTACTGAACTCCCTAGAACTGTATACCAAAAGGAAAAAAGTTACCATGTGATAATTTGAAAAATAAAATAGTCTCTCGGCATATAAGATTTAGATAATTGTTTAGTCCATTGAGACTTACAGTCAGGTGATATCTTCTCAGGCACATCACAACTGGAGACCATGGGTTTTAAAAGCCATGATATAGTTATCTGAGCAATGGAAAGGTAGAAAAGTCAACTATAGTATAATTTTTTAAAAATAAAATAGTATCAAAAAGGAAACTCTCTTAGAATTTTTCAAACAGCAGAGTTGTGGGATCTTGTTTGAACCCATCACTTTATTGTCCAGTTATGCAGCTTTCCCCCTCTGGGTGCTTATTCTGGTATTAATTAATATGACAGAATTAATATGACAGAATTTAAAAGAAAGATTAGAAATGGGTTAAGTTAGAAATAGCCCTTGCTTTAAGTGACATGCATATTGTTATGCCAGGAAAACTTGGGCAATTATTTCACCACTGAGATTTTTTTTTACCCCAGTCTGGAGTCCAGTGGAAACCACATATTTATTAAATGATTGATGCTCGCGCTCCTTGGGAACCATGGGAATTACCATCATAGATCAGATCATTAGTCTGCCTAGTCTAACATCTTGCTTCCGGCTTAAGTAATTATCTGATGCTTTTGAGGGATATTTAAGTCTTCCTTATAAAGCATTTGACCATTGTTTCACATAGTGTTAATTCTTGTTGTTGAGACGTAGATGAGAAACCTGGGCTGAAGGTGAACCATGTAGCACAACTAAGTTCTTTTGTATTTTAAAGTCCAATTTTTAATATCTGTATATTGATGATGTTGTTTAGATTCCAAATGGTAAGGAATGTTGTGATACACTCAGTCTAATTGTCAAGGATTTGATTTTCTACTCTACTATGAGGCTGCAAGAAGGACTAGGTAAAAATCCCATCTAATCTAATGGGTTTTCTATATCTAGAAGTCCTAGATTTTATAAGAAGAAAAGCAAATGAACCTCTCCATAGATGTAACATGACTGTTCAGTACTTTATATGCTATTGTCTCAGAGCTAATTGTCCCCACATAATTGATAACTCTGTAGACTGTTACTTTTTACCATATTTTTTCTAATGTATTGCTTTGATTCCTTAAAAAATGGAGGAGTTTAATTGGCAAATATAATATGGTGTTTTTCTGCCCTCCTATCTCTTAGGTGGATGGTAAATATCTAGGCATTATGCAGTGGCTAACAGCAACTTATTTAACATTTACAGTTTCTTAATAAAGACTTTGTTTTTAAAATAAATGCCAAGTGAGACACAAACCCTGTTGAAAAAACTCAGGGGTTGGAATTTAGATATCTACTCAATGAGAATATTTGCTGCTGTTGTTTCAAAGCAGAATCTAGCTAAGGTTTTTAATTGGTAAGAAGGCGACTATGCCACATGAGCAGTAAATAACCACCCTAAGGCCAGGGTTTGTAGAGAATCCTTCTTTGGCAGTGGATTCTCAGCTGAGATGGTTTTGCCCCTCAGGGGACATTTGGCCATATCTGGAGACATTTTGGGTTGTCACAATTGGGGGCTGGGAAGTATACTTACTTGCACTTAGTGGGTAGAGGCCAGTGTTACTGCTAAACATCCTACAATGTACAGGATATCCCCTCAACAGAGAATTATTCATTTAGTCCAATATGTCCTTTGTGCCAATATTGAGAAGTTCCTACTCTATAAAGTGAAGGAAATGTGTTTTTAGCATCGAGCACAGGCCTTAAACATGGTAGATGTAGAATATATATTGTCAGAATTTTTGCAAGAGACTTCTCAAATCAGACTGAAGGCATAGAGGGAGAGTATTTATTATTATAATCAAGTAAGTTGCAAGGCAGTGTTAACCTAACATAAATTTCATGACATGCATTGCAATCATTTCATAACATGTTTGATTAGGCACACATACAAAACAGCTCCTTAAGAGGACTAATACCGGTATTTTTTAACCTGTGAAACTAAGCATTGTTTTCCTCTCTTTTCTGTTACAGTTAGTTTTCAAGGATCAGTCAGTTTTTCCTCATTTTCCACTGTTAATGGCACAGTTTCTGGAGCTCATGTCCTACCAGCTGGGGTTCTCTTGCTCCCACTGATAGTTCTCCAGGGCTACAGTTCTCTGTTTCACCTCTAATCTTCTAGTTTGCTAATCGTCTCTTTAGCTGTTTGATCTTTAAACTTGAAGGATTTGGGAGCAGAAAATCCTGTTAATTTCCCTCTCTCCATCTCTCTCTCTCTCTCTCTCTCTGAATTCTGAATCTTGACTATAAACTCTTTATGAGAGAATGAATAAATAGTAAGGTACTGGAGCAGGATATGATTATGTATGTAGTGGGTTGTCCAGGTGAGAGTACACCGGGGACAAGATCGGGTATCTCAGTCCTTTGTTTGGGACGGAAGAATCTCTCTCCCGGACGTTTGGACATAGTTTGCTTAGTTGGGTGGTACTCATGATGGCTTTCATGAATCTTGCTGTGCTGCTCCTGAGAACTAGATTTCTAAAATCTTCAGCCCCATTTGCCCCTTTCCTGGGAATCCGTAAGGCATCCATGGGCTACAGCCCAGCAACCATTCTTGGCTGACTTAGTGTCTGTCCATCACTGCCAAATCCTTAAGGCAGAGCTGGCTTCAGACCAGCCTATCGAGTGCTCTGGGTTTGCAGACTAGAGGAGACCCCGTTCTAAAAATCTCAACACTGCTTGAAACTTGGTGCCTATAATTCCTTTACATGAAGATAAACTTTTAAATCCACTACATAGTTTAGATTTTCCAACTTGTAAATGCAAACTGGGAGCAAGAACATGTTTTCATCAAAATTCAAATAATAACAGGTTCTTTTTTTCTGTAGGAACAGAGAACAGTTTTGAGATCCCCAAAGTGGGAGAGATTATTTTTTCAAGATTCAAAAAGGCCGTCAAAGGCAAACTTTTCCTACTTTAAAATTTCACTTTGGGCTTGTGCCATTTTTTTCCCCCTGCTCTTCATATCCAGATGCACAACAGATACAAGATAATAGGGCAGGGAAGAGAAGGGATTAAGATTTCCATTCTAGAATTTACTATTACAAAATAGAACTTTATACACACTATAGCCTCTATAAAACCTAGAAATTTACAATTAATATACTTCCCAGAGATACTCCCATATACCCATATTATTATTATTTTAAACCAATAATAGATATTAAATAGTGATCAGTTAATAGATTTTACAACCTATGGGAAAAATGTTCTCTGAGACTCAGGTAAATACAACACTGTTTCAAGATGAAGAACTATAGAAATTAACCCTAAAAATAGGTTCAATAGATAAAAGTTATTTCTTGGTCACTACCAATTTAAAATTATGAACTTCAGGATTTCATTTTATATGTATACATTTTGGCAAGTTGGTCTTTCTTTATGTTTTAGAAATAACAGAATTAAATACTATGGAGAAAGGTTAAAGGGTTGAGATTGAGGTTGCATTATACAGACAAGTTAAAAGCTTTAATTTATACTTGAGAATAACAAGATATGAAAGGATTTTGTAAAAATCCTTTGTTCATTAGATAATGTTTATTTAACAAGAAATGATTGTTTTCAATGAGATTAAACTGAGGATTTTATTGGAAAGACTTTAAGAAGTAAGTTCTCTGTTCTTTAAACCTTGCTGATTTAAAGAAATATTACTAAATACTTTTAAGTCCATTTTTATTCAGTTCTGTCTACTTGCCATTGGTTATAATAGACTTAGAACCTAAAATCGTATTCTCTTATTCATTTTCTGTTGTAAAATTTTGGCAAGTTTGTTTTCTTTGTGCTTGTTATTTGAAGATCCCAGCAGAATTCTAGTTGTGCTATACTCAGTACTATTGAAAGAAGCCATTATGTCTTTGCCAGTGGGAAGCAGTTAACTAGGAAATCTTTTCAGTCAACAATTTGGTTGTGCAGCTGCATCGTTTTCTGTGGGTCAGAAGTGATGTGACCATACCTCCTGGTTTGCCTAGGACAACCCAAGTTCATATTTGCTGTTCCAGTACAATTGTAATATACCCCTCTCAAAAGTGTAATATACCCCTCTCAAAAGTGTCTTGGTTTAAACAATAAATTATATTGTTACCCTAAACTTAGAATACTATATGGAGAAAGTGGTAGTAGTATGAAGTGTTTCTGTTTTTTCGTGTGTGTGTTTTTTGTTTGTTTTTTGATGGTGGTAGGAGTGAGTATGTGGTTTGTGAAAAATATCAGTAAAATTAGATTATCCAGCATGAAACAGAATGTGGTAGGATTTGGGGGGAACTGAGGAAGAAAACATTTTCAGACATTGTTATAAACTAACAAGCCAAAGCAAGGAGGGGGAGAAAAGGGAAAAAAAAATAGCATCCTAACAGCAGGACTGTTCATTATTGGGACAAAGCCAGACAGTATAGTGGGTGAAGGGATGCATAGGAACCAGCTCTCCTATTACTTTAATGCTTAAATGACAAGAGAGGTCGTTTATAGAGGTCAAGGACGTGGACTTCAGAACAGACTACTTAGTGTTCACTTTCCTCAACTATTTGAAAATAGGAAGGATGCTTAAACCCTATATGTCTCATCTTCCTCATCTATAAAATGAGAGTAATAATAGTACCTATGCCATAGAGTTATTCTATTCTATAAGCCCCTATGTCATAGAGGCTTAAATGAGTTAATGCCTTAAAAGCTCTTAAAACATTTATCACATTGCAAGCATTTAGTACACGTACTGTAGTCTGCTATTATTACTATTGTTTTTATTGTTTTCAGTGAGCTAAGGAGGTGATGGTTATACCACTCTCATCCAGTGCCTTAAATTAAGCTGCGCCATGTCTCCTGCAGGCAATATCACACATGGAACAACTCTGCAACCAGATGGGCTCGATAGGATTCCTGTAGCTATGACTTATTTGTTCAGCAAATATCTGAACTTTTCTTTACCCTGACTCCACATCTTTAGATGGAGATAACAATAGCATAGACTTTTTAGGTTTAATGTGATTAGACTTGGTACAGTCCTTGTAAAACCACTGCACACAGTCTCAGGCACATGGTCGGCGCTTAGATGTTACAAGTTGTTCTATAGAACCTCTCCCTATAAACTTGTGCATATGAGAAGGGATAAGTAAGCTGTTGACTTTCTGGGTCTCAAATTTAATCATTCATAAGTAGTAGGTAATGAGTATGTAGTGTCGATTGAGGCATGGAAGGGCTGCAGGAGAGTGGGTTTGAGATGTGTATGAAATGCCTTAAAAGAGAGGGTAACTGACACCACAGTCATGTCATTCAGGACAGACGATGAGTTTGGGGTCCATTAACACATAAATACATAAATCCCTCTCTCTCTCTCTCTCTCTCTCTCTCTCTCTCTCTCTCTCTCTCTTTCTCTCTCTCTCTTTCTCTCTCTCTCGTGTGCGTGTGTGTGTGCGTGTGTGTAACACCTTTCCTTAAAGGGTTGGGTGAAGGAGGTCCCCCAAACAAAAATAACAACGAAACAACAACAGATGAGGAGAAACAGAGGTTTAGAGGGGAATGAGGAGATAACGATGTTCTAGGACTTCAGGCAAGGGAGCATTTCAAGAACAGCAAGAACAAATGCTACAATGAAGTCGAATATGTTGAACTGGAAAAAAAGCAACTGGATCTTAGAACCAGAACTAAAGCTTAGGCTTCTAATAATATGACTGAGAATAGGACTGGTAGAGTGATTGGGGGAAAATGTATGTTTCAGTGGATTGAGACCTGCCTCAACAATGAAAAAAATTAAGTAATAACAAAACAAAAGAAAAAGCAAACCTACCTTTTCAAGGAATTTGAGGGTAAGTGGAATGTAAGTGTTTATCATGGGAAACTTGTACATGCTTCCAGATGATGGGTAGAACTTTGAAGTCTAAGAAATGGGCAATAATGGATGAAGCTAATTGGTGACATTCGAGGAGGAGGAGGCAGGCATGAAGTCAACTATGAAGAAGTTAGCTTGGGAAAGAGGAAAGTGATCCATTTCTTTGAGTGAGATGAGAATGAAATAAGGAAGATTGAATATTTGAAAAAGGCAGGGATAAAAGTGGGAGAATTAGTTCCTGGTGTCCCTAAATTTATTTGTAATGTCAATGATTTGGGCATAGAGGTGGAAGGATAGGAAGAGCTAAAGCCTCAAAAAGAAGAGAACTTTAGAGGTGAATGGACGATGAGTGGATTAATACTGAAGGCTCAATCAAGGTTGGAGAAAAAGTATGTGTGATAGCACCCAATCACACAGTTCTGTGATGCGTGGTTTTATACTTTTTTCATCATGTGATTTTCTAGAGTTCTTTAACTTCCCAGGAGAAAAGGTGATGGAAGTGGGTGCTTAGCTTTGTCAAGGACAGAGATTTTATATGTGGACATGGGAGAAGAATGAGGGATCACAACTTGGGAGGACTGAAAATTCTGTTGAGAGAGTCAAGGAAGTGATGAGCAAGGAAGTAGCCAGTAGGTAAGAAATAAAGGAAGTCAGGAGAAGGCTGAAGATTCAAGGCTAAAGTTTCAATGAGGTAAAGAAATAGGTACAGCAGGAATATAAATACAAAGAGATTAAAAAAAATAAATCAGGAGGTTTGTTTGGAGAGATGAGTTTCCTTTTTAAGATGTCCGACATGGAGGGGTCCTAAGAAATAAATGAACAGGGCCAGGGAATGGCCATTCGAGTGGATGCTAGCATGGTGATCTCTAAGTGATAAAATCCCGTGCATGGTGATTGTTAAAATGGATCTCAACAATAACTTATTTAGTCCAATCTCATTTTTCAGATGGCAAGCTTGAAGTTCTGAGAGCTAAGCCAACTTGTTTAAGAACAGTGAATTTTTGGCAAAACCTGTAGTAGCATGCAGGTCCCCTTTCCTCAGTCTGGGGCTATATTTAATAAACCACACTTATATTTGAAACACTGATGTATTGATTTTCTCAGTGAAGTTGGAAACAGTATTATAAAAGGACTCTAGATTGTGTTTAAAAATTAACAAACCAATCTGTTTGTGTGCATTTCATCAAACAAATCCATGGTGTCAAATTTTGGCAGCCTAAGGTGACCACTGACTTGTACATCAAAGAGAAAAATGTAATCCAGTTGACATGTGACATAAAAAGGTCACATTGCCTAACACCAGCCCTTGCTTAAGTCTAGCTAATTAGTGGTACTTTTTGGTTAATTCAAGTAGATGGACCTCAAGGCAATACTATTTGTAAAATTAAGTCTGATAATTTAGTTACCCTCTGTGTTCTAATTCCCCTCTGTGAGTGTTAATCCAAATGGTTTGAAAATATGAAAATATTTCAGGGTTATTTTGGAGATTACAGAATCAAGCCTTGACTGGTTTATTCATTCATAATTCTACCTGCTATTTGAGAAACTTTAGTTTTATAGCCAATACAGAGAACACTGTGTTATGGCAAAAATAATAGACTAAGAAGTCAGGAGACTAATGTTTTTGATCAATTCACTTTATCTTTGGGCAAGTAATAAGCCATCTGAAACTTGGTTTTCTCAACAGGCAAACGGAAATATGACGTACTATACCTGGCTTTCATAGTTGTTGTGAAAGGCAAATGATGGCTGGTAAAATGGTAGCCAAGTACATAAAACGACGGCTGAAATATGGCTTCAGAAGCTGATTGTCACCAAATAGATGGGTGCCTATGATTATTTAACCTCTTTGAGCATCAGTTTCATTGTCTGTAAAATATAACTAAAGACATTACCTTTCATATCTAGATGTTGTTAGCATCTATATATAAACGGTATGATACAAATGTAAAGTTGTCTTTTTCTCCTTTTACCTTTCAATTCTTGTTGAAATCTTGTTGCAATTCTGCCAACCTGATGAAATTCATACACCTAACTTTGTCACCATCTTGCCTCCTGTTTAATTCATTCCTTCATTCCTTTCTGTGGAGGGAGAAGTCCTAGAAATACTATCATCTATTTCTTCCCTATTCCTGTTTTCCCTCCCCACCCAATCCCTTTCATTCACTTTCCGCAATGAGATATCTTACATCCTCATTTGTGGTACTAGGATTTCAGGAGGCCAAGAACATCACTTTTTCTGAAAACCAAGGAAAATGGAGTAGCTGAGAAAATATACGTTCATATCTGACACCTGAAAGATATGTGGTACCTTTGATACCCAGTCCTTTTTTGAAAACACTTTAGGCAAGATTTCATTGTAGATTTCAAATATACACATTCCATGTGTAAAGGAGATTTAGCTCTAAATAAGCAGAACATGAACATTCAGCCTGAATGTGAGTGAACCAGAAAAACTCTAGAGATAATAATTGAAATAAATGAATGTCTTACGTTTATTCAATTTAACACGTATTCACTGAGTATCTACTGTGTTTCTGGTACGCTTCTAGTTAGCTATAGTATATACCGTGTTTCCCCGAAAATAAGACCTAGCTGGACCATCAGCACTAATGTGTGTTTTGGAACAAAAATTATAGTAAAATAAGACCAGGTCTTATATAATATAATATAATGTAAGACCGGGTCTTATATTAATTTTTGCTCCAAAAGACACATTAGAGCCGATTTTCCGGCTAGGTCTTATTTTCGGGGAAACACAGTAAGTATAAAAACTAGACAAAGATCCCTGCCCTCATGAAGCTTACCTTCTAGAGGAGAGAAATACTAAGTAGTACCCATGAAAAATAAGTAAATTATCTACTAGGTTGGAAACTGGTAAGTGCTATGGACAAAATTTGAGAATGTAGGGCATTATAAGAGGCAACAAGAGTGCATGCGTGGGTAGTCTGGTCAAGCTGGGCCTCACTGAGGAGGAAACAATGTGAACCACGTGGGAAAAGGTACGGACAAGAGCCACATGAACATCTGGGAGAAGAGTACAAAGGTCTGACTTAGCAGAGGCCCCAAATGCGGTGAGTGGTCTGAGCAGAGTGAGGAGAAAGAGAGAGAGGAAAAGTAGCAGAAGATGAGGTAGCAGAGGGAAAGCACCCTGGTTCTTTGCAAAAAAAAAACAAAAAACACTCTAGCTTTTGGTGTAGTTTTACAGGTCACCAAGTGTAATTCTCTTAACATATAAAATACAAGAGCAATCATCCTTCTTTATAAAGGGAGCATGAATCAATGGTTCCAGAGGCTTTCACCCTGAATCTGCAGTGACTTTCTAAATCCAGGCTAGGAAGGATTTAGGTGTTGTCAGCCAAAGCTGCCATCCATGTGGGACAACACTTTCCATTTTAGAGTCAAATTATATAGTTATTATTGTCAGTCAGTGATTATGGTTTTCAAATTGAGAGTAAGTTATGGAATGAATTTTGCCAGTCAGTGATCAGCACAGAGTGTTAGAAAAATCTTCTTAGAAACTTAAAGAATATCAGATGTGGATTGGTGGAATGGCATTTGGATAGAATTCTGAAGAATGGAATATAGATGGAATTCTGGTTATATGAACATGGAAAGCTCACATAAGTACTATTGAGTAAGGTGTTTTTACGTAGCAGGTATAGTGATATTTGTCCTGACTGTAAGTTTTTTTGAGGCTCCACTATATATACCACCCCTCACCCCAGTAGACTGCCGATCTATCACAACACTTTCCCTCCTGAGTCTGTACATGGACTTATAATTCTTTCTAAGACAATACTATAGCAGCCTCTGCTACAGTTGGGCACCAGGCCTTGAAGTGAAAACTGTATTCCAATTTGAGTCAGAACAAGACAGTTGCTTTGGAAAATAGTAAGGTGAAGTTTGCAGGATACAGGTGAGCAATTGGCAAAGGATCTTGGGATATTAGGTGAACCATGTATCTACATGTTCATATAAATACAGAGTAGGAACTCTGGATGGTGAGATAATAAAAGTGAACAGTCTTAGAAGCATTGGAAGACAGGAACAAAAATTTTCAGATTTCATAGGAGTAGTAAAAATTCTTCTTATATGTTTTCTTTACCTTGTTTCATAATATGAAAACAAATATGCTCTCAATGAAATTAACAGCGGGAAAATTTAAAACAAATAAAAGGAAATACTTTTATACTTAGCGTATAATCAGTCCATAGACTTTTCTGTTGAGGAAGGTCAGGGAGTCAAATGCTGAAGAGGAAAAGAAAAGAGAGGAAAATCTGGTTAATTTTATGACCAATAATAACATTGTAATTATGCCCTAAGATAAGAATAATGAGGTTGAAGCTTTGGGGTATAAAATGATCGTCTCAGAGGACAGGAAGGAATTCTCCGACTCTTACCCCTCACAATTTGAATGGCACCAAAGAATTGGTCAGATGCATTATGGGGTGTAGTATTTTCCCAGGAGTCATCTCCTATTAACCTGGAAAACCATTCTTGAAAGAGCAGTGGCTAGTTTTATCTGGAAAATCCTGTATTTCAGGGGAAATTAGCCTTGAACTCAAGGAAAAAGAATTTTGTGGTTGGTGGAATGATAAACTCCCCATTGATGGATACGGTCTAATTTTGCTTTGCTTTTGACCCAGAGTGTGAATTTCTCTAAACATAATATTCATATAACTAACTTAGTATATTTTAATGGATGGAAATTGGCCTTTGACATAGAGCAGTCCAATGGAAAGTACTGAGAATTATAAATATGCTCTTGTCCTTTTGCCAAACATTTTTCAAATTTCAAACCAGCTGCTTGTAGTTTCTGACTTTCTTTCTTAGTATGCAGTATGTTGCTTTAGCTGTCGTATTCCAGACCTTAGTGAAGCTCTGAATCCTTAGCTGTCTTTAAGGGCTCCCAAATTAGTTTTGAGCTAGTCACCAAGTGGAGTTCACCTAGGAGGGCAGAACTCATCTGTAACCAGTTCTCAGTGAACTTCCAAAAATACAGTGAGAGCAAC
Source organism: Rhinolophus ferrumequinum (assembly GCF_004115265.2). Classification (NCBI taxonomy): domain Eukaryota; kingdom Metazoa; phylum Chordata; class Mammalia; order Chiroptera; family Rhinolophidae; genus Rhinolophus; species Rhinolophus ferrumequinum. The sequence continues at coordinate 19,695,868 of NC_046286.1, read as the reverse complement.
AACACTTTCATGAAATAGAGCCTCCTTAAATGGTAGATGTAGTCTGGGTCAGAAAGTCAGCGCACTTAGCCTTTCCTCTTGCTTCTAAACCAGCTGGGACCTTAGCCTTATTTATTATTTGCCTCTGTGTATTTATTCACTTTTTAAATTTATTTCATTTACTTGTGTAAAACATGGATAATGTGTAAGGCAGAGTAATTAACTCTAGATAACCCCCCAAAATCTCAATTATTTAAGAAAAGGAAACATTTTCTTTTTTCACTTACATCTTAGCCTTAAGAAGACTGGGTCGCTCCCCTGGCAGCTGTGCTCCTGGTGGTGACTCAGGGATCTAAGCTATATTTGGCTTTGCCATTTTGGAGTCCTTTAAGTTCAGCTTCAAATCCAGTTTCCTTATCTTGAAAATGGAAGCAATAAAAACATACCTATCAGTTTGTTATGATGATTAAATGAAATAAGACATATTGAATGACTCTCACAGTATCTGGCACATAGTACACATGCAGGGAATTTTGATGTTTCTTCCCTCTGATTGTGTATATCAGGCACTGGTGCAAATGCCTGGGAGAAGAGGGAGACATACTGAAATGAGTAAGGCTGATATCTGTACTCAAATAGCTTATGAGCTTACTGACTCTAAAAAAGAAGGCAAATATATTACTAGAACTATAACTCTAAGTCTACGAAGGCAAGCACTGTGCCTCTCCTTTTATTTTTAGCTATCATATTCCCAAAGTCTAGATTGCTATTAGGATAATGATAAATGTTCAATAAGTAGCGTTAAATCAGGGCTTAAATTGTCAGAACTATACAATGAAGGAATAAGAAAAGGAGATTCTTGTCCTGTTTTCTTTCCCCATCACCCTCCCTGCACCCAGAATTTACAAAAATCTGAGATGAAAAGATAATGCCTACGATGACTATTGATTTCCTGATTTCACACCCGATTTCATCAGAATTGAAGACATCATCTTGAAGTAGGTCTATATGCAAATCACAGTACACAACTGCCTATAATTTTTAAATCTTAGCTATGGTTAAGTATGGTAACCAAAATTTTGCTTAATCAGTTATTCTTTGTCACGTTGAGCCTGTATATAGAATTTGTGAGTATCTGTTGGTATATTTTGCTGTGCTTGATCTTATAGCTCCAGCCACTATTTTGTCTCCCAATTTGTATAAAGCTTTTGCTATAAATAATCCATTCTGCATGTTTGGTGCCAATTGTGCATCTCAGGAATCTAGCTATGTTTTCTTACTCAAAGTTGAATTCCAAAATGTCCTTAAACATTTGAAACAATTCACTTTGCTGAATTGTGTTGTAACAGTTTTCAAGCAGAGCCATTGAACTTAAAAGATGACTTCGAGGTAGCTTACCTGGGATGCCCTCATCCCGTATCTTATTTGTAAGAATCCTAACAAATTATTTATTCAAGTGACTGAACAGTATCTAGCTAACTTGATCATGTTTCTCATCCGCTCTTCCTCCTGGCTCGTAGTTATTACCTTTCGTGAGCAGATTGCTTGGGTGGCTTCATCTTCTTTCAACCCACTTTCTCCTGCCATGTTTCCTAGACATTAGTGCAATTAACTTTTATGCAATGTCTCTGTAGATAAATATCCACGTATATTGCTTTGTGTGCATGATAAGGAAACTGAGGTGCATGGTGGTCTGTTGTCAAAGATCACCAGGAGGAGGAAGAAAATAAATTAGAATTGACATCTTCAAACTGGAGTCTCTAGTCATCAGATCACAGCACTTCTCTTGGCAAGATTCCCCTTGGCTCTCCCTTCGATGGTTAAAACCCAGAAACATGATGCTCTCGTTATGGTCTCCATCACTTCCTGTTTCCAAAGAACAGCAGTGGCAGGCTGTCCACTCTACTTGCCCTTTTGTGAGGGTGCAAGGGACCATGTTGTTTTCTGCCAAAAAAAAATGGACCTGTTTTTTTCTTCCTCCAAAGAAGATCTGGATATAGAAAAATAAGGAAGTAGAGCCAGCTGTATACATTTTTCACCCATATTAAAACTGCCAAAGCCCAAATGCAAGAACTCATTCTGAAAGACTTCAGCATGCCAATTCTGGGCTTATGGAATTTTTTTCTCCTAATTACTTCAACAACCTTCTGTGCACAGTATATTAAAGATATTTCATCTTTATATCACAATGGCAAGGAAGGCAGATTTGCAGAGATTCATGGGATTCATTTTCCAAAAGCTTTAACAGGGAAGATTGATTTTTGGGGGTTAGATGAAGCAAATATTGGGATAAATTATGTAAAGAAAATTTATGTTTAGAAAGGGAGAAGTTCCAGTCCAATTGTTGACTGTGAACTCAAACACTTCATGTCCTCATCCTGTCTCCTGAGGACAGGGGAAAAAAAGAAAAAGTCCTTTTATGCTCTTCGTTTCCTTCCCTAAAGCAGGTTACTTTATATTGTTCAGAGAAAAAGCTACATCAGAGAGTAGCAAAGATGCTGTATCCTTCAGGGGAGGCTAAGTGAGGATGCCACAACACACAACCTGCAAATCTCAATAGCTTAAAACAACAAAGATTTATTTCTTGATTACATTTCTTGTTTATCTCAGCACTTCTTTTGGCAAGATTCCCCTTGGCTCTCCCTTCGATGACAGACACCTGGAACATGGTGCTCTCGTTGCGGTCTCCATCGCTTCCTGTTTCCAAAGAGCAGCAGTGGCAGTGTCCACTCAACTTGCCCTTCTGTGAGGGTGCAAAGGATTATGTTGTTTTCTGCCAAAAAAAACGGGCCTGACAGATCAGCCTCCATCTTGTACTTTGTTGGTCACTGTCTCAGAGAATTTTTAGAGCAGGGGTTGGCAAGATTTTCTCTAAAGTGCCAGATAGTGAATATTTTTAACGAAGCAGCCCATAGAGTTTCTGTCACAATTATTCAACTCTGCTATTACAGTGCAAAAGCAGTGTTTATAATAGTTCACAATATATAAACAAATAAGTGTGGGCTGTGTTCTAATAAAACTTATTTACAACAATAGCCAGTGGGCTGGATTTGACCTATGGCCTGTAGTTTCCCATCTCTTTCATTTAAATTGTGTGGCTCAAAAGGGACATTTGTTACTTCTGCTCAATGATTAAGGACGAATAATTCTAGTCAGCCATGAGAGGATAGGAAAGTACAAGGCTGTCACTCCTTGAGGTAAGCCTTATATGTGTTCACACATACCCTAAAAATAATCAAGAAATTGCTGAGCAGTTATTTGTACAGCTCCACAATGCTTGATTAAGCTTACTGGTCATTTAGGGTTTTTCGACACCTTCAGTTTTCTCTTTAACTCAGAAAAAAAGATTTTACAAGGTGGCAGTATTCATCTGCTACTTAAGAGGTGGTAGAAGTGGCTGGTCAGTCAAGGAAGACACTGCTCAGCTCTGTGACTATTTAGTCTTGATTTTCATGTGGGGAGTGAATAGCTGGAATTATTGATCACTTGAAATCTTCACCTCTGGGAATCCAAAGGTGAGTCAGGATATGCATTGTAGAAGCAGATCTTGGAAAAGGATTTAGAAGCAGCGTGGAGAGCATTTTGGCAGATGACATTTCTTGACAGTGAAGTTGCCTAGGGGACAAAAATCATTTTCTCACAGACCAATTTCTGAGAAGTTCCCTAGATGTAGTATTGTAGCCTATAACAGGGAGAAATGAAAAGATGGAGTTTTCAGTTCATTTTACTATAAATGGAATCTCTCTTAAACCTGTTTTATAACAGGATGATGTCACCTCACAGATTTGGTTTTTTAGCAAATACCGCCCCCTTCAAATCACAACCAACCGCATTTTGTTCCGGCCTGGTTCATCATTGTTTTATAAAATCAAATGGTTCCTTATCTTCACTTGACACATCTTTTTCAAGTTTTATTAGTATTGCTCTAAGAGCAAAACTTAAGTAATCCATTTACTTTTACACAGTTCAGTACATTAATATTTCTGACTTTTCTCCATAGAAATAGTTGGACTAGGTATAGAGAAATGTGTGTTCAAGTGGCTTCGTCAGTGAGTTAAAACAGAAACACTAGGAATCTATTGTGTAGGTAGCAGGCTGTCTATAAGTTGAAATATATGTTGATATTGATTATAATCCATACCTTCCAAAGTTTTAAAGTACTTTCTTACATATTATCACACAAGCAAAACACTTTAGTGAATCATTTTAATTCAGGCATACCTCAGAGATATTGCAGATTTGTTCCAGACCACCACAATAAAATGAATCGTAATTTTTTTTGCTGGTAGAGGATCTTGACTTCAGTTTGTAAAAAGGCAACATCTATGAAGTACAATAAAGTGAAGTACAATAAAACAAGGTATGCCAGTAATTAGTTGAAAAAAAGATAAAACACAACAAAACATACCTGGGCTAAGATCCATTATTTGGTGATAGCTCTCTACTTTCATTCTCCTAATCAGTAATGTTTCTGTTAAATATGAGAACATTCTAGAGGTAATAATTATTCAACCATGACAAAATTAAAACGTTAAAAAGACTGGAAATGACCTACATCTAAAAAAGTATTTTCAAGGTACAGATGATATTTTTATTTAAAGTAATGCTGTACTTATACCTTGAAATTAATGGTAATTGGCTCAAATGAATGTGTGGTTGTAGTTTTCCCTCAAAAGTTTTTAATTTCATTTCCCAGATTAGATGCCAATATCATGTTATCACAGAGAAGAGCTCTAGTGTTTCTAAAGAGATTCTTATCCAAGTTTTTTGTTTGGTACGATAATGACAATAAAAACAACATCACATTCTGTCCCAGGCACTGTTCCGAGCCTTTCAAAATGCATTTAATTGTCACAGCTACCTTATGAGCTTGATTGATACCATACCATCTTTCTTTCCACTTTGTGAAGGAGGAAACTGAGACCCAGTAAAGTTAAGTTATATACCTAAGATCACACAGAGTAAGTAGCAGTAGCAGAAGCAGGCTTGGAACCCAGGCAGTTTGCACCAGAGTCTGTATACGTAACCAGAGTCCATAAGAACAACCACTGTGCTGTAATCCCCTCCACAGCTGGGACAACGGGGTTGGCACCAAGATGCCAGTGGAAGAGCAGAAAAACGTAAGAACTTATAAAACAAGCAAATTACGTAACTGAGGAAAATCTATGCTCATTCTGTGCTGATCTACATTGACCACAAATTCACTGAACATTGTCAACTTCCTTTTACTGGGACTAAGGAGATACAGGAAAAATGTTACCTCCCCTTCTTTCAGTAACTCATGTGAAGATTTTATTTCTTGAATAAAGGCAATGTGAAAGAAAAGGCAGCACTCGTAAGCTTCAGTTTGCTTTCCACAGGCAATTAGTGAGTCGTGTCATCATGGCCACCTCCCCTCCTTCCCACCTGAACTGTCCTCCGTGGCTTGTCTGCTTCCTTGAAAACTCTTTGCTGTACCTGGGTTCCCATGCATGACAGGCTTGCCTTGCAAAGAAGATTAATAAAAACAACAGCAGTCAAAGGTTTCGTATTCCCAGCCCAGATCTTTATCTCAAAATAAAAGAGGGAAATTTATCTCGTGAGTCATGGGCACTGAGGAGCTGGGAACATTTCACTGGCAGGGAGACTTGGCAAAAATAGTCCTAGTGGATTTCAAGTTTATTTGACTAATTCTTTCACCACTTGTCAAATGAAACTACTTTTGTTTAGGTAACAAAACAAGCTGTTTCCTCTGCCATTTCTCCAGTGAGCAGTACAGGCACTTGTGGCAAACACACATTACTGCTAACTGTTATGATGTTTGCTGTCAAATTCATTTATTTATACAACTGCTGCAAAAAGCCTGAGGCTCATAAGCAGCCATGAAAGATTTCAGAGTCATGGTGTGGGGTCATGAGAGGGAAAAAAAAGTCTCCACTGGTTATGAGAAAGGAACTGACACAGGAAATGGTCACATATGGCGCAGATTTATTGTGTCCGGGGCTTCCCATTCAAATCTCATTACAGCCACAGCTCAGAGCTGGGCATGGCACAGTCACATTAATTTTAGTTTTGGCATACAGCAGAATCACTGCTGCAGCTCCAAACCGAGGGCTGGAGAGGTGATAAGTTTATCATTCTGGGAAAAGAGTATACCCGAATTGTATTTGTAAGGGATGCTTTTGGCAGCCTCTGCCTTTAATCTAAGCCACGAATGTCACTATTTTTTTTTTTTTTTTAAGCTAGCAGGCAAGGTTTGATAGCAAAAAAGAAATAGGAGGATGGAGAGAAAGGGTGGGGTAGGGATGGAGAATATTACAAAAAGAATAAAGGAAAAAATTAAGATTAGCTGAAAAGGGAATCCATCTTGAATTTTGCAGGTTTATATTTTTTTCATTAGTGGAAAAAATAGGTGTCCTGCTTATAGACACACGTGTGCATGTTTGTGCACACATGTACATATGTATGGATGTATGTATGTATTTCTTGCCCACATTTTCTAAATACAGAGATCTTATGTCCACATTTTAGCATTTTCTTCACCTATAACCTGTTCCTTTCAACATCCTCTTTCCTTATGAATGCTTGCAACACTTAGGAACAGGTGCTGTTTCAAATTTCAAGGCAAATGTTACTAGTTTGAGATGAGGCTAGTGCCAAAAAGGCAAAAGGAGAGTGTCAAGTATTCTAAAAAATACTCCCCCCCTTTATTTTTTATTATGGCGAACGTAACAGTTTATATTTATTAGGACGTGTTTGTTCCGAAGTCTGCACACACATCATCTCACTTTTAAGGATTCTTAATCCTTTTTGCAAATGGGTTAACTGAGCCAAAGGCAGGATAAAGAACTCGCCGGTGGTTTTGCAGCTAGAAAGTGGTAGAGCCCGGATGCCATGTAAGTTTCTTTGATTTGAAAGTTTGATCTGTCACCCCCAAACTATACTTCCTGAAGTTGCATTTGCTTTGGCTGTTTTCCATGCAGTATTCAGAGAATAAAAATCATAACTGAGACCATACCCATTGATGATTGTAAGTCAAATCATAATACAACAAAATGACAAAAATACAAAAACACTTCCTAAGCCATTTATTTCGAGAAAAATATAGATGACATATTGACGTAGTAAAAGAATACAAAATAGTCTAATGGAACTTGTTTGAATGGACTTTCATCGATAAAAGTAAGGTTTTTTTTTAATTTAAAAATGTCGAAAGGAAAAGTGGTTGATTGGGAAGGATCTATTTGATACATATCTGACTCTTCTTCCCATCTTCATTGTCATTCTATCACTTATTTTCATCTCCTGATCTTGTTTTCCCCCTCAAAGTGACACCTTAATAAAAAGGAAACAAATACTTCAGAATTCTCACCAAGAGAACTTATTAAAGACAAAACAGCTTTTTACATAAGGCCTTACAGGCACCCTTGTTTCACGTAATGGTTGGTTTTATGTGGTTTTCCATTTTTCTCCAATTTGTTTGGAAATGTATTCCACATTAATGGAATTCATTTGGATTTCATCATTGTCTTCCCAAGATATTACTTAACTTGAAAAGTAGACCCAAGTACAAGAACTTCAGTGAGACTGTTCTGAAAGTGCGACAGATCCTGCAACCTGCTCCTGAAGTCCATCAGCCTATATGCCTGCAGAGGCCTGCACTCCTCATCTAGCAGCTTCCTGGTTCAGTGCCGTGTCTTCTGTCCTTTAGAGCCATCTTTACACTTGGTAATCTCTTTTCTATCCTCTCTTGATTCCTAAGAGTTGGAAGCCACTTCACCACACCGGTCACCAGCTTTTAGCCTTCTGTCTTCTTCATGGAGGAGGATGCCAGAGGAGAGTATTCTCCTGAGGGCCACTGTCGGGCAAATTATGAAACCCAACCTGGAAATGCCTTCATTTTGAAGCTCCAGGATCTGAGCTTTGAATATGTGTTGTACTTTTTCAACTAAATGACCTTTAAGTTTCTCAAATTACATGTTCTTATAATACTACTCTCTGTGTGTTTAGTTATATATGTGAGTGGATGGGCTTATCTTTTTTATAATGACCAGAACTACCATGCTGTGGTCATTTGCTAGACTTGAAGACCTGTTATTCTAGACTCCAAATTAACAAGGTGGTGTTTTCTGTCATCTATTTAAATCTATTACGCATAAGAACATCACTCTCAGTTTACCCTAACCGTACAAATATAACACATGCCCATTATTTTTAAGGTTTAAAAATAATTTTTAGTTGGAATTCCCTATTCTAAAAAAGTAGACAGTTTTTCTCTATTATCTCTAGTGTGAGCAAAATATATTTTCTTCAATATTTTTCCCAAGGTTTCAGTTACTCCCTTTGTCTATTTAGGAATATAGCTTTGAGATTTTGGAGTTTCACGCCTCATACCCTGAGGGTCTATAACAAAATATATGAATGGGGGTAAATTCAACCTATCTTTACTTCATTTGATATGTGGCTATTTGTATTTGTTAAATTAGAAATAATGAGGTGTAAATGTTTTTTGACAGAAAATAATTGTAAACCATTTCTTTTCATTTCTTGAAAATAAGAGAATGATTATATACTTTGTTTTTGTCAAAATCTCCTATACTTTACTGTACCATGAATTGTGAAATGATCACAAAATGGCTAAAAAAAAAATATTGAGAGAAATGGTGTTAACCTCGAGGAAAAAAATCATTAATGTTGATGTATTTCATTCAATTTTAAACATAAATTTTTCTCTTTTGTTGAAAAGGGGAAGATGGAAGGATTCCATGTGCCTTTGAGTCAAAACATTTATTTTAAAAATACTTTTTTCCTTTCCTTCTGATCCATCTTTCTAAATAAAGGATAGAAGTTGTTTCTTTTTTCTTTTTTTCCTTTTTTTTTTTCTAGCAAAGAAGACCCCTTTGGCATATTTTCTTTTCAAACGTGAAATGAGGTGGAAAATCCTCATTTCACGACAGGAAGGACAAATATTGACACAAAGTTAATATGTGTTAGAACCCTGGAAGCAACCTGAGTACACATACACTCTCACACATAGGCAACCTTCTCCTCTGTCTCCTCCTCCACCAGACATACCTAACTTGCCTTCTTTCTTGGGTTTTAGGTCTATGGTTTCCAATGTAGGGAAAGGTGGGCAAAGCATATTGTATGTATAGGCTATTCCAGGATGTTCAAGTATACACAAAGCAAGTGTTCGTGTGCACATATGCACATACAAATATGACCTGCTTAATCTAATTTCCCCCACTTAAAGAAGAGCTTCTGGACTTTATCACTGTTCTTGTCCACCTTGAGAGCAATAGCATATGGCAAGCCAATACTCACTGGTCACTCAGCATTTATTAAGTCCTGTCCACTCTTGCCTTTTGGAGAGGAATGCCCTGGGGTGATTCGACGGCTGCCCCTGACAGGCTGTGTCACTTATCTATTCACATTGATTATGAAAGTCAGCTGTGGCCAGACCTTGCCTTTTTTTTTTTTTTTTTTTTTTTTCTCTTCTTCTCTCAGCCCCTCTTACAAGCACCCCTGCCTGGATTTTCATGAGGAAATAATCAGATTAGGCCTTTCACGGTGAGTTCATATGGAGTTCTCTTTCTCCAGTGTGCTACTAACTGAATAAATGTGTCTAGTGGTAAATTGTAAATGACATTATGATTACCAAAGCCAGCATGGGTTTCATTTAAAAGTGATCAGAATTGCAGACCACAAAAATTGTGACTGGCAGATAAGGCCATGTAGAGAAGTAGGCAAAAGAAAGACACAAACAAGTGAGAAAGATAATCATTACTCAGAACAAAACCTTCCCCAAATGAAAGAAACAGGAAGGAAAGAAATCCAAAGGAAGAAAAGATAGAATGTTATTTAGAAGGGAAACTAGACTGTCACACTGGGCTTCTGCCAGCTGTGGCTGGGGGAGTTACCTGTGATGCTTATCTGGCTGTGTGCATAGCCTTCTTAAGTAAATGTGTATTCTCCCCCACAGTTAATAACTACACCCAGGTGGCAGTTCTGGAACCCCAGTGCATTGGCTATGTGTGCTTTATTTTTGCTTCACATCAAAATTAAAATAACAGAATTGATTAATTCTGAAGATGAAATAGGAAAATGAATGGTAAGATACTGATCAAATACCTCATCTCTTAGGCATTGGTAAATTCTGGAGAAATAAAAATAAAATTTCTTATTTATGAACACCAGGATTTCAACTTTGTCTATAACACTAAATAATTAATGTTATTGGCTGATAATCTTTAGGCTATTGCCTTTGTTAAATTTGTGGCTGTACGTTTATACTTCTGGGATAATATGCAAAAATATAACAAAGGCCAAATGGTAATATAAAAAAGCAAATGGAATCTCACCACATATGTGATTGGACAAATAACCAAAAAACTTTTCCATGAGTTCCTTTCAATAGATTGTGTAGAGAGAAGTCCTGATTATTACAGCACCTCTTTCACCGTACTAATCATCACAGCTGACCCTACATCTAAATACAATCCCCAAATGAAGTTATTTGGGTTACATTTTATTTTGCCAGAGGCATAGGTAGAAGTTTAGAAGTACACTTTTTCTCTTCCATCTCTTCCTCATTACTAAGTAATTATATGAGTCAAAGTTGCTGTGAGTCAATTTTTCTATCTGTAAACTATGGATAATTAAGCTTGTCATTAAGAAGTTTTAGGTAAAGGAGGTTAGAAAAGGAAGAATGGAGGGAAGGAATGAAGGGAGGGAGGGAGAAAGGAAAGGAAAAAGGAACAAAATTAGGGGAGCAGGTAGCTGTTAATCAAATACTGGCTGTTTTGTGCTGATTATTTCAGGGGTTATTGTTTGGTCATCCTGGACTGGTTGCTACTGATAATAGGCTGGCTTCTTGGACTGTTTACTGCAGATCGTGGGTCAGAGTTTTATTTTTATAAATGGTCTGGCTATTGTTTGTTAGTATGTTCAGACTCTTAGTGCTCAACTCATCTTCAAGGCTTATCTAGAATACCTGGCACATAAGTAAATGTTCGTTGGTGCTGTTATTTTCTCGAAGTGTGCTTGTGCTTTGTTTTTTCCTTCTACCTCACCATTGATTGGCACAGCCATAGCATTGGCATTGGCATCACCATCAGCTTTCAGAATCATGAACTCAAGGGCCCTACTTTACGACCATGACTCATGTCTTTCCGTCTCACTTGTTCAAAGGCCCTTTCTTTCCTTGTGACATCAAATCCGTTGCCACATGCCTTTATTTGACATACATAAGCACCCCTTGCTGTATTTCCCTTTTTATGCAGCTGAGATGTGCTGTGCTTCATTATAATTTTTTTGCAAATACCTGTGACCCTCTTGCCAGTAACAGGCAGAAATCCAAACTTCAGTGAACCCAGCCATCGTATTTGTCCATGCCACCTTACGAGATATATCCAAGGCATTTGTTCATCCACTCTCCATGACACAGGCTGACTTAGGGTTCAGGGAAGGTGAAGGTGACCAAGTTTAGGTTTCAGGGGCCTCACTTACATGGGCCACTTACTTCCAAGACTCCAAAAGGAATCCTAATAATGTGTTTGCGTGGCCCTATGTTTTTGTAACATTTGAAAAATTGAGATATTTTAACTAAAATTTAAGATAACACTCTCTTTCCACTCTAAATTCTTCCTTATTATAAGTACTATGAGGTTGAATGACAATGGAGTAGCCACAAGCATTTTTAGGATGTCGCTAAGGGGACATTGAGGTGGACAGACATTTGATATAGGTTTAATAGTGTGTGGTGTTTATGGTTCACAATCACTTCTATGTAAAGTTCTTACTAGTCACTCATGTCAACTTACCATACTGTGACACACAGAAGCCAGACTCTCGTATACACTGTGATATGAATGTATCCTGAGAAATGAGAAGAAAAGTAAGAGGTGGAGGAGAGGTAGGGTTTCAAGCAACATGGTCATAAAAGTTATTGTGTGCAAATTTATTCAACGATTATAGTTCATACATGAGAAAAACTTTCTAGGAAATTTGCCACATTTGACAACAATTCCAAACATTTATATGTTACCAATTATGAGTTGTTAAGCTGCAAGTAACTCTTTTTAAACTACCATGATAGACAACAAATGTCAATCATCCAGGCTAATGGAAATTCTGAATTATTTTTCTATCCCTTCTATAGAAAATATTATAATATTGTTGTCATATAAAGAAGCTACACAAAAGTGTGCAATAAAAATTTAAGAAAAAAATAATATAAAGGTGTGTTGGGTAATTAATTAACAACGTTACTTTTTCCTAGATTTTATTATGTGTTTGTGAGGTTTAAATTTATAATTGTGTTGTGACTTTTTTTTCTCATTTTAACTAATATTTACTCACTCTTATTCCTAATTTTCAATTCACAGTTTTATTCCTACTTTTATAGAAAGGTTCCCAAACATTGTATAAGCACTAAAATCCAGAATGACCGGGTTCACTCCTCTTGCACAATTACAGTTTCACACCATTTTCTCAATCTACAAACATTCTACCTACCCTCTCTCCCCTCATCCCAAACCCTAATACATACCCTCATACTTCACTTTCAGTCTATGACCTTACTTTGCCTCACATGTCCCAGCAGCTAAAAGTGCTTCTATCTCCCAGCCACCTTTACCTGCACAACCACTTTCTGTTTTCTTTCCTGCTCCATGAAAGATGGAGAGTCTTTGACTTATCAAATCCAACCAGTTTTTAAAGGGCTCTAGCCGTTGTTCTGCCATCGCTGTTCAACTTGTCATTCATCAAACTTCATTCTCTCCCTTTTTATGGGTTCTGTCTTATCTGCAGAACTTCAGCTTGTATCTAAATATAACAATCTGACTTTTTTTCTTGTACATTTTATGAAGCTCTGAATTATCATAGTTATGCATTAGCTGCTTTTCACAATCTCATCTTGAGTGCCAGGCTGATTTAGTTCAATTAATTATTTTTAAAAAATCAACTTCTCAGCACTCATAGGTCATGTCCTTTGTACAGAATTCTTGTCAAAACTCTAAGGTAGAAATTTCTGCTAGAAGTAAGCCTGTACTCCCAGAGAAGACTATATAATTGTTTAGTGGAATTATTAAATTTTTGTCTCTTTTAACTTCCTTTATATAAAAAAAGGATTTTCTAGTTAAATGATAATGTATCTACTATATAAATCATATTTTTCCCCAGTGGGCAAATGCTACCTACCTGTGTGCAGCTTTACCCCACTTATAAACAGGTTGGGGCAGTCCCATCCCAATCATTATTCTCACACTACCATCAAAGAAACTTCAGCTCTGATTTCTAAGATACATGGGGCTAAAGAAACCCTGGATAGCATTAAAGTATAATTAATGCATTTTTTTAAATTAAAGTTTATTGGGGTGACAATTGTTAGTAAAGTTACATAGATTTCAGGTGTACAATTCTGTATCACATCATCTATAAATTACATTGTGTGTTCACCACCCAGATTCAGTTTTCCTTCCATCACCATATATTTGATCCCCTTTTACAGTCATCTATCATCCCCTTCTCCCCTTACCCTCTGGTAATCACTAAACTCTTGTCTGTGTCTATGAGTTTTTGTTTCTTTATTTGTTTGTCTTGTTCCTTTGTTGTTTTCAGTTTTATATCCCACATATCAATGAAATCATATGGTTCTCCACTTTCTCTGTCTGACTTATTTCACTTAGCATAATAATCTCAAGATCCATCCATGTTGTCACCAATGGCACTGTATCATCTTTTCTTATGGCAGAATAGTGTTCCATTGTAAACAGACATTTCTCCAAAAAGGACACACAGATGGCCAATAGACATATGAAAAAATGCTCAACATCATTAATCATCAGAGAAATGTGAATAAAAACCACAATGAGATATCACCTCACCCCAATCAGAATGGCTATCATCAACAAGACAAATAGTAACAAGTGTTGGAGAGGCTGTGGAGAAAAAGGAACCCTCATACATTGTTGTGGGAATGCAGACTGGTGCAGCCGCTATGGAAGGCAGTGTGAAGGGTCCTCAAAAAATTACGAATAGAATTACCATATGACTCACCAATCCTTCTCCTGGGTGTCTACCCAAAAAATCTGAAAACATTTATCCATAAAGAAATATGTGCTCCGATATTCATTGCAGCTTTATTTACGGTGGCCCAGGATATGTAAACAACTAAAGTATCCTTCAATAGATAATTGGATAATATGCTATTTATTACAGATTTTTTTGCACAATGTTATTTCTAGGATAAGAACTATTATAAAGAGTGTATGCTTTTAGAGAGAAAGTGTCCTGTTTGTTTTACATTTTGTCAAGAAGAGCTGAACCAAAGACATAATTTAAATATTCTTTATACTTACATTGGATCAAATGGGTATGTCCTCCATTTTATGGGGTATGGGAAGAAAGGCGTGGGGAGAATATTTTGAAATAACCAACATTTCTTGAAACTCTTTTTACTTAAGAGCTACCATTTATTGACTTCATGAAGGTCATAGTGGTAAATCTCCAAACAAATGTCTCAGAAATCAGAACATATGTATGTATTTCTTTCATAGTAAGATGTTCAGACACAGAGTTTCAAAACATAAAAAAGAAATAAATTAGGAATAAAAACAATGCATGTAATTGGCATTACTCTGAAATCAGGAAGGTAACTGGCCAAGTTTAAACAAGTGCATGATTGACACATATTTGGTGCTTAGCATTTACTCCCTAATCACATCACAGTTCTTAATAATAACAGAAAGGCAACTCCTTCCTTATCACTGGAGAGGTGATATAGCTACCGTGTTTCCCCAAAAATAAGACCTAGCCGGACAATCAGTGCTAATGTGTCTTTTGGAACAAAAATTAATATAAGATCCAGTCTTATTTCACTATAATATAAGACCGGGTCTTATATAATATAATATAATATAATATAATATAATATAATATAATATAATATAATATAATATAACACCAGGTCTTATATTAATTTTTACTCCAAAAGACACCTTAGAGCTGATTGTCCGGCTAGGTCTTACTTTCAGGGAAACGAGGTAGTAATATAATCTTCTTAATGTTAGCAGTTGAAGCATACACAAGGAATTCAATAAACGTTTATTGTGATAAATGTTTATTGAATTCCTTGCCTCAGTTTCCTTGCCTCAGTCAAGATAAAATGTGTTGTCACAACAGAAACCTTTTGTGGACAAATTAATTATGTGATTCAAGAACACAAGAAAATTTATACAAATGTAATTAGCCATCATTTCAATTTTATGGTTTCAAGTGAAATAGCTGAATTTCTCATAGTATTGAGCTATCATATTAACATCAATTCAGGGAGCAATTCTCATAATAACTTTTTGTAGTATATTGTTATTATTGTTTTAATGGGTTAGTTTAAAATATATTCAAACCCTAGAATAATAATCTTATAACTAGACACTTGGCAAGAATAGATAAAAACTATTTAGAGAATAGGAATTTTGAAAAGGACATTGCTTATTGATCAACTAATACATATAAAGAAGCATCTACTGTGTCTGAGGTCATGTGTTAAGACCTGTGGTGATTTAAATGTGAGATATAGCCTCTGGCCTTGAGAAATAGCCCTTAGGGACACTGATACCTACTAAGCTTATGTAATTTATTAAAGTACATATGGTTAATTATTAGCAGAGCATGATTGAGAATCATATTAACGAAGAAAATAATTATTTTACTTAGGGCCAGTTCCAAGAATTTAGCAATCTGTAGAGGTCACTTTAAAAGACATTTTGTCTCCTGGATGAGAAGCAAGAAGAACAAATCAGAGATCTAAAAAACTGGATGGAATGTGAATGATTTAATCAATGATATCAACATGGCTGGGAAAAAAATGTGTACAAAGGAAAGTGAGCTGTAGAGTTTAGTAAAGGGGAACTATTTCATTTGCAGTAGTGACTGGTGCATCAAGGTCTCAAAGCACAATTTCCTGGCTATTAAGATCATGCAATTAATTCCCTTCATGTGGTTCCTTGCTTTTGAAGATAATACTTGATTTAACATTAACATTTCCATGGTATAGGACCATACGGAGAAAATACACTATGTAGAAGTGACCATTCTTTTATATTTAATAATTAAATCTCTATTTAAATTAATAATTTAGTATTCAATTTAGTAAATTCAATTTCTTTAAGAGGCAGAGCAATTCAAATGTTCTGTTTTGACTTGTGTCAGTTTTCAAGGAATTTGTCTAATTTATCCAAGTTCTTGAATTTATTGGCATAAAGTTTCTTTGTAAGTCTCTTAACCTTTGGCCATAAGATTTGTAGTAATAATCCCTCTTTCATTCCTGAAGCTGGTGATTTTTGCTTTCTTTACCTTGAGCAGTCAAGTGAGGGGTTATTCAATTTGTTGATGTTTCCAAGAATAAAATGATAGCTTTGCTTACTTTCTCTGGTTTTGTTTGTTTTCATATCATTGATTTCTGTTGTTATATTTGTTATTTCCTTCATTATTACTTACTTTGGGTTTGTTTTGCTGCTTTTCAAAATATGTAAAGTAGTGCCATAAGGTATTGTTTTTAGACAAGTCTTCTTTTGTAATGTAAGCATTTATATAAATTTTCTTCAAAGCACTGTTTTCACTACATCCCATGAATTTTGGTATGCTAAAATTTTGTCATTCAGTTTGAAATTATTTTACAATTACCCTTGTAATTTTTACCACTGTTGTTGTTACTGTAATTGTGAGGCACAAGTAAACTTTGTGCTCTACTCCTGAAGCAACATTTTGGTATTAAATTTATTGATACATAGGCAGCTTTGGCACAGATTTCTAATCACATCATATGAAAGGAAAGATGTAGGAGGAAGCTAGGTCATACTACCTTAGTAATAACCTGATTTTTTTTTTTTTTTTGATGAACTTGCACTAATGTTTAGGTTACTTTGATGAACTTGCACTAATAAGGAAAGTTAAAATACCTAGCAAACAATACAAGATAATTTTGTACATATAAATTTTAAGTCAAAGGAACTCTTTCTTTGTTGGAAGATACAATATTCCTGTGGACTCAGAGCAAGAACTACTCTAGGCTCATAGACAGGAGAATTAGGAATGGTGGGCGTAATGGATAATGATGTTTCTTTAAATGTTTTCATTAACCTAGATAATCTTCAACTTGGCCTCTACTTAATGTCAACAATGCCCAAATTATTACTTTCTTTTTATCCCCCTTCTTCTTGTATTTCTTGACTCTTCATTTAGAGAAAAAGAAAGTATGAAAAATTATATAGTCTGACATCAACACTCTTTCACAATCTGGTCACAATATACCTCTTCGATTTTAACATGCCTCCATAAATTCTCTGTTCCAGCCCCCTTCTTCTTCCTCTTTTCCCATTGGCTTGAGTATTACCTCATTCTCTCCTATTCTTTTTCCATTATGGAGGCCTTAGTGATTATTCCTTTTTTCTTAGTTATTTTATTTATTCAACTGTTTTCACACTTAGCTATTATAACCATTATCAACTTTAAATAACACATTATATAGCATATACAGTTAGATTATAGTAAATAACTGTTATTTAACATACTTTTTTCTCATATTTTGCCCAAGATTTTTTTGTGTTCTCAGTATCTAGTACACCTAAATGTTCAAGAAATGTTTCATGAGGTTATAGATGATGATGGAAGTGACAGGTTGCAAATAATCTTTGTGAGATTGTGGTTCATATGTCATGTGTTTGTTTTCCTTTATTTTGTAGGTACATTCAGAGAAGAACAAAAATGCACGTACCGATCCCTGATACCAGGCTACATCTGCAAACAGACTGACCACGTGATTTTAATTCTTGACAATGTTGATGTCACTTGGGCAATGAGGAAGTTATATCCTGTTGTATCTGTGACCAGTGGTTTTGTTGACACCTTTAGTAGTATAAATGACAGTACTTCCTGCTTTACCTCAGGGTCTGCATCTGCTTTCTATTCCATTTTACCTACAGGGGCTATCACCAAGGTCTGCTTTGTGGATCACACTCCTCAAGTTTTCCGTTTTTTTCTATTGGGGAACAAAAGCACTTCCAAGCTTCTCTTGGCTGTATTCTACCATGAACTCCAGAGGCCCCATGTTTTTTTAGGGGAACGTTTCATTCCATCTACTCTGGTTCAATCAACTTCCTCATTGCTGGATGAGTCTGTTGGTTCCAACTATTTCAACGTGATGGATAATCTCTTGTATATTGTCCTACAAGGAGAGAAGCCCATTGAAATACGCTCAAGTGTTTCCATTAATTTGGCTTTCACTGTGATGTTTTCAGTCCTAGAAAAAGGCTGGGAAATCAGGATCCTTGAAAGACTAATTGACTTCTTGCAGGTTAGCCAAGACCAAATCAGATTAATTCAAGACATGCCTGGCAATGAAGCAACCTTAAAGGCCATTGCTGACCATAGAGCAAAGAGAAAGCGCAATTGCCCAACTGTGACTTGTGCCAGTCATTATAGAGTTGGTCAACGTAGACCTCTCATGATGGAAATAAGCTCATATTTGGTCCCACCACCAACCACCATGGAAACTATCTCAAAAATAATGGTCATCGAAATTGGTGATCTGCCAACAGTAAGGAGCACTGGCCTGATCCCATCCTTATCATGTAACAAATTACAGGATTTGGCTCACCAGGTTATCACTGCTCAACAGACGGGAGTACTAGAAAACGTTCTGAACATCACTATTGGGGCCTTACTGGTGACTCAGTCAAAGGAAGTCAATGCCTATGGGTAAGTACTAATTATAATAAAATCCAAATTAGGACTGATTTCTTGGGTGCATATTACAAATGTCAATATACTTATACTGAATTACATAACCTATATGCTTCTTAAGAAAAGAATAAATTTATAGTCTTAAATTCTCAATGTTAAAATTCTTTATTAAATCTATGTCTTTCATGATTATTATATTTCATGGGTAGTTGAAGACATATTTTTGGTATCTTAAAGTGAAAAGCATGTAGGAAGAGAATTTTCTGAAGCAACTTGTTTTCAATTCATTTGTTCATTCATTTATTCATATAATGAATTTAATCAGTGGGTTAGATTCTGGGGTTGCTGACATGAAACAAATATTAACAGAAACATTACCTATCACAATTCTATAGAGCTATGAGCTAAAACTTGAGTACTGGGAGGCTGATAATAATTCTACGTGTAGGAACTGGGAAAATTACTTATATTTAGGAAAATTTTGGAGGGATGACCAGGAGTTTACGAGGCTAAATCAGTAACACTTGTTGGGTTTTATTTAACCCAGGATTACAAAGCTCTGAAAGGATACCTTTGTCAAATTGTGTGAGGCAGGAACATCACTGCTGCCGATTATGTTTACAACATAGACCTGTGTAGGACCTGTAACATCCTTTGTTCTGTTATTCTGACTCTACAAGCTTGTATTTTGAAATTTTCCACTAGGTTTCTGTTTAATACACATTTCAGAAGTAGATTTACGTGAATGTTTCCCTCAAGTACGTGCAGCACACATTAAGGAAAGGCAAATGTAAAGTACTCTCAATTTTATGGACTACGTTAGCTAAGGGATGAACTGACTAGCCCAAGTTCATCTAAGGCATCTGCCTTGAAGTCAAGACTGTTAGAGTCTCAAGATCCAATTTTTAGAGAATGCAAAACAACCGAAAATGATACCCCAGACTGAGAAACAATATGAACTTGTCATAATTCTTAGGAAACACACATAAAACTAACCACCTCACAAATGCATGTTATTTGGTCGTAGAGGGCTCAAGATCGGCAAACATGGATATTCCCTATAAACTTGTCACCACCACGGGGAAAATAAGCTGAAACTTATGCGCAGTTTGAGATAATACTGGGTCCCTGAGATAGGTAAAATTATTTAGATTCTGAGCTATATTACTCAATGAAATTTTAGAGCATTAACATTCTTTTAGATTATTATGTTATTATTCCTTTTTCATCGTATATGTAGTAGTGCTAATAAGTGAGCAATTAATATTTAATGGGTGTTAGTTATTTCTATACAACCATTTCCAATGGATGTGAAATTCACTATAAAATAAACAACAAAAGCAAAAAGTGATACCTTCACATTTTGAGGTATATCTAACTAATACATTTATTGCCTTTTTATACACAGAGAAACATATTCATATAGAAGCATAGCTAGTGTTTTTGTATTATATTTTATCTGTCTTTACAATGGAGATAGGTGTTCCTCTTTTCTATAATACATTAGTATGTATGGAATATATGAAAGAAAACTCAAGCATTTTTTTTTTCTGGATTCTGGTTAATTTGAAGAGTTTTGGGAATTGTTAGCTTAGAATCAAAAGATACTCCTAGTTGCATGATTGCTCAGAATCTATTAAATCTTGGATATTTTTATCAACCACCAAACCTTCACCATGCTATTGATGGTACTATGATATTATGTATGATGATATAGGAATTACGAATCTGGAAAACACTGTGCTAATGTAGCTTAGCTTAAGTTTAAGTATGTTTTCTTTCCTTTAGTCCAATTTCATTTAGATCCCACTGAGTTCTTATAAGTATATTTTACGTGTGGGTGACTAGGTGCCTCAATTTTCTGTTGGGATATGTTATAGCCCCCATGTCTCTCTATTCCTTTATTATTTTAAGATAAATTTCTAGACGTAAGACAAAAGGCAAATCTTCTGAAGATAAGGAACGGCCTTTTCTTAAGTATATCTAAATAAGTCTCTGAAGAATGAGAAATGCCATGTCCTAAGGAATTGAATGAGAAAACCCATATTCTTTTTGTTTTTTTTAAATTAAAGTCTATTGGGGTGACAATTGTTAGTCAAGTTACATAGGTTTCAGGGGTACAGTTCTGTATTACATCATGTACATATCACATTGCATATTCTTAAGAATTGCACAGTGTGGTAAACAACCCTGACGCCCTGTGCAGGCCCCAAGGCCAGCCCTGTTCCTTCATCTTTGATCAGCGTCAGTTTGGACTTCCACTGAACTCACTGGAGAGCCATTGACAAGCTAATGAATTGACCTTGAGACAGCAGAAATTAGTCTAGCTCTCAGGCCTTTTAGTGAAAAGCACCAAGGATGTTCTTGAGAGGTTCACTCTTATTAATTTAATGGGGTTGCATGCATGTCAACAAATTGAAGCCATATTGGGCATTTACTTTTCCATCGGAGTACTCCCTGCTTTCAAAAACCTTCAGTTTGCGGGGAGAAATAGAATGCTATCTATTTTTAATGAAATACTGCACAGTGAATTGGCCTCTCTTAGTGTTTATCCTGCTCTAAAGGCGTCTGGATTTAAGCTCACTCGTTCGGCTAGGTCAGTTCTATGAACCTATTTTCCATCTTACAAAACTTTGTTGACCTCTGTTGTCAGTTCTCTTCTCTCCTGCCTTCTTCATCCTTGTTGATTTATACTATTTTTATGCATCTTTATTCTTTGAAGTAATTTCAGTGCAGTAGAGAGAACAGAGACAAACATATGTTCAATGTGCCCTTTCAGTCTGGGGGTTCCCCATGGGGGCATCTTATTTGTATATTCTGTCTTTTATTTGTAATCCTGGCAGGATACATTTTGTGTTGGTTCCCTTCCTTTCCATAGAAAGTTGTTTTTTTGTTTTCTTGAATTTCTTTCTCTCCTTTCTTTAAAATTAATAATAATATTAATAATAATAATATTTGCCATGTGGAAAAATTAAATATATCTGCATTTTTAAATGGAAGTTTGGCTATTGAAATGCCAAAGCTGTTTATGGTTGGCAGAATTTCTAAAATGGCCTCCCAAAAATGTGCTGCCCTAGACCCAGGAACCTACGAATATGATTAGATAGCACTTCTGTGAATACATTATGTTATATGGCACAGTTGACATTAAGACAGAGGAATTATCCAGATTCTCAAGGTGGGCCCAGTTAAACACATGAGCCCCTACAAGAGGAGAGCTTTCTCTTGTTGTGTCAAAAGAAGAAGGCAGAAGAGGAAGACAGAGAGATTAAAGTATGAGAAGGACTTGACGTGTCACTGCTTTGAAGAGGGAAGGGACCACATGAGAAAAAAAAGCAGGTAGACTCCAAGAATAGGGAAGGGTCATTGGCCGACAGCCAGCCAGGAAACAAGGACCGCAATTCTACAGCCACAAGGAAATAAACTACCAATAATGTGAATGTATTTGGAAGTAGATTCTTCTCGAGAGCCTCCACCTAAGCCTTGAAGTCAGCCAAGCCTGTCAGGACTCTTGACCCATAACCTGGAGACAATAAATTTGTGTTATTTTAAACCACTAAGTTTGTGGTAATTTGTTATGCAGCAATGGAAAACTAATAAGCTGTCTGACATAAATGTCTTTGTCTATGTCATTGACATGAAACTTGGGCCCTGAAAACAGTTATAGTTAAGGTAAACATGACACTGTGGGAGTGTATAGTTGTGTGTTTTTGTACCCATCACATGAGTAGACCTTTAATTCCCTTATTCTGTGTAAGGAGCAACTATCAAGCTGACTTAGAAAAGAGGCGAAAACTAGAAGAGACAATTAGAGGAGTCTATTGGCGCGCAGTCTCATTTAGCATCTTCTCTTGTGTAACCTCCCCAGGCCCCTGGGCATCTGCTTTCTAGGAAACAGCTGTTTTGAGTATGCAAGGACAAAATCTTTCTGTCAACCTGGGAGGATCTTTTTCACAAGAATATCAGAATGTTCATCCTGGAAGAGATTCCTACACTGCCAGCTTGTCTCTTTCCTCCCTCATGGCAAAAAACACAGCGTTGCTGTTAAAGAATATTTCTGCACTATGTCTTCTTTTCACTGTAATACAGATTCACTACTTTGTCGAGTGAGGTGTATGGCCAAATTGTCATAATAGTATTTTATAGATGTGGTTTTGTGGGGAAATGAGATACACCGCATAAGCAAACTTTCCATTTAATTAAAAATTACTCCTTTTCTCACTATATTTTTAAAAAAGCTTTCATCTCTTAAACTTAAAATAATATATTATCCAGCCTTATTAAATGGGAAATAATGTAGACTATTCACATTTTTATCGATGATTCACGGCCATCATTAAAACCATCATTTATTTCACAGCCCTGTTTCCGCAGTGATGCCCTTAGGAACCGTTGTTCTTATACTAAAAGGCCCCAGACCACTAAATCTTTGATTCTTCTTCTGGAGGTTACATTTTTTTCTGCTATTTTCCTTATAAACAGGATGTGACTAGTAATCCATTATTGCTGTTGACATACCTGCATCCAGCATTTTCCTACCCACATACACATGTAGTTATGATTCCAAAATTGACCACATTGCTTTAAGATTAAGTAATTTATATTTACTTATCCAGATGGTGAAGTTGTAGGTAAATATAATAAAGACTTATAAAAACTCACATTTCAGTGTTTTGTACCTCCCAAACATTAATTGAACAGTTATTATGTCCCAAAATTATATGGCTTATATGAAAATCTAGAGATCTGAAAATTAATGGATAGGCAAAACAAATATTTATGTAACTATTTAATAAGAATGCTGTATTAAATCTCACTATTCTATATCTATTACAAAGATATCATTAATGCAATGTGAATCTGCTAACCATTAATTTAGATTTTTGTAAAATTAACCTGAGTATATTTTTCTCTTTATAATATTTATTAGGTGGCCAAGGCTTCAACTTACTGTTACATTCTCAAGAATACCTAAGCACAGTGCCATGCACAATAAATGATCATGAAATACTTTTTGCAGATATTGAAATGCAACCTGCTTGGCCTCTCTGCTATTCTTACACTCCTGTGTAACCAATATCTCGTATCAAATCTCTTTCATTAGAAAAATCTTGAGTGATTTCTGTCTTCCGGGTCAGACTGTGACTGCCACTGCACCCCAGTACAAATAAGACATTTTGAATATTTTGTGTATGATCTTAAAAATGTATTCAGAGTTTCCATTATTTTAGATAAGATATTCATGCTAGATGTATTATAAAATATTATTTTAAATGTTATTTGCCAACTAAAATACTTAGATTTCAACCTCTAAATTGACCTCGTTGGAGGCTGTGCCATATTTACTCTGTGTCTTTATATACTCCTGGCAGACTGCAACCTGTATCTAGTGTTACTGAAATCCCAGTTTGAAATGAATAATTCCAAAGAACCTCAAGAGTTGAATAATAAGTATTAGAACATAACAGCACACCAATTGAGGAGTATACCAGGATGAGAAGTTGGCCAGACCAAGATTGGTGTGGCTTTCCAGAGGCGTTTAGTGGCCTTAGAGCAGAAAAAGGGCATGGTGGGTATTTATTTGTTATAGTGTTACTATAGTAACATGTGTTGGGTGCTTACAATGTGCCAAGTTTAGAACCCTGAAACATTTAACGAAAATACTATGCTGTAGTGCCAAAGAGTCAAATCATAAGACATTCCATCCCACTTAGGAGTTTACAGCAGGTAAGGGCATCTGGCTAGGTTGGGTAGGGAGCATAAGGACGATGAAATACAGTAGTCCCCACAGTTTTGCTTTCTGAGGTTTCATTTACCTGCAGCCAACCATGGCCTAAAGATATTTATTGGAAAATTTCAGAAATAAACAATTCCTAAGTTTTAACTTGCGTGCCATACTGAATAGTGTGAGGAAATCTTTCAGTGTCCCAGTTCATCCTGCCCAGGACATGAGTCATCCTTTTGTCCCGTGTATTGACCCTGTATGTGCTATTCACTCATTAGTCACTTAGTGCCATCTAGTTCATCAGATTGATTGTCTCAGTATCGCAGTGCTTGTGGTAGGTAACCCTTATTTTACTTAATAATTTCCCCAAAGCAAAAAAGTAGTGAGGGTGTCAATTCAGATATGTAAAGAGAAGCCATAAAGTGCTTCCTTTAAGTGAAAAGGTATGTACGTATAAGAAAAAACATAGTTTGCATAGAGTTTGGTACTATCCTTGGTTTCAAATGTCTCCTGGGGGTAATGCCCTGTGGATAAGGGGGGACTACTCTATAAGTAAAATGGTACATGTCAAATCTGAAAGTTAACCAGTAAAGTCATTCATGCCTTACAAACTATATGGAAGAACTTCCTAAAGGACAGAGGTCATGGTGTTTATTTATCCTGGCATTTCTCACACTATTTAGAACAATGTTTGTACATAGTAGAAGAGTTAACATGTTTGTTAAACTGAAGTGATTTAAAGAACTCACTTTCTTCTTCCAGGGTACAGAATCTTTCCAACTCCTTTGGAGTTCAAGTACCCTCCTGCCCCATACAAAATCTGCCCTATCTAGCCTATTTAAAATAACAATGGTTGAAAATGCTCAGGACATCCTGAAACATTTAATTAAAATATGGGGCTCTTTTAAAGGAACCTGACTTTGTAACTTTAAGAAAGCAAATGTTAAAGAGGGAGTGAGGCAGTATCTCAACCCCCATTCTCACTACCCCTGCCAGAGCTCCTGCCCAGAGCCAGTTTTCACCAGTAGGATTTATTTGTTTATTTGTTTTCTGGGTTTGCCATGCAAATAGAAATAATCCCCTCCTTTACAGGGTAAGTAAGCCGTTTGGATTTGGTAGATTGAAAAGCAAGAGTTATAATGAATAGTTTTGATCTCTGAACTGGGAAATTTCTGTATTCTCATGATCATTCTTTTTCAGTTTGCACTCAAGCATTGAAGGGGGGAAAAATTCTTTCACATATCTGACTGGGTATTGGAAGCTGTTAAATAGTGGTTAAAACTGGGAGGGTTGGAGGGAACTTTCCTCCCCCATTTTTTAGAGTTTGGCTGTAGGTCTTTCTGCCTGCAGGCTACAGTCACATTAGCAGTTGGAAATTGGATAACGACAGCACAATGACAAATCCAGGTTGCTTGCAATAAGTTGTTAATCCCTTTGCTTTAATATCGGAGCAGGGTATAATGATGTTTGGACATCACTCCAGTTTACTGACGACCCCACTGGGGCCAGCAATAGAACCTTACAACTGTCTAACAAGGCGTCAGGTGACTCCCGTCGTCACAGCAACGGACACTGGAATCTAATCTTCCCTCCATCCCTTCTAGCACCCAATAACGCCTAGATTATATAAGTGGCCCATCATTGCTTGGTAACTTGAATCAATTAACGTTAATTCGCACAATGCTATGATGTATTGTGATCACTTTCATTTCAGGGAAGGGGGAGAAATTGCTATAAGTCACCTAAAATGAGGTTGTCTGTGGTGCTGAGGTATTAATTGGGTGTCCATATTAAATGCAAAAGGAGCCCCATCGTGAAAGGAAAGTGGATGAGTGACTCTCTTGGCTGCTATTGACCTATCAGAAGAAGACAGTGCCCTTTTCCTTTGCTTTTATCTATTACAGTTTTCCCTATTGCGTGTCAAGTTGATGTATTATAAAAAATTCATTTGGTGACCTTTCACCCCCTTAGCAGATTAAACAATTTCACTTCGATGGCATCATTAACAGGACCTTGCATTTAATGATGATTTCTCTAAAAGGCCACGGAGATTCGATTTTAAGCTAACAGATTTATTGCACTATTATAACATATCGTAAAAAACTGTACCACCTACGGTCAGGTTTTAGGATAGAAACTGCTTAAGAGTTTATGTGGAGCTTAAAGTGGTATTACCTTGGGATATGCTGTAGCAGCAAGGCTCTGACCTCCAGTGAGATGCTGTTTACATTTAATAAGAGATGTTTGCTCACAATAAACTTTAAAGTGTGTCAGGGATGGCCTCTCAGCGGGTGTTCAGGCAGTTGGTTCCCATCCCTTGGTCTCTAGGCATCTGATGGAGTCTTTTCTTTCAGTTTCTTTAACCCACGCTGCTAGCCTGGATCCTGCCCCGCATCAGAAAGCATTTAAGAAATAGGTTAGGGAAGAAACAGGATCTGATAACAATGTTAAAATCTTCTAGTAACCTGGGACCCATAGAAGAATAGAATGAATAGCATGGATTTTAAAAATCTGCTTTAAATCATTCCCTTAAAAACAATTAAAACAGAGCCATACCCACTCAGGCTAAGCAAACTAATAAGTGACGGTCAGGCTAGTGTATGTTGAATTCCCAGTGAGTGACTGCAGCAGAGGTCAGGGCCTTAGCGGGTAGATGGCCAAAGGGAGTTCTTAGGACCACAGATTCCCACTGTGCCCCGCCCTCCCATTTCACAGGATTCTCAGGGGACAGGGAAAATGCTTCCTATAGAAACTCCACAGTTTATTATCTGCTGTATTTGCTTTTCCACTATTTCCTCTTTTTAGGACTAATTGTCCCTTTACCAGGCATACACCTTCCATGTTAAATAAATATTTTATCCTTTTCTCCTCAAAAGAAAAAATAAATAAAAGGTAAGGGAATAAAGTAGCTGACTCACAAGCATTTAATTGAGGGCAGGATAGGCTACATTTTTAAAACCAAGTCCTTACTTATTAGGTCTGACCTAGGTTTTTCTGAGGATAAGTCAGCATAGAATGTACTATATTAGGATAATATATGAGTTATTTGATGTCTATAATCTCCTTTTAATTACTAATAATCTGTAGTATGCCTATGATATGTAATATGTAATAGACTTAATGGGGCAATAGATATAGAATCTATAGTGTTCTTTTAATAAAGCTATCTTGAGCATCAAAAGTGCCAAAGCTCTGGGAAAAGATATTTTAAGGTATCATGAATTACATAACCATTTTTATTCTATTTTATTTATTCAATTTTATTGCTAAGTTATATCAGCAATTAATGTGCTACAAAGAGAGGAAAAACAATACAGCTTATTGGTGAACCACTCTAGACCTTGGTCATACACTTACTATTTGTAAGACCTTTGGCGAGTTACGTTAGCCTTTTTGGACCTCGTTTTTTTCATGTAGAAACAAGAGTATCTACCTCACAGTGTCATTTTAAAGATGCAATGGGTTTTTATATGCTACATGGTAAGTACTCAGCGTATACTAATTATAAGTATTATTCACCCCAAGGCTTCATTCCATTAAAATAAATTAATGAATTAATCCCACAGTTATTGATCCAGTTTAGTGCAAGCACATGGTGAAAGGGTTGTTGTGAGTACTAAATGAGTTATTCCACGTAAAATCCTGGAGCTTGCTCTCAGGTATCTCTTCCCAGTTCTCAGTGATGTCATCTTGGTACCTGAATCAGCCATTGTGAGAGTATTTCTACCATCGAAATTGGAAAAATGCCACAAATCAGGGTATTTGGGGGGAGAGCTAGTTTACTACCATATTGCTGAACACATTTCCATCTTCTAAGTATTTCAATCTGAGAAGTTCCCTCACTGAGGCTTTTTGGGGGCTGATATTAATAAATTGTGATAAAAGTCGCAGTTTATAATCTGTGCTTTTCCACACCCCCAACACCCAGTCCATCCTTTACTATGGCTAAGCAAGCATATAAAACAAATACGTAATTATTCTGTGGTTATGATGTTCACTATAATGTGTATTATTAAGTTTCTAGATGCAAATGTGAATATTCTTTCTGGTAATAATGTATTATGGAATATAGCTACCACATTGATATTTGTAATCCTATGAATATATTCTATCTTTTTATTTTTGACATGTGCCAGAAATACCAGCAACTTTAAAACTGGGAACTTGATATATATTCGGCCTTATGCTCTTTCAGTCCTAGTCCAGCCTTCAGATGGAGAAGTGGGAAAAGAACTGCCAGTACAACCACAACTCATTTTTGTGGATAAGCAGGTAACTTGTTCACAGGTTACACTCTTTCTTTAGAGCTGGATAGCGTGTACTCAGGACACCTTTTAGAATCCATCATGGTACACATTTACAGAGTGCCCACTGAGTGATACTTGCTGCACCTAGAACTTCTAACTACTTCCGTCATCTTCCTTCCGTTTCATAGCCTACTTTCCTTCCACTTTATATGAATGTCCAGAATTTGATTAAGGGGAGAAAATATAATTCTGATACTTTTCCTCCCCAAGCAAATTCTTGAAGTAGGTCTCTCCTATTGTCTTGGAAATCTAGCCTCCTCAAAGAAGTATATCTGGTATATCTGAAGAAATAATTTCATATGCCAACGAAGGACTTTGTACCATCATATCTGCATTATAGTTTTATGTTATTTAAAATGATTTCTCTTATATTTGGATACATCCCCAGAAGTAGGCTTGCTGGTTAAGTAAGTCATTAACCAGAGGGTTCAGTGCTTAATTCTAATTTCAGGTCCAGGCCCTCTAGTTCTATTTTTTTCCTATATTTACTAAAGTCACTCAGGAAAAACAGTGAAATAGGATAGTTATATCAGGTTTCCAGTCTTTATTTTAAAAATGCACCCCCTGACATGTTTTCAGAGGAATGAAGGCCAGGGGACCGAGGTCCCCACTTGGAAACCGGTCGCTTTGGTGTAGTCTGGTGGTACTCACCCAATTCTCTCCTGTTTTCTTCTCTTAACTTTTCCTTCCTCATTATCCTCTAGCACATAACACCTCTCTCCTCTTCTACAAATGCAGCTTTCCTCTCTTCTCTTCACTGTGCTGCCCCAACTTTGTCTGCGATAATGTCCCTTCTCCTCTCTCAATAAGCTAATTTTTACATATTCTTAATATGAGAAAGAAAATACTTATCATTTTTCCTTCTTTTGCTTATTTCTCCTGCCTTTGTGTTTCATAAAAGGTTCTGTCTGTATTTATTTATTTATTTATTTATTTATTTATTTATTTATTAAGATAACTTCACAAAATTCTCTTCTGAATACAACTTTCCCTTTTCTTTCTTTTTTTCCGGTTTCAGAATCGGAGAGTAGAGTCCTTGGGATCCCCCTCAGAGCCTTGGGCCATTTCTGTTTCCCTGGAAGGGACGTCCAACTCAGTGCTGCAAGGTAGGTATCTGTGATATTCAGAGGCCTGTTACTACTGCATCTGCACAGAAAATGTTTGCAACCATTAGGAATTCATAGCAAGGTCAATAACACTCAGTATCTTCAGTGATTTGGAAGAAACATCCTTCATCTCCAGACTACAAAGCCAGGGTATGTGAAAAGAAAGTTTAGGCTGGCAGTAAATATTTAAGGAACCATCTTTTCCCCTCCCTTTCCTTACATGATGAAGGAGCATTTTGGTCATATCCCATATCCTCGGTATGGTATAAGAAGAAGAGCGTGTTCCCCTAAGACAAATGATTCTTTGGTCCAATACCATAGACTGGCCCAGGGAGCAAGTCACAGGTACAATGAGGTTCCAATGGAGAAACACGCGATCTCAGTGATCAGAAGAATAAATGTGATGGTAAATGCAAAATACCTGGCCCAGAGCAGACCCTCCAGTTGATTTTTCCCTCTCTACCTTTATTTGTCCTCTATTAACTTCCTGTGCACCACTGCGGGCTTCATTCAGTTTCCCTGGAGCTTGTGCATATGAAAATTTAAAAAAAAACATCATTCTATTCTTTGCTTTTTTGGGTTGACTATTCCAGATACCTCATATATATAAATGGAATCATACAGTATTTGTCCCTTTGTGACTTATTTCCTTGGCATAACGTCATCGAGGTTCATCCAAGTTGTTACATATTTCAGAATTTCCGTTTTTTAAATGACTGAATAATATTCCATTGCATGTGTATGCCACATTTTTATTTACTCATTTGTCTGCCAGTGGACATTTAGGTTATTTCCATATCTTGGCAAGTGTGAATGGCACTGCAATGCACATGGGATACAGCTATCTCTTTGAGAGCATGATTTCAGTTATTTTGGATAAATATACAGAAGTGGGCTGGCTGGATCATATGGTAATTCTATTTTTAAATTTGTGATGAACCTCTATACTATTTTCCATAGTGGCTGCACCATTTTGCAATACCAACAGTGTATAAGAGTTCCAGTTTCTCCACATCCTCACCAACACTTGTTGTCTTTTGTTTTTTTGATAATAGCCATCCTAATAGGTATGAGACAATATCTTACTGTGGTTTTAATGTGCATTTCCCTGATGATTAGTGATACTTAGCATTTTTTCATATACCTGTTGTCCATTTGTAGGTCTTCTTTGAAGAAATGTCTATTCTAGTCTTTAGCCTATTTTTTAAATCAGGTTATTTATTTTTGTTTGTTTGTTTGCTTTTAAGGTGTAGGAGTTCCTTATATAGTTTGGAAATTAACTCTTATCAGAAATAGTGGCTTACAAACATTTTCTCGCATTCTGTAGGTAGCCTTTCCATTCTGTTTATTGTTTGCTTTGCTATGCAGATTTTTCATTTGATGTAATGCCACTTGCCTAATTTTGCTTAAGATGTCCATACTATCAGAAATGCTCTACAGATTCAATGCAATATCTATCAAAATCTCAATAACATTTCTTACAGAAATAGAAAACAAAATTCTAAAATTCGTATGGAACCACAAAAGATCCTTAACAGCCAAAACAATCTAAAAAGAAAAAAAAAAAAAACACCAAAACTGGAGGCATCATACTTCTAGATTTCAAAATATATACAAAACTATGGTTAAAAAAAAAATGGTACTTGCATAAAGACAGACATATAGACCAATGGAGCAGAATAGAGAACCCAGAAATAAGTCCATGTATATATGGTCAACTGATATTCAACAAGCAAGCCAAAAATACAGTGGGGAAAGGATGGTCTCTTTAACAAACAGTGTAGGAAACTAGATATCCACGTGCAAAAGAATGAAGTTGGATCCTTGTTTTATATCATACAGAAAAATCAACTCAAAAATGGATTAAAGTCTTAAACATACGACTTGAAACCGTGAAAGTCCTAAAAGAAAACAGAAGAAAAGCTTCTTGATATTGGTCTTGGCAGCGATTTCATAGATAGAACATCAAAAGCACAGGCTACAAAAGCAAAATTAGAAGGTGTACTGATAACTTTTAAAAAATAGCTTATTAAATTTCTTGTGCACTTCACAAACTGGTTAAGACATTTCTACTGATTTTGGGTTGTCTGTAATGTTTTTACCAAACTTCTAAATGACTCACCTACCAGTTCAAACATCAGCCTCTCTGCAAAATTGCTGGTTTCACTGGCTATCACTTCAGTTATTTCTTCCTCTACCCTAGCTATGAGTCTAAGCTCACTCGTATAGCTCCTGTAAGACTTGTATATGAAATGCTAAAATGTATAGGAGTAAGTCCATCATAGAAGTGCTAAATCTTGCTTCTCCTGCTAATTGCATTTATTTTGGCCTAAATTATTCCTGTTATTTGGTATATAACACCTGCCTGTCCTGAGGATATTGCTTTTTTATTCATTGTTACTTGTCTCTAAAAAAGGTAAAAGATAAAATTGTTATGATAAAGGTTCCAAGAAAATGAATACCCATTCAACATATTTTTTATGAATTAATCCCAGAATATTTTTTTCTACATCACTGTTTTATTTAGCTTATAGTTTTTGTTTTTGTGCAAAGCTGCACTTCATCAATTCCAGAAACAGAACTAGCCCCTTCTGAAAATTGTCTTGAGGAAGCAATCGACATTTCATAATTAAACATTTCATAGCTTCGAGACCGTTATTGTTTAAAGCTTGTTTTGTTCTGTCGTTTTCTTATTAGAACTATCTCTTTCAAGTTGCCTTTCAACTATTTTGGCCTATAAATCCCCTACCCAATCTACTTAATTATTAAGAAATCAAAACTTTTCAGTCTGTAGAAAAAAATAATTTTATCCCAAATGTCCATAGTCTTGTTACTCTCCTTATCACCCTGTCTGCTTTCTCTTTGTATAATCCAATTTTATTGGCCTGACGATGCTGCTCATTTTATGAAAATCACCTCATAGACGTTCCATATTTTCTGTATTTCCAGTCATGCAATTTGTATTTTACTCACTTTCGTAAAAGTAACACCCATATTGTTATTTTCGCTTTTCTTGGTAATTTCTTTATCCAGTTAAATCTAAAACTCCTTGGGTTTCAAATCCCAAGGAAAGAGGACAGCCCAAAATGTTTCCTGTGCAAATTTGTAGAAACAAGCCAAATTATTAAGAAAATAAAGTAATTGAGCAAAGCTATCCACAATTGGCTAATGTGAAAATTAAACATTGAAAACTGCATTAGGAGGTAATTTTAAATTACTTATTTCGATGATGTCATTCTGTCCATTCTTCAATGCCATTAAGTTGTTGCTGGCATTTTATTTTGGGATGCATAAGCTATAACAGTAATTCAGCTACCTTCTGATCTTAATCCAACAGTATCCACAATACCAATTTTCAGCTTTTTTCATGTTCTAGTAATATATGCATTAGTTACCTTCACCTGACTACTGAAACTCAGCTACCCCTATTCTCTACTCCATATCTTACTCATATTGTATACTTTGTATCCACACTCCACACCATACCTACACTTCATACTTTACCCCCAATCCATATCCGTCTTTGTCCTTTCAGGCTTCTATAACAGAATACCATAAGCTGGTGGTGGTGGTGGCGGGGCGTGGCGGGGGAAGGGGGAAGGTGGGGCAGTGGCTTAAAAATGAAGAAATTTATTTCTCACAGTTCTGGAGCCTGAGAAACCCAAGATCAAGGCTCCAACAAATTTAGTGTCTGGTAAGGTCCCCTTCCTGGTTCCTAGATGGCCATCTTCTCATCATGTCCTCAAATGGCAGAAGGGACAAGAGAGCTCTCTGTGGTCTCTTTTATAAGGGTGCTAATTGCATTCACAAAGGCTCTGCCCTGATGACCTAATCACTTCCCAAAGGCCCTGCCTCCAGATACCATCATATTTGAGATCGGGTTCCAACGTTTGAATTTTGGAGGATCCAAACATTGAGTTTATCGTAATACCTTACCTGTATTCTATAACTTAACCATATCCAGTACGTTATTTATACGGCATACCTTGCTCATACTCCATATCCTTAGTCATACTCCATACCCTACCTGTACTCTATGTCCTACCCACACTCCATATTTTACTCCTACTCCATCACTTACCCATACCCAGCTCCTTATCCATACGTACTCATACTTCATACCTTACTCATCCTTTATAACGTAGTCATACTCCACACCTCACCGTACTTTATACATTATGGATACTCAGTACCTTACTAACGCTCCATGTCTTACTCCTATGCCGTGCCTTACTCAGACTCCACACTTTACTTTGACCACTCCTGATACTTGCCCCCCATAATCCTCCATTCTTTTTCTTTCAGTTATCCCAAGAATATAATCACTAACTAGCTGAGAATCATATTGTGATCATGCAAAACAACTATTTTATTCTATTAACAAAAATGCACACCAAGTGAGCTGATTCACTTGGATCAGTATTGTCACCATTATCCTCCTTGGGAGATTCAGTGAAAAAGTATGAGGAATAGGCTGAGGTTGTTTTCTGTGCACACATTTTTTTATGTGTGTCATGAAGTAGGGAAAAAAACCTTGTGTAGTTTTCTGTTTTTAGAATGCCCACATTACCAAACCATTCTATTTCATATGTTTGAAAGTACCTTTTAAAACCGTCACAAAATACTTCTCTTTAACTTCAGAAAGAATGGAGCCAAAACCATTTGGGAGGGATTACATAACTCATTCTAAGCATTTCCTGGAGAAAAACAAAATAACAACCAAATCATACCTACATGTCTAGTCTACGTCTTTTATTCTGCAATGTAACTTCTTGTTCTTTTGTCTCAGGAGATCTTCCTCAGTAAAAAAGAGGTTATATAATCTGTTCACAAAAAAGTGGACTTATATGCATAAAGACGATTATTTAAGGGCCCTTCATAGTCTCTGATACTTATAGATCCTAGTTGTAGAAAAAATATGACCTTAATATTTTTTGAAAATAAAGTCTCAACATTAAGGCTATAGCAGTTTGCTAGTATGTATAGCTAGGGGTGAGAAGGATAGTTGAGGCAGAAAATTCGGGCTGAAAAGGTATTTTAGAAACCATATGCCCTGCAGAAACATACTCAGGGCGCATTCCTTGGTAAATCATGTAATCAATTTCAGTCTTGCCCAAGCCCAACACCCCACCCCCACCTGTTTCCTCAGCCCATACATTGTTCATACCAGCTCGATCAGGGAGCCTGTCAATGGCGTTTATATATTTTACAAGCACCATTCCAGAGATATGATGAACCCTGGAGTAATAGACTGTACTTGGCAGCAACTGCCTCAGCTTTTGGGCGCATATGCTTCAAATCTGAGAATATCATAGATATATATGGGAATCTTTGTAGAGATCTCTGAGGCAAGCTGGTATTTAACACAAAAGCAAACCCATTTGGAGTTAAAGCACTTTCCATTAGGCAGTTTGACGGCTGTTCTACGAGGCAGACTCACTGTGCTCCACGGACACATTTCGATTAAATGCTGCTTTGTATTCCTCCAAAGATGGGAACAATAAGGACGTTTGTCAAAGGAAAAACTGCAGCAAACGATTTCATGTTGAACATCTGTACTCTGCAGTTCATTGTTTGCAAGAGTTTATTGGCCATAATTTTGATGCATATAGGTTTTAAAGAGTATAAACTGCATTTATCTTGGGCGCCTATCATTTATTTTTGTCTTGGCTTATTTATTTCCATTTTTTCTGGGCATTTTATTTATTTGAGGACTCTGAAGAGATGAAGGAAAAGATGTTTCTGAAAAAGAAAGTTTTAGTTAGCTCTGCAAAATTGATGAGGAAAGACAATGTTTTCACAAAAAAAGATTGAGCAATTGAATTGAAAAATGTAACACGAAGCATTGTATATCTTTATGACACCTTTCAGACTTAAAGATCTCAAACCAATTTATAAACTTTAAGACCCTCTCCTAACTCATTGTCCATCATACCAATCATAGCGCCATTCCCAGAGTGAAATGGAGCAGCTGGTAATTAGCAGCGTAATTTGAGGATACTGGAGTCAGAAGACTAACGGCACTGTGACTGTGTTCCTGAGTTGTCTTCTTTTAATTATAAATAGGTGGCCTATTTTTAGAAGATGGAAGCTTTCTTTTCTCCTTTTTATTCAGGGGAACCATAGCCTAGGCAATTTAAGTTGCTAAATCATAGTAGCTTTATCAGTCATGCTCTGATAACATTGCTAAAGTCTTGATCAATTGGCCGAACTTGGCCCTCACATAAACCAAAGATTCTTTGAATAGAAGAGAGGCAGAGCCTAGAAACTGACCACTTAGAAAGATAATAGTTTTTCTTTCTTGAGAGGCATTTAGTAATAAAAATTCTCAATATATAGTAGGGGTTAAGAATGCTAACTTTGAAATTAGGAAGATTTGGGCTATACCCCAGCACCAAGTAGTTTAAACTTTTAGGAGCCTATTTCCTTATCTCTAAATAATATAGACAATAACATGTTTTATAGGGTTTTTGTGTAGTTTATTTATAATGATGCATATAAAGCACAGTATCTGGTTAAGCTTTCTTTATATTTAGCTGTTGTTATTATTCTATTGTGGATTGTTTGGTTCCAACACTTGCTTACGAAAAATCTAATGTGCTATATAAAGGATGCATTACAGAATTGTACATCTGAAACCTATGTAACTTTACTAACAACTGTCACCCCAATAAACTTTAATGAAGAAAGAAAAGAAAAGAAAAACCTGATGGATTTAGTAACTTTTTTAATGAAAAAAATTTTTTTTACTTTATTGTCCAATTTCCTCTCTATAAAGAAAATTTGAAGAAATTTCTCTGAGTAGGTAACTAACATTTACTTTTTGTTTTTGTGTTTGTTTGTAGGGTGTACTCAGGCAGAAACTCAAGAGGGTTACGTGAGCTTCTCCAACCTGGCAGTTTTGATCTCTGGGTCAAATTGGTACTTTATTTTTACTGTCACTTCCCCTCCAGGTAATTTCAACACAGTGTGTTTTTATTATGTTTCTTTTCTTTTAAAAAAATAACCGCTTCTTTATAATGAGAATAGCTCCTATCATGAATAAGGAGTCATTGTAGTTTAGAGGGGAAAAAAAAAATCACTTGATCTCTCAATAAGGTGTGAGAAACAAGAACACAGGTAAAAATTAAGCCTTTGGAGAATACTGGTAAGCAAGAATCCAAATGTCCAATTTCTTCCAATTCCTAAAATTGACTTTGAATGTTCTATTTCTTAAATTTCTATGACATTTGATTACATTTGGTTGGTATTAATTAGAAAATTTTAAGTTATAAAAAAGAGAGTCACGGGATATTGAGTGTTATAAATTCTTTCACTCCTACACTCCCCATCTCCTCTCCCTCTCCCCCCATAAATGGCAACTACACCCATTTAAAATCCTGGCACTTCAGAAGTATAGGTGTAAGTTGATTATAAATTATTTATATGGTCCAACTCTTTTTGATAAGACCTTAAGAATAAATATCTATTCTTGACAAATTTTGCTTTATTAGAGGGTAATACTAGTCAATAAGTTTGTAGCAGGTAACATGTTAATTAATGTTCAAAGCCAGATGAACTTATGTAATATACTACTCTCTGATGTCCATGAAGGGTAGAGCCAAGTCTCCTCTATGGAGGAGTGGTGAGCATGCAAATATTTTTAAATCCTGATTTGATGTTGATTGTTGTCCATTATTTATCTAGACCCCAAGAGTGCAATTTTTGATATGCTCTTTTTAAAAGATTGAACCCTGATAGACACACAGAGTTATCTACTATGAAAAACAAATGATTTAAATATTGCAAACGTTATTGTGACTTACCAGAAAAAAAACAAAAAATAAAAACCTACAACCTCCATCTAAAATTTTTTTTTAAATACATCACATTTGAACTAAAAACTATAAATTTATATTTCATTATTAATTTTGATCAGGTAAATTAATGTGATACTTAAGACATGCAACTGTGGAAAGCAGTTCATGTAACATGTGATAATACAGTTTTATGAAAAATATATCAGAACCATCATTACTGGATTTAAACCTCTTAGATATTGGAAATGGCAAAGGAAATCAAATGATTTGATGTGAACTATCTGAAGTCCAACACAAATGTTTAATTAAGGTCAGATATCAGTTTTCCCTCCTGAAACTTAAATTCAAACTGTCATAGTATACACTTTTCAAAAAGTTAAAAATGTGGCTCTCATGAAAATATATAAAGAGCACTTGTCAACAAATTCTTGAACTCATCAATGAGAGAACCAGAAGGATGCTAAACCTGTAAAGGAATATTTGAAGGATATAGATCGTATAGCCAGGAGGAAACTGCCGACATAAGTTTGCAAAATTGGAAACAGGGCAATAAAACTGTAACCTTTGAGGTCACATGTCTACAGATATCCTTTGCTTCTTTACGGGACAAAAATCATCTGTAGTTTACCAATCTTATACAAATTAACAAGCCTGAGCCTTACTTAATATTAAATATTAAGTCAAAAAATGTATCTTCCAGCAAATTTGATAAACCTTGGATGGGCCCATTTGCAAATGCTAAAATATGATATTGATAAGATCTATAATCATTTTTTCCCTTCATTCCCAGTTTTGGATCATTTTTCTTCACAAAGGGAATATTTTCTAGGGTCAGGTAATATTATTATTAATTGTGTAGGACAGATATTCTTTTAATATGTATGAAGGTGTCCTAATTAAATACAAGTTCATGGAGAAACATGTTCAATATCCTTGAACGTAGGATATATTTTGAAGGGTAACATATGCAGAGTTGGCTATTTTGTCCTAGAGACTTTTGTCCTTTCATTTTCTCAGTGGGTTAACTAACACCAAATACTTCATCAAGTATATTTAAAAAAAAAAAATTTATGAAACCAAATGTAAGATGTAGTGTAGACAAAACTTGGACAGTAACACATGATTTTGAGCTGAGCTTGGGGTTCATGTTGAGTAGAACACTACTTTATTTTAGGGTCCCACTGTAACTTGTAAAATAAACTACCTGAGGAATTTTCTTGAAAAGTTTTTCTTTATCATTTTTCCATAAATTATTCTTCATAATTTTCAAGATCAAGTCTGTAAGGTGAGGCTCTGTCAGAATAAGATTACAAAAGTTTAAATTAGAAGAAAATAGATGAAGGATAAAAGAAAATGTTAAAAGGCCTGTATTTCTGTGATCCCCTTCTTGACATCATGTTTTGTTTGGTTTAAATTTCATTCTCTTCCCCCCACTTTGGCAACCCTCAGCTTGTGCTCTGTATCTACAGATATGTTTCTGTTTTGTTTATTCATTTGTTTTATTTTTTTATATTCCATATATAAGTGAAATCATGGTATTTGTCTTTCTCTGTCTGACTTATTTCACTTAGTATAATACTCTCTAGGTCTATCCATGTTGTCATAAATGACAAGATTTCATTATTTTTATTGCTGAATAATATTCCATTATATATATGTATAATTATATATAATGTTCATATGAAATATATCACATTTTCTTTATCCTTTCGTTTATTGATGGCCCTGGCCATCTAGGATGCTTCCATATCAGTGGAGTGGACATAGGCATACATATATCTTTCTGAATTAGTGTTTTTGTTTTCTTCAGATAAATACCCAGAAGTGGAATTGCTGGATTGCATGGCAACTCTGTTTTTAGTTTTTTGAGGAATTTTCGTACTGTTTTCCATAGTGGCTGCATTAATTTACAATCCTACAAGCAGTGTACAAGGGTTCTCTTTTCTCCACATCCTTGCCAACACTTAATATTTATTGTTTTATTGATGATAGCCATTCTGACACATGGGAGGTGATATTTCATTGTGGTTTTAATTTGACATCATGTTGATTAGCAGTACATATACTGAGAGTAACTCTTTCTTTCCAACTATATCAATTTCTAGTGCTAGAATCATTTGGGAAAGCAGCCCTCATTCCCACATTGATAGGCCAATCAATGAAATTTCTCATTTCTAACTAGCTCCAAAGTTACAGATGTGACAAGCATTGATTTGTGTTGT
The DNA here is from genome assembly GCF_004115265.2 of Rhinolophus ferrumequinum. Lineage (NCBI taxonomy): Eukaryota > Metazoa > Chordata > Mammalia > Chiroptera > Rhinolophidae > Rhinolophus > Rhinolophus ferrumequinum. Next base: position 19,656,007 of record NC_046286.1, on the reverse strand, counting down.
TGTTATGTTTTCATCTATCTATGAATCAAGCAAAGAACTTGTAATAATTTTTATTATTTTTCCTCTTCTCTGTTAGAGAAAGGAACAAATAAAAGAACAAATCATTATTCCTGTTTTAGAAATATAGATACTGAGTAACTGAGAAGTTGAAAGGTTCTGACCAAGTGTGTGTGGAATCCTCATAAGTCTTTCTAATATGTTGACTAATCCAGCTCAATTGTTCATTTCTAAACTTCCTAAGACACTGCCAAGAAAAAAGGGTTTTTGTAAATGTATACTACTGACTTTCCACCCAGCCTTTCCACATTCACTATCATGACCAGGGTCTATTCTAGGCTGTGGTTTTTCTAACCACTTCTTGGAGCCATGGAGCTCCTAGGGGGTTCTCAGGAGTTTTTCAGCTGGGAAGAGAGTGGGGGAACCAACGATGCTCTCTCTGTCTAATTTAGAGAAATTCTATTATAATTGTCATGGCCATGCCTGAAATACTCTTCTTCCAGAAAGTCACATGGCTCACTCATCATTTCACTCAGGTTTCTTCCCAAAATGTCACCTTTTCTGCGTCACTTAGGCTACAACACCACCCCCAACCCTCTCCCACCTCCAGTCATTCTCTTTCTTCCAAGCTCACGTTAGTCCTCTTCATGGCACTTACCACCACTTGGACTCCGAGTAGCCCTGCATTTGCTTGTTTGTCTACTGCCTGTGTAATTTGTGCTCCATCAGAACCTAAGTTCCAAAAGACACAGGAATTCTGCTGAGTTCAGCATTATATTCTCAGGTATAGAAAAACATGGCACATCATAGACTCAAGTAAATACTTGTTTATGAATAAGTAAGTATACTGAGATTATGTCTAAGATTGCATTATTAAAAAATGTTCTGTTGCTAAAAATATTTGAAACTTGGTGATCTTCACTCTTAAACACAGGTTACTGCTATCGGCTAATAAACGGGTCTCCATGACTCTGGGCATTCAGAATTTTCCCTTTTGATGGACATCTAATGTCCAAATTTGTCTCAAATTTGTCTCAAATGCTTTCCAGCATTAATCTCCAGGATTTCCCAGCATTAATATCCTAAACATCCATTGATTTTTTTTTCTCCTTTCTGTCTTTATTTGTTCTGCCTTCAAAGCCCCACTTAGATACTCCCTCCGCTGGTCTGTTTCTTCTTATCATAACAATGGAAAATATCCTTCCAAAACAATTGATTTGCATTATTCTGGTGGTATGTGTCACATTCTGATTTGTATTACAAATGTGTATGTATGTGTATCTCATTTCATTAACTAGCTTGTAAATAGCTTAAGAATGAGAACAGTAACTTAACCACCTAACAAAGTAAACAATCACTGAGCAATCATTGGAAAATGGATAAAAGAATGAGGAGTTTTGTTTTTACTTCTGCAAATCCCCAGTAAAACCCATTGCCCCATCCCCAGGCTAGATTTATTTTATTGAGATGCCCATAAAAAGCAACTAATTGATAAGAAACAAGCAAGTTTGTCTCAAGTATAAGACGTACACACAGGAGAACTATTTCTAGCTAATTTTGTTATGGTAGCGTTGGGACTGAGTCAGTCAGGAGTCCAGAGACTAAAGTTTTGACTGTGAATTTCAAATTGTCAGGTTCAATCCAAGAAAAGCACAGCAAAGAAAAACATGGTGTTTCCTTGAGTAGAGAAAATAAAAACTCAGTTTTTGCCGGAGTGATTCAGATGAAAGCAGAGGTTTAGGTTTGGTTGAATAAGTTACTTTAAAAACACTGGCTGTAACTAACTCATGTTCATATGCAAGCTTTTTTTTAAACTTTTTACATTGAGGTATAATGGACATGATAAACTACACATGCTAAAAGCATGGCATTTGATAAGTTCTGATGAATGTATATTCCCATGAAACCATTTCCACAATTAAGATAATGAACATATCTATCACCTTCCAAATTAGAGGCAAATTTAAAAATTTTTTATTTTAAAAAATAATATATAGTAAAATTTATCTTTTGTTGGCCTGTCTTCTCATGAATTCAATTACATGTATAGATTCATGTAACCATGACCACAGTCAGGATACAGAATATTTCCCCAAAAAAGTCTTCCTTATGCTTTTCTATGTCCTCACATCCAGCCCTCCCACTACCACTAATCCCTGGCAACAGCTGTTCTGGTCTCCATCTCTATAGTTTTGTCTTTTCTAGACTGTCATATAAATGGAATTATACAGTATGTACCCTTCAGAGGTAGTCGTCTCTCACTCAGTATGGCTTTGATGTTCATCCCAGGTGTTGCACGTTGTCAATGGTTTGTTTCTCTTTCCTCTCCCTTCCTCCCTTCCTTCCTCCCTCCTTTACTTCTTTGTCCTTCCTTCATTTCTCCTTCCTTCTTCTTTTTCTCTTTTTGGCTGAGTAGTATCTCATTACCTGGAGAAGCCAGAGTTGGTTTATTCATTTTCCTGTTGACAAACGTTTGGGTTGTTTCTGGGTTTGGGTGATTATGAACAGAAATGCTATAAATATTTGTGTACATATTTTTGTGTATATAAGCAAAGGGTTTTTTTGTTGGTTGGTTGGTTTTTATATTATGCCTTGTTTCAAAAATAATAGTGGGTGAGAACTCAAATTATCACCCTGTTAAAGGTGGAGGGATCTGAGATAAATTCTTAAAAAGGTTCACTCTGTAAATAAAGTCACCCATTTTGCTCCATCTTCTATAGCCAAAATGGCTCTATCTATCTACCACTGCTCTACTCCCAGTTTTTCAAATAACTTTGCATTGACATTAAAAATGCTCTTGGCTTGCTAGTAGGAGTCCCTGTTTCCCTGTTTTGATGTCACATACCATATTTTAAATAGGATACATTTGTCAGAGTAGTTTGATACATTCTGGAGCTGAGAGCATTTCTGTTCTAATTAGTAGGACATAAGAGTGAAACTGAAATTTTGCATTGGTGGAGAAGGTACGCATAAGTCTGAGAATAAAAGAGGAAAATAGGAAGAATTCCCTCAGCAGTACTAGACAGAACTGGAAAAAACATTTGTAAGTTATTGGTGGAGTTGGATCCTTATAGTTTCAGAAATACAAACCTTGGATTTATTATTGATTCATTTATTTAATCATTTAATTCAATAAATGTTTATTGGACCTACTAAGTGCCAATATTGTTGTGAGCATATTTTTTTCCACAATATTATATTAGCATCCTGTTAATATGTTACTATTGAGACTTTTTTTTGCTTGTTTGCTTTTTTTTTTTTCTTTTAACAGGAGCCAATTTTACAGCTCGATCCAGGCCATTTGCTGTCTTCCCCGTGACTGGGTCAGAGAGATCAACCATAATCCTGGCTGCTTCCCTCTGCTCAGTGGTCTCATGGCTAGCTCTCTGCTGTCTTGTGTGCTGTTGGTTTAAGAAAAACAAAAGCAGAAGTATGTACATTTTTTTTAAGAATGAAAATATTGGAGAAATATATGTGATCATGTATAATAATATATTAATGTTTTTTTCCTTCCCAAGAGAAATTTTTTATGAACTTGTGCAATATATTAAACCGTGTGGAGCTAAAGCATTCAATTCGTATAGTAGAGACAAGGATTGCTAATTTAAATAACAGCAATAATAATAAAATCTCATAGGTATTGAATACTCACTATGGACCAGGTTTTAAGTACTTTAGACACATGAATTTACCACATCTTCACAACCCCTATGAAGTAAGTACTAGATACTATGTCTGTGCTATGGAGATAGAGCATGAGGCACAGAAAGGCTAAGTAACTTGGTCAAGGTCAAACAATCAGGAAGAAGCCAGGCAGTTTGGCTGCAAAACTCACTCTCTGAAACTGTGTGCCCCACTGCCCATGTAACCCTGCAAAAGCTGAGTTCAAGAATTAGGAGCAATGTTGTCTTCTTCTTCAGGAGAAAGAGAGTGCTTGGTGTTGGGGTGTGTGTGTGTGTGTGTGTGTGTGTGTGTGTGTGTGTGTGTGTTTCTCGAGGCATATAGAAATTATGTTTTTAAATATTTTCTCAGAAGCAGATCATTTCTTTTTCAGGGTGGAGACATGGAGAATCACTGAGGAAAAGAGGTTCTGCAAAAGAGCCTTCTTTCTATTTCTACTCTGTTCTTAGGGTGTGAGGGAGAAAGAAGCAGGTCAGACAGTGGCAAATTCCTTACTCCAGCCACACCACACTCCCAGCCAATGAGTGGATGAAACACCTGTGATACTGGGAGATATTGGGAAACCAAAGTGATAAGCCGAAGCAAGATATATAAGAGGCAAAATGAGGAAAGGCAAAGAGAGAAAGTCATAATAAAAAAATGGAAACAGGAAGAAGCCTGGTGCCGCTACTAGAAGATCCACCGTGTTTGGATTTCTGAGGGACTCACAGGATGAGCTTTTTATTTTGAACCAAGTTTCAGCCCATATCCCTGCCTCTCTCTGTCATGATCAGGCTGGGCAAACTACAAAGAAGCTTGAGGAGTCCTGTCTTTCTCAAAAAGAACAAGATCTCACCCTGGGATTTTGCTTGTGATTTTTCGACCCCAAGGTTTTGGTCTTTGTTTTTAAATCTAAAGGGGTGTGTGTGTGTGTGTGTGTGTGTGTGTGTGTGTGTGTGTGTGTTGTGCTTTCTGGTGTGAAAGCAAAGACCTTTTGTAATTTTTGATCTCAGGTGATTATGTGATGTAGGTGGTGTAATTCTCATCCTCCGTTTTATACTAAACCTACCAGCCATGGAGGGACCTCTCATTCGCCTCTGCTTACCCCCCTCTTCTCTTGTTCCCCCAGCAACAGAGGAAGCTTCTTTCTGCAGTTACTAACATATCAGTTACCTCAGTGTCTCTTTTTGCTCTTTGAACATTTGAATATCTGTGGACACAGTTCCTTTTATTAAATTTCCATTGTTTCCTGTCTGGACAGACTCTTAACTTTCTTTCTTTTCTTCTTCTTCTTTTTTTTTTTTTAATACAAAGAGATTAGAAGGAACTTTATGAAAGAATAGTGTTCAGTAATCAACCTGGCATGAGTAATTTGAATATCCTTATTTATATTTTTCTGTACTTTTCAAATTTCTAAAATTAACATTTTCATTCTGTACATTTGATTCTGTACTTTAGAATCAGAAAATTATATTGTTCCCCATCATCCTCAGAGAACATTATTCTTTGATTCAGCTGTATGGTCTGTGTCAGCAGTTGATAAAATTTCGATCTTGAGACCTCGTTAAATTTTTAGTAATTATTGAAAACTCCAAAGAGCTTTTGTCAATGTGTGTTCTATCTGTCAGTAATTCCAAATTAGAAGTTAAATGAGAAAATGTAAAATTTACTTATTAATTTATTTTAAACTAACAATAATACATGCATTATATGTTAACATAATTAATGTATTTCATATTTTAAAAGCTATATTTCCAAAAACTTTATAGTGAAAAGAATGGCCTTTTTATAAACCTCTCTAATGTCTGCCTTAAGAAAAGTCAGCTGGATTCTTTAGGCAACTTCTGCATTCTATTTGTTGCAATGTATTGTTTTGGCTAAAGTATATGAAGAAATTTCAGCCTTGTACAGATACATAGTAGAAAAGGGAAGAGTAGTTTAATAACCTTTATAGCTAATTGTGGATATTCTTCTTTGATACTGCACCCAAACTGGCCAAAAGATAGTTACTTAAAGCTACATCTCAATGTACTTTGTGTACTCTGTTACATGAAAATCAACTAGTCTACCTTGTACTTCAGTGGAGTTTTTACCCATGCATGATTTTGATGCTTTTGCCATTTGGAAAATATAGTTTCACTGAGTTATGAAGATCTTTCAAATGCTGACATATTTTATTCTACGATTTTTAAATCACATTTGTTAATATCCACATGGACCTTTAAGAGTTAGGAATCTGAAAATTGTAGTTGATACAAGTTTTCCAAAATTCTAAATTTCCCATGGCAACTTGAACTTTATCACTCCCAACGAATACTGTCAGTTTTTCTTTGATGTTACAGCCTGATTTCTTTCACTTAAAGATATATATCTTCCAAATACCAAAGTATAAAAAATACCATAATTTTTCTTTAAATCATTCCTTCAAGTTCTTTCAATGTAAAAGTGGCGTTCCATGAAAAAGCAGCTAGCTAGCTCAGTTCAGAGCTCAATCACAGATGTTGGTTTTCCTTGAGAAACCATCACATGCCATGACATGGCGTTATCTGACATTATGTTACAAATTTATTTGTTTATTCTCTGCCATGCAAACTAGAATAAAAGCTCTTTGAGAACAGGGATCAGGTCTTTCTTACTCATCATGTCTTCCCATTGCCTACAACAGTGCCTGGCATGAGCAACGTAAATATATTTTTGATGAATATACTTAATAAATAAATGAATAGAAGATAAAGAATCTCTTCAGTCAAAAGTAGACTGAAGATATAAAGTCTTCAATCAAAAGCACACAACTGCATGAGCTCTATGGATTATAGCAATGTCAATTTCTGGTTTTGATATTATACTATAATTACGCAAGTTGTTAACAATGAAGGAGGCTGGGTGTATTTACATAAATTCTCCTCGTATATTTCTTTGCAACTTGCTATGAATCTATAATTGCTTTAAAATAAAAGTTAAAAAAAGTATTACTAACATTCTGTACCAGCTCTGTCCAGTAAAAATATAATACAAGCCACAAATGTGAGGCACAGAATGTAATTTTTCTAGGAGTCACTTAAACTAATGTATCAACACTTATTTCAACATGTGATGGACAAATAAATATATTAGATAGTTTACTTTTTTTTTCTTTCAAAATTAGGTGTATATGCTACACTTACAGCACATCTCAACTCAATCTAGTCACATCTCACATGTTCAATAGCTACATATGTTGGCTACCTTATTGGATGGTACAGTTTTATACCTAAAAGTTGGTGGTCAGTATATGGGATTTCATTTCATTATTTTATAAACTCTGGATGTTATATGCATTGGATATATCTATTGCATGTATCTCACAATCATTTTGTGGGAGTATACAAGGAAAATGTCTTAATACGTAGGGCCCATTTACAAATAAAATGTTATTTTATTCCAAAAAAAACCAAGAAACACTCTTTTCTCTTTGATATAGAAATAAAAAGTGAAAATATTTCTGAATCCCAGACTAATGATCAAAAGAATCACGTCCATGTCTCATCCAAGCACCAAGGATCACAGGTAGAGACTACAAAAGAAGACCCCACAATGGGAGAAGGTAAGCTTGGATATTGGGGATGATCCCCATCTGAGACCCAGTGTGGATAAACTGTAGCCTCCCTCTGCCCCGGCTGTCAGTTTCTGAATCAATTCAGTTGATAGACATTTCTTTTAGTCTTTGTTACATTGTCTCAAGGAAATTATACCCTAGCATAGGAATGCATAAGTCTAACTGTCCACTCATCTATTAACTAACCAATTATTCAAGTTGGTATTTGTATTTTCTTACTTCGGATAAGATTATTGGTTTAACACATGGATCTGTTACACAGAGAAAGGGAAAAACAGAAAATAGGCATATAATCTTTCCCTTAGCTATTGCAAAGCTGCCAGTTTGGCAACATTACTGAATTTGGGAAAGAAGAGAGTTTAACTTCCAAATACCAAATTAGATTGAATATAGAACCTCAAGAAATGAGTCAGCTTTGTTAAGCTCTGCTTTGTTATTTAGTCGTTCTTTTAGCAAAATGTATTATTTGCTCGCGTTGTGCATTATACCAGATGATTTTCCTTGTTATATTGCTAAATCACCGTGATAATTGGTGCCAAGATGAGAAAACATAGATATTTGCTTCAGGTCAATGTTTTGCCCTTGTCCTTCTAAGGATACAGAAAATAGAAAGATAGTGGGCAGAACGCAAGATGGATTTGCCAGGTATGGATATGGTGGATGAAAAATATATAATTTCCATGGATCTGAAACATTTTGAAACATGCTCTAAAGAGAAGAATGTTCCTATTTTTATAAGTAATAGCCAATTTTCATGATATTTTCTGCTTGAAAGGGAATAGGAATCTTAATAGTTCTGAGTGAATGCTTAACTAAACAATAGCCATCCAAGTTGTTCTGTGTCTAACTTGTTCAAAGAACTCCGGCAAGAGAAGAGTGTGTGTGTGTGTGTGTGTGTGTGTGTGTGTGTGCATGTGCATACGTGTTTCAGTTTGTTTGGCTGTTTATACTTTTTCCCATGAAGGAAATGAAGTTCATTTACTAAAAAATTTCCCAACAAATTAGCCAGCCATAATCCAGCTCCTGGACCTGCACCAAAAGTTGGTAGGGGGTTTGGGGCGGGTGGGGGTGAGAAGAATGAAGGCAGAGAGAAAAACACAGGAATCTCTTTCTAGATTCCATCTAATACCACTTTAACCTTGGTTTCTAGAAGCTTCTTGTCCATACTATTTCATGTAAATTCAGGACACATGTTTGCAGTCATCTGAACTCAGCTCAGTGAATGAAGAACGGCATAGTCAGCTGCATTCTTCAGGGAATGGCACCGAGTGACACTCATCTCTCCCCTAATCTAATATGGCCATCTACATGAATCTCAGTTGCCCCGCTTAAATTAACTACATTAAGCAGTCCACAATGCCTGGGTGTTTTATTAAGGCACATTTTTTATGTGGTGGCTTATTAATAAATTATCAGGAATGAGACAAGGGACAGGCCTCCTGTGGAAGAGTTAAGATTGAAGAGATGGGCATCCCAAAGAGGCCATTTTGTTAGGACATCCAGCTTAAAAATAGAAAGATGTGTTATCTGAATCCTCCTTTGAGGATCACAAGCAATTTGTTTCCTTATCTTCTAAGGTTTGTCCAAATCTAAAGAGCAGTGTTTCCAAGGCAAGAAATGAGGCATCTCCTGCTTTTCTTTGGAAATTATTACCAGCTACAAAACACCTAATTATTGCTAACTTTAAATAAATTTTCTTTTATCTCATTATTTCCATGGCACTTTTGTCTCCCTTTTTTCCCTCTTTGGTTTTAAACTTTTGTCATTTGCTGATAAAGTGATTGGCTCTCTCTCTCATAAGCACTTTGTATTCACTAAGCATTACCATAGCACGTATTTAATTATTTAGCTGATGGAATTATTCCTATTGTCCAGTAGATTTAGACTATAAATTTACCATGTTATGCCTTTTACCAAAAATTGTAAGGATGCAATAGGGGTGGGTGGTAGAGTCGTGATGGAGGAAGATGGGAGTAAAGCATATTTCTTTTGAATTTTACTGTTACCAACCAGGGTTTTTTATATTATAGAGCCATCTGAGCCAGCTTTAAAAATTCATATCTGGGCTTGTCACTCTGCAATTCGGAAGACTTAATGAACCCCCATTGTTAATTGGAGAGGCAGGAGAATGTGACAATTAAGGACAGGAAACCCAGGAGTCCGGCAGGCTGTGTTTAATCCTGACTGTCCTATTGACTTACTTTGTGGCCTCAAGCAAATCATCTATCCTCTCTGTGTGCTTCAGTTTCCTCATTGTTAAGTTGATATAATAATATTGCCTACACTTAGGGTTGTTATACCGATAAAGTGAGTTAATATCATGAGAGAATGAAGAACCATTCCTTGTATACTGTATGTGTTATTTATTGTTGGTTTCTCTTGTCAGTGAAGACTCAGAGCCCTCCAAGACCTGACTCCATTCTATCTTCGTCATCTTAGTTTAGATTTCACCTTCCTGCCCCCTGCTCACACTCACCACATGAGTGTTCACTTATCCGGGGACATGTCTAACACCTTTCCACCCATTTGCTTACACCATTTCTTCCAATTGGATTGCTTGTCTTCACCTGTTAAAACCTCATCAAGAATGGATAAAGAAGGTGTGGTATATATACACAATGGAATACTATTCGGTGGTAAGAAAAGATGAAATAGGACCATTTGTGACAACATGGATGGATCTTGAGAGTATAATGCTAAGCGAAATAAGTCAGACTGAAAAAACAGAGAACCATATGATTTCACTGATATGTGGTATATAAACCAAAACAACAACAACAAAAAAACAAGACAGGGTAATGATTGCACATCTTTTGGGTCCTAACAATGGGCAAATGTGACTGCCTGCTAGCCGCCTTAGTCTCCTCTCCCAGTTTGCTTGCCACCACCTTTGTCTTGGCAGGACAGCTACTGCTGTAGACCTCACTCAGTATGCCTTCTCCAATTGTACACTGATCTTTATTTGGTCACTTTTTTATTCTTATTTTTTTTTTTTTTTTGGTGCAATGCATACACCAATGCTGAGAGTGGAAAACTGATGTGTAAGAGTGGCAAGATACCATACATCTGTGACTATGACCATTAACTTCAGGGGTTTATTTCTACCACTTTAGAGTCCTATCAACTACAGATGGTATGTTTTGTGAATGTAAAATAAAAAGAACTATCAGTGTACCTTTGTAAGTACCAGTCTATGAGAATGACAGGGAGAAGGGAGGGGAGAGATGGCCTCAAGCTGTCTGGAATCAATGAAGAGCAAAACAGCTCAGGACTAGAAATTGTCCCAAGTTCCCAGGAGAATAAAACTATATTTAGAAATTATTAATAAATAGCATGTCCATGTTATATAATAAAAAACATGAACATCTCCTAATTTAGAACATGAGTAAAATCTAGCCCTTAATTCCTCAAGAAAACTTTAAAAAATTAACTAGGAATAAGAGCCTGCTTGATAAATAAGATGGAGAACTCCAATGCTATTTGTAACCAAGTGTTCCCATGCTATTGTAGCCAATATCACATTTAACAATGGAGTATTAGAAGAATTCTTACTCAAACAAGGATAAGACACGTAACTCATTCTTACCATAATATTACAAGCTATATTTTGGAATGTTAAAAAACCACAGTTGGATATAAAGCAAAATTAAGAGTACAGTGCTAGAGAAAATACATGATGGTTTACAGATGATGTTATTATTTAACATGTTTTCAATTAGATTGACTAATATTGCAAAGACCTCCATTATTCCTAAATTAACTTGGGCTTAACACAGTTCCAATTATTTTATACAGAGTCGAACAGCATAAGATGATCCTAAAATTCTTCAGAAAATATAGATCAATGATACAAAGCTAATTTTTTAATCAGAAATTGATTTTATGGTTGTGGGAAAATGTTAAGTCAACCAGAGAGACCATATTTATGTTACTATTCTTAAGATAATGTGATACTAACATAAGAAAACATGGGCACATTGGTGGAAATAACCTCAATTAGATATAGATATAGATATTAGATACAGAAATGTAATTTATGATAAAGGAGATAAAAATAAAGGAAAACAGAAGTGTTACTCTATAAATGGAGTTAGTAAATTTGACTGTTTAGATTTACAATCTAGATTCACACTTCAAAAAATACACTAAAGTGAACTCCAGATGGATTATTAATAAGTTAAATTAGGTTTATTAAACCGTTTCCATTGCTAGAGTACTACAAAAACAATAAAATGGAGATCCCTTGTGATATTGTGTGAGATTAGGCATTTTTTCATTCATCTTTTAGAAATTTTCATACCTTCCTGATTTGTCATGCATTGCTTATTGAAAATAAATGATTTTTTCCCTTGAACAAATAATCTAGAAAAGACATAGGGAATCGTATACAATTTATTAATTAATTTTATCAATAATAAATTATAATTAATAATTTGATATTATTCATTAACGAGTACATATATCCTTTTTCAGTATATGGGCAGCTTCACTTCTTGACAAGTGAGAAACCAAGGTGGAATACATTCTTTATGTTGGTTGATCAGCCGTCCATCTCTCTGCTTTAGATTCTGTTTAGGTTCCCAGATGCAGGTGATTATGTTGGGCCTTCTGTACTGCAGCCAGGCCCTCCAACACTGAATGCAGCACACGGTAACTGGACTAGAGAGATATGAACAGTGGGAGTGCAGTGGGAACTGAGGGGGCATTCATTGTTGATGTTCCTGTTGCAAAAGAAGCCAGTGACTAGTTACCCACACAAATTAAACAACACAGGCGCAGCATGTATTTGTTGCCCAGGAAAGTTTTGGAAGACAAAAGAGGGTGAGGATAGCTGGAAAAAAAAAAAAAAGTTACAGCTGACTGTGGTTGAACCTGAAGGTACCCCAAACCAGAGTCCTTCTTTTCATAGCGAAGGGATATATGTTCCCGTATTTTATGCCATTCTTCCTAAAACTTGATCAAAAGCACTACTGGGACTCTAAGAGGTATGGAGAGTCAATCTGAAATCCCATCTTTCCATTTTAGTGGGAATTCACCAACAAGGTAGAGGTGGAAAGGAGGCATGGCAATTCATATGTTTTGATATTTAATATTCTTACTTCCCTAAAACCCAAACATTCAGCTGAATGCCTTAGGACACATATCTGCTATAAATTCATTTTTTATCTAATTTGTCTGAGATCTAAGCTTCCTATGGAGGTCTGAGATCAAAGGAACTGATTCCTTCTGATGTCGGCGCTGACATATAATGTGTGCTGACTTAGTTCTGTCTATAACCTCACAGTGGGAGGTGGCCAGCCTCCCTGGGCACCTTTACACAGTACACTTTCATTTTGGCTAGGAGTCTGCCAGGTATGTTGCTGATTGGGGCTGCCATGTAAATAATTCATGGGAGATTTTTAAATGTTTTGGGGCCTACAAAGGAAAGGTATGCTTGTGTTAGTCTTTTATGAAGAGATACAGACTTGAAGAACAAGAGGGGACAGATTTCGAATGACGATCTCTCAAAAACAGGATAACAATATCTTCAATGATTTGAAAATAGGTGATTTGCAGTGTTTGATTTCCCTTATATAAAATGGTATTGGTTTTACCAAGGAATAAAAATTCAAAGCCTTTTTTTCCTTTTTTAAGTTTGCTTCCACGTGACAATTTATTATACTTGTTCTTTGGTTATTTGCTGATCTCAATAAACTTTGTCTTTTCCTCCTGGTGGGAGCAGTAATTATGGAAATGACATCAAACTCAGTACTTGACATAGCACTTGGCATAAGAAAGAGACAAGGTTGATAGCACGACAAGTTCCTTCCCTGAAAGAACTCAACGTCCAAAGAGGAAAAGGAGACTGTCATACAAGGAAAGGTGACCAATAATAGAAGCAGTTACACAAGTCAAGTGAGAAACTCTAGTCAGCAGGTATTTGAGGTATAAATCAATGTAGATTGAGCTGTCAATGAATAGTTCTGGAAGGAGTTGCGATCCCGTAGGGAAACTAGGATAACCTGAAAGTTTGAATAGCTCTAATCGAGACAATTTTCCCATAGTTGGCCGTGGCAGATACATGCTAGGCAAAGGACTGGAAAATGAGAGAGACGATAAGAATCCTATGGGTTTAGCAGAATATTAATTGATGCATCATGGAAACAATAGAAACAATATAATACTTTATCTCATTTTACTGCTCCAAATCAAAAGTATATTGCACGTATTTATATTGTTGCTATTATCTTTTCTTTCTCACCTCAGTTCCCATTCATCATTAAATTGAATGGGAAATTAGTATACTTTGCCGCAATAATGTGTCATATATTATGATATAGACATGATTACTGTCTTCTAATACAAACCAAGACTGGTCTCAGTAAACTGAGGGGCATAATACCCAGGTTAAAAAAGTTAGCATTTACATTGTATAGAAAAGAGTGATTAATGAACTGGGTGATGAGATGAGAGAAAAGCAAGGATGGGAAATGTCAAGGTTGGTGTTGCCACCTACCTTCCAGGGCTTTAGGATAGCTCTTAATTTCTTTTCACTGTAAGGGAAATAAAAGATGACATTCACATGCCTGCCATACTCCCATGCACACACCCAACAGAACAGTCTCCTTCATCCACATTGTTGTGTTTAACTTTACACAGGGTCATGTGGGGCTTAGAGGACAGACTCTGGAGCCAAAAATCTTTAATTCTGTAAAATAAGATCTGTCACTACTTTGTACGTGGACTTGGGAAGTTAATCTCTGTGCTTCTTAATGTTCTCCCTTCCAAAAGAGAGACAATAATAGCACTTACTTCAAAAGGTTGTTATAAGGAGTAAATTTTATATATATATAAATATTTATGTATATATAAATATATATATTTTGTGTATATATAATTATATATGTTATATATATGTATATGTATGTGTGTGTGTGTGTTTGTGTGTATATATATATATATATATGTATATATATATATACATATATAAAATGTTTCCCCGAAAATAAGACTGGGTCTTATATTAATTTTTGCTCCAAAAGATGCATTAGGGCGTATTTTCAGGGGATGTCTTATTTTTTCATGTACAACAATCTACATTTATTCAAATATAGTCATGTCATATTCTTCTGGAACATCGTCATATCATAATGACTAAATGCATCCATCTGGCTGACAATCTTAACTGGGGCTAATTAACTGGGTAGTTCTTGTTTTTGAGGAAACACAGTGTATGTACACATACCTCTGGTGCCAAAAAAATGTATAAAAGTGGCCACTTTGGTCAATGTTGCTCAAACAGTAGTTCGCCCTAATCAGAAGTGTCTGGACGCTGATGGTAACCACTTTGATCATCTCTTGTAATTGCAGAAGTCAAACGTGACCTGTATTCATCTTTTGTTATCAGTATATATTGAGTATTACAATTTTAATACAGTTTTCCTTTCTTAAAATGTATATTCATTTTTTTGGCACTGTGTATGTGTGTGTGTGTGTGTGTGTGTGTGTGTGTGTGTGTGTTTGTATTATATATATATATATATGTATATATATATGTATATATATATATACATATATATATATATATTAGTGCCCAACATGTGATAATTGCTACAATTGCTGTGTGTTACTTTAAATTATTTTTAGCCTTTTCTCTTCAAACAACAACACATACTGGGATGCAAATAATAAGGGTGTCATTAACATAGAATAATCTTGGATTTCCTTTATTCTTAGCAAACCTATAGTTTAATAAAATTGTTTTTTAAATTGAACTATAATATCTTATTGTTTATAACAAATAAATTGATAAATCCCTCAACATGCAATGTATTATGATAATGAGAAAGTCATGAGTTACAAAGTTCTTTGCAAAGGAAGTGAGATATGGGAGGAGATGAATAAAAGAAGGCAGAGAGTTCTGAAAGATAAGATGGAAAAACTATTTCAAGACAAGAATGTGTTTTACAAGAATTCTTACAGGTGGGACATGAGATAATTAGGGAAAGAATAAAAACATTTGGGCTTGTAGTAGGATGAAGCCCAAGTCTAAAGCTCTGTATGGATATAAAATACTGTAAAGGAAATGTATGTAAGCACTCAGCCAAAAGGAGTTCAAAATATTGAAGTTAGAAAAGAGTACACTATTTGAAAACAATGCTTGTAATGTTTAAGCCAATATTTACATTACATTTCCATGAAATACTCCTATGGATGGTCCTTTGTTTCTTTCTACAGTAATTGTCATCATCACCTTCATCATCAGCACAAGACTAACACAACCACCGCACAACACCTGAGCTTTATAAGGTCCTTCATAGTTTACAAGGTATCAAAACGTGTTTTAGCTCATCTGCTTTCATGACAACCTTATGAGATAGCAAAGTAGGTTATCCCATCTTACTAAAAAAAACAAAACAAAACAAAAAAAAAACCCCTGCAATTCAAAGGTTAAATTACTTTTCTAGTAAGCCCAAATAGAGGCTCAATAGTTTTTCCAATTATAAAACCTTTACTCTTACCACGGCCCTGGGCACATGGGCAAGTGAAAGCCCAGCACACACACACACACACACACACACACACACACACACACACACACACGATGAGAACTTGCTAGAAGGAGAAAGCAGGGCCTTTGTGATTGTGAAATGCCTTTTCAGATTCCCCGGTCTGAAAAAGCTCCCTACTTCCTTGAACATTGCTCTTAACAGAAAAGTAGCTGATATCAATATCCAGTTAATAGTGAGATAGTTGCTGCAAAAGATAAATGGAGAGTGGGAGCAAGTCCAAGTTTTCAAGAAGGTTATAATTTATGGGGGGGAGGGGAAGTAAAATATATTCAGGTCCTTATGCTAATTTATCATACTCATTCAACAAAAATTCATTAGCACCTACAACCACCAGAGTTTTATAGACACCGATAATACAGCCTAAGAGGAATATTTTTTATTTTCAATTGATTTATCTTTAGGTGCATCAAACAATGTTTGTTTGTTTTTTCTGATGCAATAGAAATACACTCTGTTTCATTTTCCCTAGATTATAAGATCTCTTCTATCTTTCAATTCCTCACCTATCAATGGGGATAGCACTGAAGTCCATGACCCATACCTGAATGTCCCCTAAATATCAGCCACTTCTTTTCCCCACTCATGTTATAATCTGTCTCTGGAATCTTTCTGTTTAGTGATTAAACATACAGAGGGTGCCAAAAAAATGTATACACATTTTTAAGAAATGAAAATTATTAAAATTGTAATACTTAATACATACCGATAACAAATGATGAATACAAGTCACATTTGACTTCCGCAGTTACAAGAGGTGCTCCTAGTGGTTACCATCAGCGTCCAGACACTTCTGATTACAGCGAACTACTGCTTGAGCAACACTGACCAAAGTGTCCACTTGTATACATTTTCTTGGCACCCCCACTATTTAACTCTGGCCTACTGTTATTTTTTATATCTTGCTCATTATCATAACTAATCTCTCTAACTCCCTCACAGTTATTTTTTTTTCATTACAGAAAGGCTATTTTTCCCAACAGAGTAATAATATGTCACTGCTCTACTTCAAAACTTTCAGGGACTCACACACCATCTTCTGTGAAATATATATACTCCAAAATCCTTAGTAGGGTTTTCAAGCCCCTTTCTTTATTTATGGCCTCTATATAGTATTATTACATTACTTTTTACCAACCCCAACCATGCATACACATCCATATTGATATACACACCCTAGGTTCTCAGTGTGGAGCTCTTTTTGGGGATCCCAACATGCCTTGTTCTTTCTTGCTGCCCTGCCTTTGCTGTATCCTATATTGCAATGTCTCCTCACCATATTGTCCTTCAAAACTCTGTAGTCATCTCCTTTGTGAAACCTTTCTAACCTCTCAAGCAAGGTTAAGCACTTCCTGTCTTCCCCAGACACCAGCCTTCTTCCTGCCCCACACCCAAAAGTTCTTTGTTCTTAGTTCTGTTCCACCACTTACCATAAGGCTCTGACATTAATCATCTTAGAGGTCTGTTTCCTGGAGTCCTGGAGAACAGGGGACATTACACTAAAAGGCTTGTTATCCCAGGAACACTTAGTACAGGCTCTGGGCATTTTCTTGTTTATGTCTGTCTGCACAACTAGAACACAAACTACATAATAGTAGGACTATTTTTTGTCCATTGCTATAGTCCCAGCCCTAGCATATAGTAGGTGCTCAGTAAATAGTGAACGAGTGAATGAATGAATGGATGGGTGAACCAATAAACTAATGAGTAAATAGATGGGTACTCCAGTAAAGCATCTCTGGAAACTCAAAATGATTCCTCCTACAGTCCAGTTTGAGCACCTGAAAAGGGATTGCTTGAATGAAATAGGGTAAAGAAAAAAGAGCAGGATTTGGAAAAAATTTGATAAGTTTATTCTTTTGAGATATTGAATCTGAGGCACTTTTGAAACTTCTGAATGGAAATGTTTCAAACTTTCAAACAAATAAGTGCAAATCAAACTAAGCTGGCATTTAATAAAACTGGTCAGCATGGACTGTACATGCAAAAACATGGACAAATTCAGGAAAAAAGACATTCCAAAGTTAGACACCTAGGATCTTTTTTGTTGACATTGCTTATTCATTTTAATGTGATTTTGTATAATGTTTCTATCTGTGTGAGGAAAAGATAGTTACAGGGCTATTAATTCATGGTACATTTTATCAATGTAAATGTAGACAGAGTCAAAAAAAGAAACTTGTGGAATCATATTTAGTGGTCATGTTAGGTGCATTGTGTCTGAGGCAGGCTAGCTAAGTTTGCATCCCATATCTACTATACTTCAAAGCTTTATGACCCAGGGCAAGTACTGTAAAGTGAGGACAGTAATAGAACTAGCTTCATGGGGTTGTAAAATAGTTCTGAGACTCAATTTCCAATAATTCTCCAGATACCAGCTGGGTGCCCTACATTTCAACTCAATTCTGACACTATACACCCAGAGATGGCATCCGATTCCACACATTGAGGGCTAGTCCTATAACACTGCTCGTCACTTCTCATACCAACTTCTGATGACAGTTGGAAGTCCAGATTATATCACTTGTGTTTGTGACCAAATGGCTATAGATTGGATGTTCCAATGACACGTCCATGGACTTCAGATGCCAGTCTCAAGTACAGGTTGTTACCTGTATTTCTGACCGACTGGCTATAAATCAGAGGTTTCCATGACTCCCTCCTCAGATGCGATTAATTTGCTAGCGCAGCTCACAGAACTCGCAGGAACATTTTACTTACTAGATTACCAATTTATTATAAAATGATGTAAACTCGGGAACAGCCATATTAAAGAGATGCATAAGGGAAGGTGTGGGGAAGGGGCTTGGAGCTTCCATGCCCTCTCCAGGAACCTCTCTCCCAGCACCTCCACAAGTTCACCAACAAGGAAGCTCTCTGAACCTTGTCTTTTTGGGTTTTTATAGAAATTTTATTTCATAGACACAAATGATTGAATCATTGCCAATTGAATTAACCTCCAGCCCCTTTCTCTTCCTCAGAGGTCAAGGGGTGGGACTGAAAGTTTCTATCCTTTAATAACAAGATTGGTTCTCTTGGCAACCAGCTCCCATCCTTAGGTGAGGTCCAAAAGTCACCTCATTAACTTAACAAAAGATATCTTCAGTCCTTCTCTCACTTAGGCGATTCCAAGGATTTTAAGAGCTCTGTGCCAGAAAAGGATTTCTTACTATAAATCACAAAACCTCCGGCGGTTATGAGGATTAAATGAGTGAATGGATGTAAAGCATTCAGAACAGTGTCTGGCAGGGTGGAGTGTTGTGTGAGCATTAGTGATTTGCATTATGATGGTTATTATTTATCCAGTCTTTTTCCGGATCGCAGGCTCTGGGCACTGCGATCATCTTATGTAAACTTCAAACAGTCCTGTGAGGTGGATACTGTCATTTCCACTGTTTTACAGATGAGGAAATTGAAGCACACAGAGGATAAGGTACAATTTGCACATTTATTCATCAAGTAAGGGAACAAGCAACACATCTAACTACATTTGTTTGATTCCAAGCCTGTATTCCCAGCTGCTGTGTTATGTAGTTTCTAGGGACCATCTTTCACATCTTTAATGCCATAAATAACAGTTTGGGTAGGTATGATTCAGTTACATCAGTAAAACTCTAAATAGTTCTAGTTCACCATCATGTATTGCTCAAGCACCATGGTAGTAGGTTAGTTAGTTCAACTATTTACATGTGGCAAGATCACACTTTTAAAAGTTACAGGTATCATTGCTTATATAATACACGCTTCAAATAATTGGGACAGATTAGGAAAAAAATGCCCAGATGAAATCAATAGATGCAGAAAAAGCGTTTGATAAAATCCAGCAGCCATTTATGATAAAAACCCTTAAGAAAGTGGGAATAGAGGGATCATATCTCAACATAATAAAGGCCATATATGATAAACCCACAGCTAACATCATTCTCAATGGGGAAAAGCTAAAACCATTCCCCTTAAGATCAGGAATAAGACAAGCTTGCCCACTTTCTCCACTTCCATTCAACATAGTCCTGGAAATTCTAGCCACAGCAATCAGACAAGAAAAAGAAAGAAAAGGCATCCAAATCGGTAAGGAGGAAGTAAAATTGTCATTATATGCAGATGACATGATACTACATATAGAGAACCCTAAAGACTCCACCAAGAAACTATTAGAGCTGATAGATAAATTTAGTAAAGTAGCAGGATACAAAATTAATATTCAGAAATCAGTTGCATTTTTATATACCAATAATAAAACATCAGAAGGAGAAATTTAAAAAACAATCCCATTTACAATTGCTTGAAAAACTATAAAATACCTGGGAATAAATTTAACCAAAGAAGTAAAAGGTCTGTACTCAGAAAATTATAAGACACTGAAGAAAGAAATGAAAGATACAGATAGATGGAAACACGTACCATGTTCATGGAAAGGAAGAATTAATATAGTTAAAATGTCCATACTGCCTAAGGCAATATACATATTCAATGCAATTCCTATCAAACTACCAATGACGCTTTTCACAGAAATAGAACATATAATCTTAAAATTTATATGGGACCATAAAACACCTCGGACAGCCTCAGCAGTCTTGAGAAATAAGAACAAAGTGGGAGGTATAATGATACCGACATCGTTATACTACATCAAATTATACTACAAGGCTACAGTAATCAAAACAGTGTGGTACTGGCATAAAAACAGACACATAGATCAATGGAACAGAATAGAGAGTCCAGAAATAAATCCATGCTTATATGGCCGTTTAATCTTCGACAATGGAAGCAAGAATATACTGTGGGGTAAAGACAGTCTATTCAATAAATGGTGCTGGGAAACCTGGACAGACACATGCAAAAAAATGAAGCTGGACTGCCTCCTTACACCATATACAAAAATAAATTCAAAATGGTTTAGAGACTTAAACGTAAGATCTGAAACCAGAAAATTCCTAGAAGAAAATATAGGCAGAAACTTCACAGACATTACCCAGAGTAAGATTTTTACTGATATATCCCCTCACACAAGGGAAGTAAGAGAAAAAATAAACATGTGGGATTACATCAAACTAAAAAGTTTTTTCACAGCAAAGGAAACCATCAATAAAACAAAAAGGGATCCTACTGAATGGGAAAAGATATTTACCAATGATATATCTGATAAGGGGTTAATATCACAAATTTATAAAAAATTCACTCAACTCAACTCCAAAAAAAAAATGACCCAATTAAAAAATGGGTAGAGGACATGAAGCGACATTTTTCTAAAAAGGACATACAGATGGCAAACAGAAATATGAAAAAATGCTCAACCTCACTAACCATCAGAGAAATGCAAATAAAAACCACAATGAGATACCACCTCACCCCAGTCAAAATGGCTATCATCAATAAATCAACAAACAACAAGTGCTGGAGAGGATGTGGAGAAAAGGGAACGCTTGTGCACTGTTGGTGGGATTGCAGATTGGTGCAGCCACTATGGAAAACAGTATGGAGGTATCTCAAAAATCTGAAAATGGAACTACCTAATGATCCCGCAATTCCACTCCTAGGTATCTATCCGGAGAAATCCAAAACTCTAATTCAAAAAATTTTATGCACTCCTATGTTTATTGCAGCTCTATACACAATAGCCAAGACATGGAAACAACTGAAATGCCCATCGGTAGATGACTGGATTAAGAAAATGTGGCACATTTATACAATGGAGTATTGCGCGGCCATAAGGAAGAAAGAAATCTTACCATTTGCAACAACATGGATGGACCTAGAGAACATTATGTTAAGTGAAATAAGTCAGACAGAGAAACACAAATACCATATGATCTCACTTATATGTGGAATCTAAAGAAAAGAATAAGTGAATGAACTAATCAGAAACAGTTTTGGAGACATAGAGGAAAAACTGAGGGTTGCTAGATGGGAGGGCGGGTGGGGATAAGGGGGAAGGTGAGGGGATTAGAAAACAGTCAATAACCACAAGATGGCCACGGGGTTTTGAAAATTAATTTGGGGAATGTAATCAATAATGTAAAGATTTTGTAGGGTATCTGATGGACACTTGTCTCATTAGGGAACCACCTCAGGGATGATGTAGATGCCTGATCACTGCACTGTACACCTGAGGCTGAAGCTGAACAAAAATGAATGCCAACTACAAGTTTATGTGTGTGTGTGTGTGTGTGTGTGTGTGTGTGTGTATACTTACAAGAAGTGGAGTACAGCATTAGGAATAGAGACAGTAATGGCTGTGTGCGATGTCGGAGGGATAATGAATGGGGAGAGGGGGGTTCACACAGTGTGAGGGATATAAAGGATAAACGTCTAAGTAGTACTTTGTCTTGTGCACCTGAAGCTAATTTAAAAAAAATGAATCAAGCATAATCAAAATAAAACTTATACCATCAAACAAAAAAGATAAATGCCCAGATCATCTGTTTACCACAGTCAACACCCATACTGTACTCTTCTGAGTTGAATATGGATTCTGTTGGTTAGAGAAATAAAATGTAAATGGAATATCAAGGAAAGAAAACAAAACAAGAATGTTAAAATGAAATACATTTTAGGAAACTGTTAAGTAGCACCTGAGGGTAATATAAAATTGTATGACTGAAGCCCAGAGAGGCTAAGTGACTAGATGAAAGTCACAGAGCCAATTCACTGGGGAGAGCTTGAACTCTAATTTTGTGACTCCAGTCCAGTGCTCCTTCTACTATTACACAATTACATATGTACATTCTCATATGGATACATGTTTATTTATATATGTGTGTTATCTCTACATATGTTTATATTCATGTGTTGTTTTTAAATCAGTTACTCAAATTTTTTATGTAAATTTGGCATAAAAGCCAAAGTATTAGATAAGACTCGTTTTTAGTGCTCACATTGCTCAATACCAGTGTTAGTTAACCCACTTGGTCAGGCCTAACTGTGGTCTGTTATACTATCTTGTTTACAATGAAAAATCCTTGTTGACTTATCAACATCACAAAAGTGTTTCTCTGGGAAGCAATATCGTCAAACTTTTATTAGATAATTAATATTAATTATAAATTGGGCATGGGACACAGTGGGTTGTTTTAGGAAAAAATATTTCCAAAATTATTTGGAAATCGATAAGCTGATTAGACTCAATCTTGAATGATTTAGCAATTATCTTTTCAGGAATGCTAAATACGCAACATGTGTAACCAGCTGATTGAGCGCTGAGTCCATTTCTTCCCCTATTTTTTTCTCCACAGATATGAGGACGAAGGTCATTCTGGGAAAGCTGAACCGGCTCCCTCATGAGTCATTAAATGGAGTGTCAAGAAGGAAAGTCAGCCGCCGTGCTGTCCGAGAGGAGGGTGGCAGCCGAGAAGCTGCTGTGCCAGCTGCCAGTATTACCTGTGTCACATCCCACGGGCACACCTGTACTC
Source organism: Rhinolophus ferrumequinum (assembly GCF_004115265.2). Lineage (NCBI taxonomy): Eukaryota > Metazoa > Chordata > Mammalia > Chiroptera > Rhinolophidae > Rhinolophus > Rhinolophus ferrumequinum. Next base: position 19,632,797 of record NC_046286.1, on the reverse strand, counting down.
TGGGGTCTCCTGCACAGCAGGTGTACGTGCAAGAGAATGGGAACTGGAAGGAGGCACAAGAACAGTTGCTCAGATACCAGCTGGCAGGCCGGGATCAGCAGCTGCTTCTCTGTTCAGACCTTGGACAAGAAAGGCAGAAATTGCAGGACCAAAGTCGGTTGGGCAAGGACAGTGGCAGCACACGGCTTTCCCAAGAGAGTAAAGCCTCCTGTGGTGCCACCGAAGCATTCTGCCTTCATTCGGTACACCCAGAAGCAATTCATGAACAGCTGTGATTAAGGGGTGTGTGGGCATTTGGGCTGAAAGTCAGAATGTTCAAAATATTTCTGGAAGATGAGCAGGGGAGATGAGGCCTGACTTGTGTGGGTACTAAGAAGGGAGAATATGCTCTCTGAATTGTCATTTTTCAACTTTAAAATGGAAGATAGTCATATAAATGCTTGTGGATTGAAACAGTGTGTGATATATCGTTTGTATTTATCGTGGATCTTACTCCAGTGCCAGTCAAATAACAGGTTCCCAAATATTTGTTAATTTTTTTGCTTGTTTTTTAACTTAAGCCAGTTACGTATCTTCCTGGTTTCACCGTCTTAATAATGGTTCAGTTCTGATTTATA